>NC_086318.1:324031461-324372711 GCF_036172605.1 Pelobates fuscus | reverse complement strand
AGCTGTGCAGTGGTATAAGATGAAGCTATATAAATTATAATACTAGTAATAATTATGCTGTATTACATATGAAGAAAACATTAAGACATTTGAAATATTTAGATTTTTGAAAAAAAATCACAATTTTGTTTTCAATAATTTCTACAAAACTACTGTAGCATAGAAAAAAAATCCTTCAAAATAAATTCAGTTTGATGCTGATTTTGAAATAGCCTTATATATGTAGATTGTTGAGGAGTCCTGCAATAACCAATATTCATGTATGACATGGATGACTTTAAAACACTAAACTAAAATAAACTGTAAATCTGCCATCCCCAAGTAGTTAAAGGGACACTCCATGCACCCAGACCACTTCTGCCCATTGGAGTGGTCTGGGTGCCATCTCCCACTACTCTTAACCCTGCAAGTGTAATTATTGCAGTTTTTTTTTATAAACTTATAAAATTACCTTGCAGGGTTAACTCCACCTCTAGTGGCTGTCTACTAGACAGCCACTAGAGGGCACTTCCTGGTTTCTAGCACAGGAAACCTGTGCTAGAGCATCGCTGGACGTCCTCACGCTGTGTGAGGACCTCCAGCATTGCTCATTTCCCCATAGGAAAGCATTGAAATGCATTTTCAATGCTTTCCTATGGGGAGCGCTAATTCGCATGCGCGGAATTGCCCCGCATGCGAATTAGGTCTCCCCGGCCGGTGGGCGGGATCAGTCTCGCCCACCAGCCAACGTAATCAGAGGGAGGAGCGGCGCAGAGGAAGAAGCAGCGACGAGGGACATCGTCGCTGCCTCAGGTAAGTCACTGAAGGGGTTTTCACCCCTTCAGCAACCGGAGGTTGGGGGTTTGGAGGGGGGGGGGACCTGCAGTGCCAGGAAAACGGATTGTTTTCCTGGCATTGGAGTTTCCCTTTAAGTAGTCAATTCACTAACAAATAAGAGATGAAGGAATATGTATTTATTATTTTTAAACTAAGGTAAAGCATGTGCGTTTTTGATAATTGCTACTTTGTGGTTAGAACAAGTATAGAAAGGCTTTAAGCACCCATGTTCAGCTAAACTCACTATAGTTTTTTAACTGATTTTTAAATTGAACATTGGTACTTTAGAAGAGGTAGTAGAAGAGATGCATAGCCAAATACCTTGTTATAACACTTGAATTCACATGGATTATTGTTAAAAAAATCTTTATTTACATAACTTCCTCACATGGGCCAATCAGTACAAGAGTCCAAAAATATCCTAATGAATATTTTTTTTTCAAAGCATTTTTTATTCCATATCATTTCAGAATCAATTTAAATGACCCAGAGATTCTCAAGTACGCATAAAATCGACAATCGACAACAGTAATTTTCCACAAACAGAAACTAAATCCACAAACAAACAAAAAGTGTAAAGTGACTTGTAAAAAAAGATTTCCCTGATGCTTTGCCAGTATTATGGCTATAAGAGCATTATGATATATGTAATACACAACATCTGGAGTACCTAAAGTTGCCTACCGGTGCCTACTGGCGTAGATATAGGGGTTGCAAGGGTCGCAGCTGTGACAGGGCCTGTCACTCCAGGGGGCCCGTCCGCCCTGCGGACCCCTACAACCCTGTACTAGTCACCATGTTTTGCGGCCCCAGCCTGCGCAGCAAACCGCTGGGGCTGGCGTTCAAAGGGTCCATCAGGTGGCCCATGCTGTTAGGGCCACCCGATGGAGATTGATTTTCAGGGGGCCCGGTCGTGCTGTTACAGCGCCCAGCGCTGCCCGGGCCCCCTGAAAATCACTGATGGGACATCACTGATGGGAGGAAGTGATTGCCCGTCACTCCTCCCACCTATCTGATAGCTGGGAGGAGTGGTGACGGGCAGTCACTTCTCCCAGCTATCAGACAGAGCCCATGCAGGAGGAAGGATAGGGAGGAGGGTGACTAAAATATTTTGTATATGTGTGTGTTTGTTTGTATGTATGTGTGTCTGTCTCTGTGTGTGTCTGTATGTATGTGTCTGTATGTGTGTGTATGTATGTGTGTGTGGCTGTCTGTCTGTCTGTGTGTATGTGTGTCTGTATGTGTGCCTGTCTGTTTGTATGTATGTGTCTTTGTATGTATGTGTCTTTGTATGTATGTGTGTCTTGTGTGTGTGTGTGTGTGTGTGTGTGTGTGTGTGTGTCTATGTCTGTATGTGTGTATGTGTCTGTGTGTATGTCTGTCTGTATGTATGTGCCTGTGTGTGTGTATGTATGTGTCTTTGTATGTGTGTGTGTTTCTGTCTGTATGTATGTGTGTCTATGTGTATGTGTGTGTCTGTGTGTGTCTGTCTGTCTGTATGTGTGTCTGTATGTATGTATGTGTCTTTGTATGTGTGTGTGTCTGCCTGTGTGTATGTATGTGTATATGTGTCTGTATGTATCTGTCTGTCTGTATGTGTCTGTGTGTCTGTATGTATGTGTGTCTGTATGTGTGTGCGTGTGCCTGTTGGAGGGGAAGGGAGAGATGGGAGGGGGGTGCCCATGGATCAGTTTTGCACTGGTGCCCTAGATTCTAGTGGTTCATGCTATAGGATTTATATATGTAGAAATATATATTTTTATATATAGGTTATGCAAATGTGGGGATTCTTAAATGGCTACTGTTAAGAGAAACTTCATAGCATAACCTGACAAGACCAGGATGGCAACAAACATGCAAATAGCAAAACTCAGAGCTAAACATGTTTTATAGCCACATGTATTTGTTTTAGAACTGGGCTTAGATATTAATCAATATGCCATGTGATATTCTTCCCTCAGGATGCCAAGGTCACTATCAATAATAAAATATGTTGTTGTTGTTTTTTTTTTAAAAACAATTGATAATTTGAAGTATAAAACCAAAATAGAGCTAAATGCTCAAATAAAACAAATGGCTCCAAAATGTGCTTTACCTTTCCAAATTCCTCAATATGATAAATTACTCACTAAAGTGAGATTTCAAATTGAATGCAAAGTGAATTTCAAATTTAATTTAAATAGCTGAACTGGAAAAATTATTTAAGCCAGCCATGCTGTTAGTTTGACTACTCTAAGCTTATATTTGAAATTAGATTTGAATTAACATTGAATTAGTTAGTAAACAACCCTGTAAATGTTCACAAATTGCCCTATAAATACCATCAGCAATCTAAATATCCATAAACAGTTTGAAAACAAATGGAATTAAAATCTATGTTAATGAATAGTCTAAGAAATTACCCCTGAAGAACTGTTTTGTTGTGAATGAATGCTTGTGTCATCACTATGTTTAATGCAAGAGAGCCCTATAAAACATAAATTTCACTTACTTAGTATAGATCATATTCTTTAGTAACTTATCTAAAGTCCAGACTATTAGTGGACAATTTACGGTAACTGGGACATGCGTCATATGCTCATTCATAGAGGACACAGTCCACTTATTTTCAATTGCCTGAATAAATTTTTAATTTAGTGATTTTATATACAATATGATTTGATCTACATAGAAACCACATTAAACCTTCTAAAAAATATGACATTTACGTTAAAATTTCAAATAATTTTCTGTCACATGTGACTAAAATCAGCTTAAATAAATCAATAAAGTTAAAGGAGCACTATAAGTCAGGAACACAAATATGTATGCCTGAACCTATAGGGTCAAAACCACCATCTAATCACCCTGGTCCCCTCATGCCGCCCTAAATGAAGTAAAATCTTACTATTATTCAAGTCTGCAGCTGCTTATTTTGTGCCTGTTTCCTTTAGACCTGCCCACTGCCTGCTGACATCATCAGACATGGTAGCCTGATCCAATCACAATGCTTCCCCATAGGATTGGCTGAGGCTGACAAAGAGGCAGATCAGGGGTAGAGCCAGCACAATTCAAACACAGCCCTGGCCCATCAGCATCTCCTCATAGAGATGCATTGAATCAATGAATCTCTATGAGGAAAGTTCAGTGTCTACATGCAGAGGGAGGAGACACTGGATGTTTGGATGCATTTTATGCAGCCATGGCCCAGGAAGGATCTCTAACAGCTATCTAAGGAGTGGCCAGTGAAGTTATCACTAGGCTGTAATGTAAACACTGCATTTTCTCTGAAGCAAGCAGTGTTTACAGAAAAAATGCCTGAAGGTAATGATTCTACTAACCAGAACAAATTCAATAAGCTGTAGTTGTTCTGGTGACTATAGTGTCCCTTTAGAGGTAAATAATTTTACCATTTGTCATTCACAAAAAAAAATAACATTACACCAAAATATTACACAACAATAAAGTGTCAATGTGCGCTCTGGCATAGATGTCAAAGGAATTTAAATTTTTCACATAGAACATCGTTATTACAATTCTGATGAAAATCAAGTTTTAGTGTCATTCATGATTGATCCAACATGTGTAGAAGTTGAAAATGCAGTTTATTTGGAACCCATTAATTAAAAGCTTTTCTTATACGTGTAACCATTATGCCTTTAATCTACCTAGCAGGTAGGTAAGGATGGAGTACAGTTTGCTAACACATGTAGCTGTGCCAGGGAGATAGATGATTCAGGGATGGACTTTAAGAAAATAGTTATGATCTTCATATGTGACAACTGCAGGTGCCTTGTTATACTTTTAGATGTGAGAAGTCTTCTAACAAGATGTTGTAGTTCTGCCTCTGGAACGGAGTCTGCGACTCCCCTGATTTTTAAGTTGTTTTGGCAATGTTTATCTTCCTGGGAGGCAAGTTGCTGCTCGTGGAGCAGGGTTTGCTGCTTTAGGCTGTGGATCGCCGCTTGCAGTTTTGCAATCTGGGTTGTGTGGCTATTGGTGGTGCTCTCCACTGCTCCCAGCCTGCCTGTGATGAGTTTGAGATCCTTTCTTAGCAGGGCCACATCTGCAGCTATCTTTCTATGGTGGTCTGCCATGAGTTCCGCTATAGCCTTCATAGCCACTGGGGTGGGGGTTTTCGCGGGTGGTTGTGACCGCACTAGCGCTTGTACCTGCAGAGTCTGTGGGGGGGTCCCCCTTCTCCCCGTCAGATGTCCCGTCTGAGAAGTCGGAGCACCCCCCCATGTAGGGCCGCCATCTTAGCTCCGGTTGCAACATGTGCTTGCCGCCATAGTGCCCCAATGTCCATGCTCTGGCGGGGTTTGTCAGCCATCACTTTTTTAGTTTTCCTACCCATTGAGGTTGTGTGGGTCTCGGGGTCTACCTGGAGCGGGTTTGGGTCATGTCTGATCGCTCGTGTAAGGGGTTGTTGGCTTGTTTGCCGGGAGCCCCGCGGCCGTGCAACCGTCTGCTTTGACCGCTAAGCTCCGCCTCCATTAAATATCTTTCTTATAGGTATTAGTAAAGACCCAGAAGGCATTTTTTTTCGAAAATGCACATCTAGTAGAGTCCACACAAGATTGGAATATATTATTAAGAAAGACATGTACCAGAAACCTCTTTCATGACAAACTGTCTGATGAGCTACTTTTTAAAGTAGCTATGAATCATACTGCAAAAAAATAGAATTATAAAACAATAAGATGTAACATGTCCAAGACACAAATATGTGTCATTAATCTCTCCCAATTGTTGTTACTATTATGATAATTCCTATTTATACAACGACATCAACATAATGTGCAATGGGTGGATGAGACAAACAAGTAATTGCAATAAACAAGAAAAAGATGAGCTTATTTTATTTAATCCATTTTAATATGGAAAAATTGTTTTCATGAATTCAATCTTTAAATAATATGTTCCCTAAAATATATTTTTTCAAGTTAGGAATCTTTCACATGGAATACATTTCTATTCTAACTTTTAGTAGCAAGCTGTAGATCGGAGTTCCCCTTAATCCATGTCCTGAACAGATTGTACACTTTTCTACAAAGTATTATGGAGAATATAGACTTTATATAAAGTCATAGTAAGTTCAGTGCATTGGTGGATAAACTACCAAATTTAGAATTTTAAAGGAGATCTTGATTATTCCTAATTAAAATAAATTGAAAAAGAAAGAACGCATTTTATGCATTGTGCAATAATTAGAATGTCGTTATTTTAATTTTAATAGAATGACTATGTTTGTGCTTCATTACAAAACTGTCCAATTTGTTAATCTTCATTTCAAGTTCAACTTATTTTTCACGAGTACTGATTGCTGAGATTTTTGCCTGTTCTTTGACTGGAGTTTTTCAGTACATTCTTCCATTTAGACTTTGCAATATGTAGAGGATTTTAAGATATGAAAGCCAAGGATATGTAAGAGCATAGCTCTATTGCAGCAGTCATCACTACCAAGCACTTTTCGATGGAAAATATTAACACAACATTTATTTAAGTAAGGGGTAAATTTTTAGCATATAAACATAACACAACAAATCAGTGTATATATTGCTTTGAAGAAAAGCTTAAAAATTTAAACTGTGTAAATTTTCAAAATTTTTATTTTTAACTTATTCATTCATAATTATAACAAATTTTTCAAAATGAAAAGCTTTAGACAGTACACCGTGCCCTTTATCTTGCAATATTGCACACAGTGTCTAAAATGCTAAAATACTTTTTTTCTCTCCCATATATATATATATATATATATATATATATATATATATTTATATATATATGGAACATGGGGGGGGGGGTTGCACTCACCTGAACATGCTTAAATGGGGTGCTGCTGGGGGCCATATTATACAATAAACAATACACAGGATCCAGCGCACTCTCCTATCTACTAAACACCAACTTCAATGTTGACAGATTTTATTAGTTTTTAAAAGGTTTTTTTTAAAATCACCTTATCTAGGCAAAAAATAATGGGGATTTAGTTACATTATATGATCATACATTGCATAAGCCTACCACAACGTCAATGTACCCCATCTTTGGCAGGTCCTACTCTCACAGTCTAATGTCTGCTCTTATGAGATTAACCCACTTACTTGGGGGGAAAAAATCCATCTGAGGCTCTCTGCAGTACAAGACTAAATAGGGACCTGAGATGAGGCACCTGTGACAGGGAGGGGTGCAAAACCAAGGAGCTGGCTAGACTCCAATATATACATGGAACATGGGGGGGGTTGCACTCACCTGAACATGCTTAAATGGGGTGCTGCTGGGGGCCATATTATACAATAAACAATACACAGGATCCAGCGCACTCTCCTATCTACTAAACACCAGCTTCAATGTTGACAGATTTTATTAGTTTTTAAAAGGTTTTTTTTTTTAAATCACCTTATCTAGGCAAAAAATAATGGGGATTTAGTTACATTATATGATCATACATTGCATAAGCCTACTACAACGTCAATGTACCCCATCTTTGGCAGGTCCTACTCTCACAGTCTAATGTCTGCTCTTATGAGATTAACCCACTTACTTGGGGAAAAAAATTCCATCTGAGGCTCTCTGCAGTACAAGACTAAATAGGGACCTGAGATGAGGCACCTGTGACATATATATATATATATATATATATATATATATATATATAGAGTAGGTGTGACAAAAATAGATACATAAAAATGGATAAATACTGTGCTTATGGGTATTAGTAAGGACCCTGAATGCATTACTGGTAAAAGCAAGGGTTGAAATACATTTCCAGCATTAAGTCAGAGACTAATGGCTTCTGGCAGAGAAATTAATTCCAGGGTGGTAATCATAGCTAGAGCATCCAATACTTCTCATGGAAAAGCATTGGATTCACTGCTATTTAATTGGTGATTACTCGTTATGTCCCCAATGCTTCTTTATGAGAAATTGAACACATTTATTTATTATTGATGACTCCACACAAGGTGGGGTGGCTGCACTAAGGAGACTGACTTGATACTGGAATAAAGGTAAGTTTTAGCATCATTTTTATGAAGGGCTACAGAAATTCAAACACTAATGTTATAAATAAATATATATATTTATTTTAACAATAGAGTGTTCCTTTAACAACAAGATTAAACACATAAGGATAAACTTCAGTATTCACTTTTCCATAACAGAAAAACCTATTTTATCTAATCCATATGGTTCTTAGAATACAAATAGCAAATAAAGGGCATAGTCAGACAGAGATCTATCAAAAGGTTAAAAAAAGATTGTGTTTACTACTCAAAATCTCTGTATAAATATTCCCACTGCGGACTCTTTGAGGCTAAAAGTGTTCAAGATATATTAACTGTTTTTTGAAGTGCAGTTGATTATTAAGAGATTTTCTCATGTGTCTTACATTGTGTAGTCAACTTTAGTGTAAAGTGGTAAGCTAAATCACAGTTTCACATGACTAAATGGGTCAACTGGCAGATTTTTATTTTTTTAGAATTTCTTCCCCCACCCATTGCACATAGATTGCGGCTATGGGGAGAATTATGCTAGGTACCACTTGTTTATTTGATAAATTATGGCCCGCCCACCATAGGATCAAGGGACTCACATCATATACATAGGCAAGGATCAAACCGACCAGGTGCTTTTAACCCCTTAAGGACACATGACATGTGTGACATGTCATGATTCCCTTTTATTCCAGAAGTTTGGTCCTTAAGGGGTTAAGTGGAGCTTACTGGAAGCTCTATACACTGTGAGTGCATTTCTTATTTTATTTTTTATTTTTATAAGTACCACCTATATACTATGCTATAATTACAGGTTCCATCCCACCACTCATGGGAAGGGGCTTTTAGCAACTTGGATGCTATTCAGTCTAACTCTCCCAAATGCTGCGAAGTAGGGAACTTAGACCAGAGTAAGGTCCTACCATATTAGTATTATAATATTATTATCCCATACCTCCAAAAATTAAGGAAATATGGAATAAGGATTGGGAGGCGGGTCACTGGTGATGCCCATAATGAGTGTGCTTGTCCAATAATGGGTCATATCCCCTACAGTACCTTCCTGATGTCAAACATGTCTAGTTGACTGACATCCTCTCAAGCTGTCCCCTAACACAGTAGTTCATACACATAGTGCTGCGGAATCACTTTTTGAATTGACCTAGTGCCAGTTGTGTAGTATGAATTACCACCAGGTTTACAATCTTGTTGCAAAATATTTGTAGTCTATCATTGCTGCTGCTGCAGCTACAAGATACTCACATATTAGCAGCTTGGTAGAAAGCCAGTTTCTAACTATCAGGTAATGGCTCCAGTCATTTTCTACATGAACCACTAACTGTTACTTAGCAAGTGCTTTCTGACTGATTGCTACTCATCACATGCCAATAACCCAAAAACCTCAACACTAGCCTTTAGCTTGGTGTAAAAGGGGAAAAGAGCCATAGGTTTGTACTGAGTTGGAAATTTTTGTTTGCATCACATTGCTTTAGCTGCTGCCATAGTTGGAGATCCCAGCAGTGTCTAAAAACATAATTGTAATATAAATATTGCACACTATTCAGTGTAACAAATAATGTAACATTCACCTGAGTAACTACAATCCTTGGTGTTATTGTATAAGGAATCCAAGATGTCACCTAGTTTAATGCTGGCTTTAAGAAGGAGAAGAGAGACCCAGTAAGATTACTGCTCAAGGACATGGAAGCCCACAGAAATGCAGTCAGTGAACATAGATAGCTGAAATACCTGACTGTAATGTAGGACTCAGTTATCATGAGACTTTGTTGTTACATTAAATATTTAAAGTTCTAGTCTAATTAATATATTGAAAAAAATATTGTATAAATAATAGATTCTTAAATAGATTCTTCTGCAAATAGGCTTGAACTGTTTCAGAAATAAAAAATACTTTGATATACGCTGCTATCACACTTATTTTAGTTAAAAATAGTAGCCGTATATACTCTAGAATACACATGCAAGGAGCTCTGTTCTATAGAATGTTTTTCTTTAAGTATATTACATTTTATATTTATGCCAAAGCCAATTGTAAGAATACAATAAAATGTTTATATTGTCATAAGTAAAGCAATCAATTTGATATGCAAAACTATATTTTCACAGGTTAAAAACAAACAAGCAAACATTATTGACAGTAAATTTACACGGATTGCTGATTTTTCATTATTTGAGCCAAAAATCAATGTTAATGCTTCAAAAACAATAGTGATAAAAGGTCAGGGAGAGAGCTCAGTTGTATTTTGTATTATGTGATGTTCATCAAGTGCCCAGCAGAGGGAACTTAAATTACGTCAATCCATGAGTATAGTGTGCAAATCAATAGCATTAGCAAACAAGTGTCATGCTCTAGCAATCCTTCATATATTGCAAATGTCCTAGTGCCCATTGAATCTAGAATCATCAAACTATAATGCAATGTTAATCGGGAAAAAATTAATTCTAGAAACTTTCTGTAACTACTAGATGATTATTGTGTTTTGTTGTACAGACAATAGTATTTAACCACTATTTACAAAACTACCAGTTTACAGTGTCATACTAAATACAATATAGTTTTTTTTTTTCTTCTACTCCTTCTAATTATCATTATTATTATTTTTATACAGTTGTGTGTTTTTTTAAAAACTTATTGACAAAATATATACAAACCTATAGGCTTTATATAATTATAGTACTGTACTTTATATCATAGTCATTAAAGACAAAACAAATGAATACAGCACACAAACTATCTTTATCTTTCTCTGTATTTTCCCCTCTAATACATTTCTCAAAACAACAGCACATGGAGAGACAAAACAATGTAAGAACAGCCAGGTGCAAACCATATAAGCGCTCCCTTTAGTGCTTTAAATATTCAAATGTATATAGAATATAGAATGCACACCATAACAATCTCAAAAAAATATTTACATTTTATCATGTACAAAAAAGTACCAGAATGAAAACACATAAGAAAAAATGAATATAAACAAAGTAACAGAAGTAAAGGCAGATACAATAAAATAATAGTAATAAATTACCACAAAAATCCTTACAAGCCTCAGACAGAAACTTGTGTTTCTGTCTGAGGCTTGTAAGGGTTTTTGTGGTAATTTATTACTATTATTTTATTGTATCTGCCTTTACTTCTGTTACTTTGTTTATATTCATTTTTTCTTATGTGTTTTCATTCTGGTACTTTTTTGTACATGATAAAATTTAAATATTTTTTTGAGATTGTTATGGTGTGCATTCTATGTTCTATATACCCCTCTAATACATTCACATGCACACAAAGAAACATACACCCATACTCACAGATTATATTGCAAGCCCCGTTCCCTTTACAATTTGGTACTAAAGCTATTAATGGCAGTTAATTTTATTTACTTTAGCATGCATGCCAGTAAGGATTACCAAATCACTGAAAAACATGTGTCCTTAGATTTTCATAATAGTTAATGAAGAGCAATAGCTTTATCCAAGAAATTAACTTATCTTAAAAACACACTGCAGTATTATAATCTCCTTCCAACTTTTCTAATCAGATAACTGTTACACTCTTAGATAACGTATACACACCTTGCTACAAAAGGACATTTTAGAAGGAAAAAGGTTAATTGAAAGGTCTGTAGACTTGAATTATATAACATTGAATACAATATGTAAAGTAGGTTAATAAGGGTCAAAGACAACAAATCATACACAATGTTATCCTTTTCTTCAAAAGGCTCTCTAATGAATTAATTAATTAGCAGTATATGACCAGGATTTGATGGCTTACTTCAAAAACATAATTAAGTGAACTGGTTAAAGAACATAAACAAGGTTGATTGCTTAAATGAATATGTGAAAACAGTTTGATAAGCTTCATTATAATAGAACTATTTTCTAAACTGCCTTTTAAAAGGACATTAAGAAGCTAACAATCACTACATATGCCAAAGCATCATGTCAAGTTTGTATTTGTTTACAATGTTAAAGTAAAATATAAAGATAAATAACATGATCATAATCATATGTAGTTTGAGGACAAGCTGTTTTACAAGAAAATAAACATTGACATCTAAAATAGTATAACATTACTATAATATTATAAGTGGAGACACACTAGAACTTAATAATTTAATCACTAAACACATGTTGTGTTGAATTGAGTGCTGTCATTAGAACTTTAGGCTTAAATATTCATATTGGACCAAATCTTTAATTTGGAAATGTCTAACAACTTGGCCATTTTGGCTTAAACGGTGCAAGTTACTTCTCAAAACAACATTTTAAACATCTTTAGTTTAGAAAAGTTTCCTCAGAGGGGATATGATAGTATTATACAAATATATCTGGGGCCAATACAAACAATTGTCTGGAAATCTATTCACAAACAGGACTATACATAAGACACAAAGTCACATGTTTAAAGTGGAAGAAATGAGATTTAGTCTAAGGCAAAAAGATGTGGAATTTTCTGCCTGAAGAAATTGTTTTATCAGAGTCTGTACAGATGATTAAACAGCAACTAGATGCATACTTGCAAAAACACAATATTCAAGGATATCATATTTAAAGTGTGGTGTAAAAGCTTCTTGATCCCAGGATAAATCTTACTGTCATTCTGGGGTCAAGAAGGATTTTTTCCTAGCTTTGTTGCAAAATGGAAAGTGCTTCAAACTGTTTTGTTTTGTTTTTGTCTTCTTTTGGATCAACTGCAAAAAAGCAGATGTGAGAAAGGCTGAACCTGATGGACACATGTAACTATGTAACATTTTGTTTAGTGAAAATACCTCAGAATTGTGAGCATGCACTGAACTGTATCCATCTGAAAAGGTTTAACAATCATTGGTGAGAGCCTTATAGATGTTAGTTGAATATCACAATATGATGGATTTCTAAGCAACAGAAAAACTTGTAATGCAAGGATGAAAGGTGGCTTAATCCTTTGAGATATCAAAAGGAATTCAATGTATTGCTCACCTGTTTGATACACAAAGGGTAAAATCCACCAGAACCTCTTGTATTTATTTTCTAATGTATCTGTTTTTTTGTCTTGTCTTTTTTTAATTCCTTCTTGTTTATTTTTTTAATTGTACTGTATTTGCAAACTTATAATGCACTTGTGAAAGTTAATCATTTTGCATTCCTGGTCAAAGTGCCAGTTTTTTGTAAGTAAGATGGTTTTTCCCATTGCTTCAAATACTTTGCACAAAGAAGTTGCTTTAGATGTGAGATATTCGCTATCAAGAAGATACATTTTTTGTTTTCTTTCTGAATGTCAGGGCTTTGTTTCTTTCTCTTTTTATTGACATTTCAATTATTTGATAGGTTGAAATTCAAAAGAAAATAACATAGCAGTGTTAATGTGGAAATATAAGCACCAGTTTTCTGTCAAGTTCAATTTCAAGTTTCACTGAAAACAATTTGTTAGCAGAATTATCAGTTCTTATGTTATACCAGGGATGGCCAAACTTCCTTTTTTACTGTTTTAGTTAACTTTTTTTTGGTAGCCAGGTTAACATAATTTACCATGTTAACAGCACATTAATGAACACATATCTGAACGTACATATATAAATCAGATTCTTATTCATGCTTGAGTACAGAATGTCTCTTTTATAGTAGCTGTAAGAATTTCTTAGAATTCAGCACACAACCACTAATACATCATACATATTTACCCCAAGTGCCCCAAGTGTAGGTTATATAGAAAACTACCATCATATTTACACCAGTGCCTTAATACAACTACACTGTTCCTATTCCAGTCATATCCATACTGCCTGTACAGGTAAACTCAAACTCTCACATATTACATTCTCCCACTCATACAAAATCTTGATATGATCTTGTTGTGTATTTGAAGCAATGAGGAAAAGCAGCATTCTACTTGCACTATTGGTTGTTACTGGCACTTTGAAAATTGTAATGAGGAAAGGGCTACAACTGTCATCTAAGTTGGTTCAGAATATGCACCAAAATTCTTTCTTTTATCATCCCAAATGCAGATTTGGTAAGTTCTTAGAAGTATTGCATTTCTAATGTAGACTTCTCATGCCCATTAAATTCATATGTGTGTATGTAAGTGTGTATGTATGTGCATGTATGACTTGACTCAGTACATATTGTTATTTTATTTAATGACAGCCTTATGGTTGGTATCTTGTCTCCTTAATCATATTTGCTCATAAGTACTTCAAAGCCTTTAAATTATATAATGAGAATTTGTTGTTATTTCACTTTGGCCTGAGTTTTCTATCTCTTATATATGAAAGTTACTTATTTTGAGTCTTTTCATAGACACATTTCTTCCTTTTAAATCTGCAGATGAATGCACTATATTTTCATTTTTTTCTATTTTCAAAATATTTTTAATATTCTACTTTTTATTAATGTTTAATATTTAATGCTTTAATGCAATATGTGAAAGACAAATATGAACACATTGTGGTCAGTTATAAGACAGATACAATATTAACTGCATGTATTATGATGTAACAATTATATTAAGAAAACAGGAACATTTTGGAAGGAGTGGATTGGGAAGAGATTCCTTACATGTGCTTTCATAATGGGTACATAATGGAAAAATGGATAGTTCATGCATCCTTCAAGTGAGAAGAAAATGTTTCTGAAGCATTTGATCTTGATGAACAAGGTTAAAAAGGATTACAGGCAGATTTGTTTCAAACTCAAGATTTTAATTTAATATATTCCTTATCCTAAATGGCTAGAGGGAGTGGTATTCAGTTCAGATCAGAGGAAGGTAACTAAATGTGTTTGTGAGGAAATTCAAAATTAAATCATTAGCTTCCTTCTCATCAGCTGTATCAAGGATACTAGATGATTTCAACATACAACAATGACAACTGCATGGCACCGTATATCAATATCAATAATCAGGAGGATTGTTTTTGCAATTCACAATTATTTTGTAGCCATGGATAATATGGAAGAAACCCCTTTACTTAGTTGAGTGCACAGGAACTCAATTCCATTACTGCATTTGAAGATAAAACCCACATTTCTCACTGTGCTGCGTGGAGCACTGCATATAGTACAAGGGCATTCATACAGATAAATGCATATTTTAAATTGCAGAGAGGCAAATGAAGAAAGTATCTATCTTCATATTTTTCTGTGCAGCATTTTAAAGGGACATTCTAAACACCAAAAAAATACATATAGTGTTTTTGGTGCATAGATGGTATACCTTTACTTTTTGCTAGGTGATAATCCCATTAGATGGGTAAAATAATGAAAGCATGTCTCCTGGAATGCTGAATCTTTTGAGGCTAAAATCCACTACTCTGCAAAATGTGCTTGGTATCCACTTACTCTTGCTAGTTCCTTAGTTCCACATACTAGTGTAATGTTGTTGCAATTATATTGTGTACACTATGTTAGACTTTGTCAAGACCAGAGGAATCAATGAAGATACCACAAGCATTAACCAATTAAAATAGCTCACCCAGTACGTCATGTGTGTCCTTCAGTGTATATACCAATACAGGCAGAACCCCACCAAGTACAAAAAAATATCAAGTTGGACAATAAAAAGAAGTGTGCACTCAATGTAGAATTCTATTTAAAAAAAAAAAAGACCAATATGCCAATTCCCCAAGTCTGTACAATAAGGATAAAAATAATAAATAATCAAAATAAAAAAAATATAGATTTAAAAAGGATAAATAGTGAGCAGTAGCTCTGTTTCAGTTCTTATAAAAATAAACTTAAAATGCATTTTTTTAAAAATAATTTATATACACTTTTAAAACAGCAATGTATATATCTATAATATATAAAGATCGGCTATAGAAATATATACATAAATAAAAATTACAGAATTGCACAAATAAATCAATGAATACATTAAAAGAGATCATAATAGCAAGAAATAAAAAAATCAACCAAGTAGGAGCTAAAAAGTCTCAAAATTGTCAATAAGACCTTTCGGAATAAGAGTCTCTAAATTAAAAAAGTCTGTATAGGTTCTGTAGCTAATAAACACATGACAAATTCCAGCACCATATATTCCCATAATCTGTAAAGTAAAGGGATTAGAATTGTGATGGCACCTAAAGTGAGATGAAATAGAGGAGTTAGAATTGCTATTCATAATGGAACTTTAATGTTCCCTACACCTAATCTTCAGGGGTATCGAAGTTTGATCCTACATCCACAATGTAACAAACAGGTGACAAAACAAAAGTACTATTGCGTGTGTGTTTGGTGGATGTTATTGGACTTGTGTAATTTATGCTGGTATTATTTATGAATAAGTAGGTGGTTTTAACTTTAATTTATTAGGGATTGACTGGCATTTCATGTTCTTTATATTATGCCCCCTACGTACCTTTTTTGTATTTGACTACTGAACCTCCACAACTAAATTCATGCAACACAGTGATTTGGGTGAAAGTGTCTTCAGAATCTCTTATGGAGGTTTACAAGACAAGTATTCATATTTTTAGGATTATATTGCATGTATATGCTCTATTTTACACTCCATAATTGCATGTAGGGACAGAAAAATAAAGAGAGAGAAGATTTTAGAACAGGGAGCTTATAATGTCATTGGTTGAACATTCTTCGTGGCAATAATGAGTCGAGTTGTATGACATTTTTAGGAGAGTATTATATGCTGGTGGAAGGAACATCCAGGGTATTCATTTTGGCAATTTAACAAGAAATCTGAATGCTGTGTTAGATGGTTAAGAATGGATGACGTGAGTTACTTAATGTATAGGAAGAGGTGCTGAAGTTGCTGAATATCCGTATGTGCAGAACTTGACCTCTGTATTACACCCTATCAAAGAATACATTCTGCAGAATATCTCAAATACATAGCTTCTTGATAAAAGGTGGCTATAGTTAAATTTGCCGGGCTGTAGATTGCTTTGTTTTGCATTAAGAAATTGTCTAACCATATGAGTTCCTCCACCATTCATCAGTGGTATGTTAAGGAAGAGAGCTGGTAGCATTTCCATGCTTAATTTCTCAGTGTTAAGTTCTACATGCAGATGCACAAAATTTCTTAATGATGGCAAAGACAAAATATTAGTATTAAAGGGTGTCCACTTGTCAACCTTGTCAACCATATCACTGATTTAAAGGGTCATATGTGTCCTATTTCTTTACATGGCTAATGTACAATGGCTAACAGACTCTCAGTGCCCTTGTTCCTCATGTGCTCATGTTTGTCTTGGTTGCACATCTCATAGAATGAAGCGTTACTCAAAATACCATCCTTTGCCTGGAATGGTTTGATATACAGTTTAAAAAAAAAACAAAAAAACATTAATTTATCATATTTTATGAGCACATTGTGCTGCCAATAATGGTTGCAAACTTCCATTCAGAGCCAGATCACAATACCTATGTTTCAATGTTCTTGTTACTTGATTTACAAAGAATAACGATGTTACTCATTGTGTCAGCTTCCATTTATCTCCATGGAGCTCTAAATGTTTCCTTGTCCTTTTTACTTGGTACTGAGAAGGAAAACAAGCAGAGCAACACTTACTCCATGAATTAGCATAACTATTTTAAATAAACACCAAGTAAAGAAGGTCCTTGTATCGTATTCTTGTAATTAACTTGTTATATCACTATAGTCACCTTGGTCAGATGGAGTGTAGGTCTTTGTATCAGGCAAATTTGTTGTGTTGCAAAGTTGTTCTCTAATAATATTAGTGAATTGTGTGCACTTCTGGTCTCTGGATTTAGGTATTTTCTTATTATTTCCTATATCAACCTTTTCAAATGATGTATTGAAATTTTTCTTTTATATATATTTATGCCATCTCGCAAATTTCCCAGTCTAATGTTTCACCGATTGGCTTAAAATACAGAAATCTATGCAGTCATATTCTGTGACATCATTAAAATCCCAGCTCTAGAAATGAGGGGAGATGTTCAGGTCAATTTTAAAGGCTTTGAAGTATTATTTTTCATGTGGAATTGATTGAGGTGGTATCATCATAAGACTGTCATAGTATTCAGCAAAATAATTTTTATATTTTTAAATTTTATTTTTAAATTTTATTTTTACATTTTATTTTTACATTTTATTTTTACATTAGAGCTAGAATGTTTTAGATTTACTTAAGATGCAATCAAGCCAGGGGGAAAAAAAAGCAGACTGTTGACAAAAACTAATTTTGTTTAATCCTCCTTCATGAAAATGTGGATTATTTTACACCTTTAATAATGTATCCAAAATATTGCTTTAATGATAAATTGACAAATGCATTCTACAAGTTAGACCAAAATATATGAATTGGAGACTGGAGAGTTGGGGTTTATTCACTAATATATAATAAATATATCACTACACTTACACTGTTTTATAAGCTGTTTCAAGTCAGGTCAAGTTGCCTATCTTGATTCCATTCTATACTGGGTAAATTTAGTTCAAGAGGCAGATTATGAATTAAAATCTCATTCTGCATCCAAGCAATTATTTCCCATACTGAACTGGTAATAATACTTCTGTGCTGGGCAGAACTAAGGCATACATGTAAATATTAGTTATACTCCTAAGAAACAAATGCTGCCATTATAATAATATGACAGTGATTACACCTAACAACTGCCCTTTCAACCAGCTTCTGAAAGTTTCTTGCAAACGCAAAACAATTTTAACAATTATAACTCAAAACATTTAACCTGACAAAATATCTGCAAACTTTACGATGAAACATCAAAATTAGAAAAACATCCCTACCTCAGCTAAGGTGAAGATTATTTTTTTTCAATTTAGCTAGTTTAGCTTAGTTTCACAAACCCCTGTTTTATGATTAGTATAACTCTATTGCTATTTTGGCATACATTTTGCAGTCGGTTGTCAGTCCTACAAACTTTTCTCTTTAGTGAATAAACCCAATATTATTTTTGTAGCAATTTAATTAAAATAAATTGTAACAAAAATTTAAAAAGCAATCTAATACTTAATTGTGTTATGCCTGTCATCAAAACATATATTTTTTTAATTGCTTCTTGTTATTGTTGTATATACCTAGTTGAGAGATATGTTATTAATTTTATGTTCCTTACTGATCTTTAAATTGTGTTTTTTATTTTGTTTTGTTTTAATTAGAGGTTATCTAAAGACCCACCAAATATTACATATTAATAGTATACCAAAATGTTTTATCCATTTAATGTGCACTATATGTAAGTATAAACAAATTCAAAGTCAAATAGCATAGATATTAAGCCAATACAAGTTAACTTGTGTATGCAGTTTACTTCTAGATTTGTTGTGTATTGTAAAAGTAAAAAAAAAAAAATGTGGACAAATCCACTCCAGTCAATACGTACAGGAATTAGTTTAAAAAAATGTTAAGTGCTGTGATGCTTTGAAATAGAAAATATGAACAGGATTATTCTCTAAAGTGTGTATTGTCAAGATTTCAAAGTGTCTTGTATTGTGGCATAAAGTTTAGTGTTTTTGAAAATTCACATTTTAGTGTATAATTGTGTAAACGTTCTTTAGTCACTACAGCTTTATGTAGTGGTTATAGTACCAGGACTGCCCTGGTATCCACCCATTGTAAATAGTCAAACCATTCATGGTTTGGATGTATATCAGGCTATAAGCTGAGCCCTGCACCTTAACTCAGGAGAGTTAATAGAAGTTACTGCTTAGAAACCTCCGGTTTTTCAAAATTAGTAGTGGAAGCAGTGAGTGGTGCCGGCAGACCCCAGGTAAGAAGTTAAACCACTCAAAAATTATTTGACTACTTATAATGGGGGAGCCAGGCACAGTGAGCTTTAGTGGTTATGGTGCTTGGAGTGTTTCTATACATTTTTCCTTGCTTATTGAGTATACATTTTCTTGTAGTCTTGGGAAATTGCTATTCAGTAGTCAGAATTAAACTCTTCTCTTGAAAAAGAGTTCAACTCTATGTGACAGTTACCATATTAGCATAGTATCAATAATTGATAAATGAAGAATGAAAAATCCTTACTATACCACAATTTGTTTCGCCTCATGATGGTAAATGCAGTCTGGTTAGACAAGTCTTTGCATGTTATCTAAATGTGTTTTTCTTTCATGATCTATTCTGAAAACTGTAGTATGTCTTGTAGTCTTATAATATGAACATTTAGTTATTTTGTATTGCTTATAATCAAGAAAATATATAATCACATAAAAGATATATTTTACATGTATTTGTTTATCTTACATGTTGAATAAGTAATTTATGCATTTGTATATGTACACATTGCGGAAAAAAATCAACTAATGAATCATAATTAATTTGATTATTAATAATACTCATAATAATCTAAAATGTTCTTATACACATTAATGTCCTTTCTCCACAGTGTGCCCAGCCATATATTTAGGTTTTAGACTGACCTGGGTTAGTCAAGGCTATGCAACTCCTCAACTTAATCATACACACATAGACACATACATATATTGACATATACAGACAGTCAGATACATATATTGACACAGAAACACACAACACACATACAGTAATATATATCCATAGACATATAATTGTTTGGTGTAGCCACTATATAATGGCTGGGGTTAACGTAAGCAGGAATAGGCCAGAAGTCAGAGTAGTCAGTATAACAGGCAGTTCAGGCAGCTAACAAAGAGTAATCAGGACAATCCAAGATAAGAAATCCTGAATTGTCAAGTAAACCAACAAAGTCACATACAGAGTGATTTAATAGTTTAGCTATGTATGGTATGCTCTGAAACAGTCTGTTATCCAGAGGGCAGGTAGATATGGGCAGGTAGAGACTCTTTTCTTATAGCAAACACAACCCTTTCTCTGGGTAACTTTTAACAGAGTGTGGCAGGACTCGGGAAGGAAAGTGCTTGCCAAAAAGTCTCTGGACATCTTCTTATTCCAAAGAGGAAGGATGGGGGATTGGGTAAATAAAATAGTGGATCAAGGTTTTGATATAAAATCAAGAAATAGCTTTGGCTTCCCTGTGGCTGTTTTTTTATACAGCACATAGTAATTGGAAATTGCATATGTACATTGATCAGCCAAGTCCATTCCCCCATATACTCTCTGTAGTTTGCAATGCACTTTGTTTTTTACAGCTGTTCTGTTTTTAAATAAATCAATACTGATATAATATTTATTAGCCCATAGATGATAACCTTTGCTTACCAGGGGAAGGATCAGATCACACACAATCTTGACATTTGTGCCCACAGAATCAGGGCATCCTGGTGGGTCAAAATGGCTATCCTTCCCTTGATAAATCTGAAATTCCCATGTTCAGCCAGTAGTGGATTCACATAATTTATAGAGTTTGATGCCATATCGTGATGGCTTTAATTGGATATATTGTTTGAAAAAAAAGGGGGGGCAGTGCATTCTTGTTAAAATGGAGGAATGGCAGCATTTGCCCCTAGTGATCCCTCTTCATAACCCCTGGGAAAGAAATAGTCAGGATGGGGTGCTTGTGCCAGTAGGAACTGATAAGTGGCTTTCTTACAATACCCATTACTAGAGTTAGTGCCCAAGATGTTTTCATTTCTGTGGGGTGTCACATGTTTTTTCTATTGTAGTGTGATCCCAGATTCGCAGTCAGATACTGACTAGCATACAAGTTGGTTTGTTCAACCATCAGTTCAAATATGTCGTCCGACATAAAGAGCCTAAAATAGTTCACTGGCTCACAAACACCATTGTTGTGATGCAAGGTGTAGACATGAAAGGGGGGTATTTCTGAGCATGTGTTACTTTTGAATCACCAAGTGGCTACTGCCTTTTTATCTTGCCCTTCTAAAGATAATGATAATGGCTCACTGAGATTAGTTTGTTACTGTACTCATGAATGCACTCTTGCATAAATATAGCATATCTGTACTGGTAGTGGAAATTATATTAATGTATTTCAACAAACTCAGTTGAGAATACCCTTTTATAAATCTAGGACATTTAACATCAGTGTAGTGCTTTTATGTAGCACATTCAAAGAAAAATTTAAGTAAATTGGTGATTGTCTGAGTCTCCCAAGAGAGTTAGTAGCTGTACAAAGCAAATGCAGTGGCGGAATATTGATTGTTCTTGTTTAACCTGATGATGCTGTTAATTATTAACCTTTCCACCTCAGTTTGTTCTCTTAAAAGCTGGCAGGAACTGGAAATTTAGATTAGATAACACTAAATGATGGACACTTGGTGTCAGAACAAAGACCTAACATCTAGTTTCACAGAAAGGGTACTGATTATACAGAATGATGTGTGTTTTATTTTGAAAGTCCTTGATATCCTTAACATTTATATGTAAAACATTTTTATCTTTTATAATAACATTCACATTTATTTTAAAGCATGTTATTTCCAAATATTAATTTCTTTAACCGCATAATGCTACTATATATACAAATAATAAATAAAATATAATATAATAAATAAATAAATAAATACTAAACGCAGAAAGCACACATGGCAAGAACAATGTCATACCGTTTTATATTTGCTCATTATTTGTTATTTATCTTAACACATGCGTTACCAATTAGGAGCCCCTAGTACTGGGATCCACAATCTGTGGCCCTCCAGATGTGGCTGAACTACAACTCCCATGATTCTTTGAATTACATAGATAGCCAGAGAAACGTGGGAGTTGTAGTTCAGCAACATCTGGGGGGGGGGGGGGGGGCGGAGTTTGAGGACCCCTGCCCTAATATATGCAATATTTATTGGCATGGAGAAATTAATAAGATGATAAATATAAATATAAACCTTTACATATTCCTTTTATTTTTTCTAAAATTAGATAAACAAGTAATACTTTGTAAATTAAATTACGAACAAATGTGAATCTTAGATGCCCCTTAAGTAAATATGTTCTGCATAAAAGTGTATTTATATGCAGCGGCCAAAATTTTAAATCTTCGTTACTGAAAATGTACTCACCACTACAAACCTTTAGGGTCCACAACACACTAACCAGGGCTGATGTTTACTCACCAAATGTGAAATGTTCATCCCCTTATACATAATACAAATTTGTTATTTTCAGAAATACCCTAAGTCCCTGTTTTAGTGTGTTTCTCAAAAGTCCTCATTTCTGCCTTTATTTTTATAAAGTATTATGATATTTACTTAATTTTCTATTTAGTCGGTGTAACCACAAACAGCATATACTCCCTGTGCCTATGCTATTAAACCCTTAAGGACGGCAGGCATTCTTAAGGAGCCGAGCCTAAACGTCGGCGGGCGGTATAGAACATCCCGGCTGACCACCACAATTACCTGATCGCTGTCATTCCCCAGCTGGCGATCCGCACTGCTCCTGAACTGGGGGGACTGTCTGAGAGCCCAGACAGCCCCTCCTCGACAAATTAGGCCCCCTAGGGACATGTGATCGCTCTGAAAGAGAGGTCACATGGCGCAATAGGCGTCCATAGTGCTGCCTGTAGGGGGACTGCCTAAATTGATAGGCAGTTATTTGCATATATATAACATGCAAATAACCCCTGCACTCCAACATAAAAAAGAGAGTTGTACCTGGTGCTCTGGTGGCTCAATTATAAAAAAAGGAAAAAACGGCACTCAAGGAATTTTTCAAGATTTGACTAGTAAAATCTTGAAAAATTCCTTGAGTGCCGTTTTTTTCCTTTATATATATATATATATATATATGATATGTATATACATATATATATATATATATATATATATATATATATATATATGATATGTATATACATATATGTATATACATATATCTATACAGAATATGTATATACATCTTCTATACATAATGTCATACTAAGTGTATTTTTTATTAATATATACTTATATTAATATAAAAACACACTTAGAATTAAATTACACACTTATATATAATATATATAATAACTATATATTGTGTATATATATATATATATATATGCAAATGGAAAGAGTGCACTCGAAAGGTCTTCGTAAAGATATAAACAATTTATTGTGCCAAACTTCAAAGACATACAAGTCGACGTTTCAGTCCTCGTAGGACTTTTTTCAAGACCTTGAAAAAAGTCCTACGAGGACTGAAACGTCGACTTGTATGTCTTTGAAGTTTGGCACAATAAATTGTTTATATCTTTACGAAGACCTTTCGAGTGCACTCTTTCCATTTGCATATATTGAAGGCTGAGGCAGCACCGAGGCAAGTACAAGACCGGTACATTGAGTGCGGGATATTTGCAGTTTATATATATATATATATATATATATATATATATATATATATATATATATATTATAAAATATAAATAATAAGTAAATAAAATAATTAAATGTAAAAAATGTAATTTTTTACAAAATTATATATATATATATATATATAATATTTCATTCTAAGTGTATTTTGATATGAATATGTATATTCATAACAAAATACACTTAGAATGAATATAAATACACTGCTCAAAAAAATGTGCTCTTCACAGATGAAAGAAAGTTCACACTGAGCAGATGTGACAGAGTCTGGAGACGCCGTGGAGAAAGTTCTGCTGACTGCAACATCCTCCAGAATGACCGGTTTGGCAGTGGGTCAGTAATGGTGTGGGGTGGCATTTCTTTGGGGGGCTGCACAGCCAGAGGTAGCCTGACTGCCATTAGGTACCGAGATGAGATTCTCAGACCCCTTGTGAGACCATATTCTGGTGCGGTTGGCCCTGGGTTCCTCCTAATGCAAGACAATGCTAGACCTCATGGGACTGGAGTGTGTCATCTGTTCCCTCAAGACGAAGACATTGATGCAATGGACTGGCCCGCCCATTCCCCAGACCTGATCTAATTCAGCACATCTGGGACATCATGTCTCGCTCCATCCACCAACATCACGTTGCACCACAGACTGTCCAGGAGTTGGCAGATGCTTTAGTCCAGGTCTGGGAGGAGATCCCTCAGGAGACCATCCGCCACTTCATCAGGAGAATGCACAGGCATTGTAGGGAGGTCATACAGGCACGTGGAGGCCACACACACTACTGATCCTCATTTTGACTTGTTTTAAGGGCATTACATCAAAGTTGGATCAGCCTGTAGTGTGTTTTTCCACTTTAATTTTGAGTGTAACTCCAAATCCAGACCTCCATGGGTTGAAAAATTTGATTTCCATTTTTTTATTTTTGTGTGATTTTGTTTTCAGCACATTCAACTATGTAAAGAACAAAGTATTTCAGAAGAACATTTAATTCATTCAGATCTAGGATGTTTTATTTTTGTGTTCACTTTATTTTTTTGAGCAGTGTATATATATATTCATTTCTATATAAATAAATAAAAATAATAAAAATATAAATATATTTATATCCATAATTACATAAATAACTTCAGAAATATTGGGAAATTAAATTCTCTAGACTTTCGACCTGGGTTGTCAGACAGGTCCCTCAAATTGCAATCAATAAAATGACTTAATTATGTAAAAATATTACATAGATACGCACATATAATTTAAATATATATATACATATTTATTTTGCGGGAGTAAGTGGAGTAGACGGCGGGGACGTTCTATGCAATCCGCTGGCGTTTAGGCTCGGCTCCTTAACCCCTTAAGGACCAAACTTCTGGAATAAAAGGCAATCATGACATGTCACACATGTCATGTGTCCTTAAGGGGTTAAGGATGGCATAGAACACCCGCTGTCCTTAAGTGGTTAATAGATACTGTTATCATGTTTTTCAGATTAATTAGTTCGTTAAAGTGGAATATTTATTCTGTTAACTCAGTTTTTCCATTGTTATAAGAAGTGAAAACAAAAATTAAATATTTTGAAGCAATGTGTACATATCAGAAATATGAACACGAAATATAAAACTTACATAAGAGCACAATTTAGCTTTCCCAACTCCAATTAAAGTCCTGAAAAATAAAAGAAAATATAAACTAAATCTCACTAATAATTTGAATGATATCTGCCAATGTTGTCCTTATATTAGATTCACATTCAATTATTATCCTACATGTTCATTTTTTTCCCCCAAACTCAGGGGTCATGGTAGTAATGCATTATTGTTTAATGTTGATTATAGAAAGTTATTTTAAAATTCAGAAAATTCTATCTTTATGTTTTTCACAAATATCAGGATATCTAGACTCACATGATTTTTTTCCCCCAGAAATGCACTTATAAAGGTAGCGATTATTCATCTTTAAGATATTCAAGAAGTAAAATGATGTTGTTTTCTTTTAATTAATAGCCACTTATATGTTGATAACAATTTTGCAGAAATTGACAAAAAAGCTAATTATTAAAACACCATCTAATTGAGAGATAAAACACATTGCCTATCCCAATCACACAAAAAATATGTACATGTTTTTATTTAAAATATGAATCATAAAGTGCATTAAGCTAATCCCTTTATATTTAATTATTAATAGGCAATTATTTGTATACAGCACTGCTGGTCAAGCAATAGCTTAAATGTTGTCTGTATCCTATCCTTGCCAAGTGTTTTCAGATATGCTCATAGAAATATGTATGACATTTTTTAATTTGTAAAAATGGCACCTTGTTAGTACTCTAAACCAGAGAGTGAAAATTGATATTGAGAAGTAGGATATCTAGTTGTAGTGGTTTGATTATATCTAATTTATACAAAGTTCTTTCAGTATTTTGCATGTTCCAACATGTTGTCTATTACCACCTAATTCAGAATCGTGTACCCAAAAAAAACTCAAGTTTTGAGACAGGATAGAGAAATGTTGCAAATGCTGCTTTATAAAAATTACCCTTTTTTGAAAGTCCAAGTTAAATTAGTTTAATTATAGTTAACATTGTGTAAGTAGTTTAAGTGTTCCTTTCCCATATGTTCTTTGTATTGTCCAAAAATGATAGCACATTAAAAAAAAATTATTTACATTTCTAATTTTTTAAAATTAAATTTCCTATTACAATAGTAAATTTGCTATTTTAACTTCTTGGTTTAGGCTTTTTAAGTAGGGATATATTGAAGTACTGGTATAATTGTCAGTAAATTACTGTGTATTATACACGTGGACAGTTGTTACCATAATGCAGATAAAACAGAGTTAATTATAAAGAAGGTCAATAAAATAAATGAACAATTAGTG
This sequence comes from Pelobates fuscus, assembly GCF_036172605.1. Classification (NCBI taxonomy): domain Eukaryota; kingdom Metazoa; phylum Chordata; class Amphibia; order Anura; family Pelobatidae; genus Pelobates; species Pelobates fuscus. The sequence goes on along the minus strand of NC_086318.1, from coordinate 324,345,851 downwards.
CATGTGTTAACAAAATGTACAGATGATCTATTATTCCCAATAAAGTTGCTTTGTGTCATTTTTGGCATGATATGCCCACTTTAATTAAAATATACTGAAGAATGATGCAATACATTTTTAAATAATAAAACAGCATAAAGTTAAATATTTCAGATTTTTTTAAACTATGTTAAATACTAAATATTTAGTTATATATAAATACTTATAGTTTTATATAAATACTTATATTTATATAAGACAATATTGATATTATTAGATGAAGAAAGGCATATCAATGATTTCTGTAAGTGATTAGCACAATGGAAATTATTCACATATAAATCACACTTGAAAGATCATTCAATAAAAAAGATTATTTTGATTAGATGTGTTTGTGGTTCTTTAACCTCTTTGAACAGATTTTTAAGAATGTATATTTCGAAGTTTTGGTAAAATTGTCAGCATATCACTGATATAATATATACTCACCTGAAGATAGTCACTTTATGTCAAACCAGGTGTGCATGCCATCTTTGCCATAATGTAGGTGCAACAGAGGTAAATATGAGAAAGGTCAATTAAATAAAAGAACAAATAGCTTTTCATTAGTGCATGTGTCAACAAAATGTACAGAAAAATTGTATTATTGTTGGCATAATATGCCCACTTTAATTAAAACATACTGAAGAAAGATGCAATAAATGCATTTTAATAATACGATTAGAGAATAGAACAGCATAATGTTATATATTACATATTTGTTAAATTCCAAATATTGAAGAAAAAAATTGACTTTAGATCAAGATTGATTAGATCAGGAAAGGTATATCAAAGATTATAGTAATTACCGTCAGTTATTAGCACAATGAAAAGGATTCACATATAAATCACATTTGAAAGATCATTCACATAAATGACTTATGTTGCTCAAATGTAGTTTTTGTAATGAACCTGTGAAGTAAGGTGAGATATGGATACTTCTGTAAAGATAAATGTTGGGATGGAGTATTTAAGGATGGCTCTAGATATATAGTGCCTACTAATATGTCTTACAAGTGAAGAAAGGAGGGAGTGGTAGACATAGCCACGTTGGAGTACTTAGTAAAAGACGTACAAATAATTTGATTTGTGGTGGGTCAGGGTAATTACTTTAAATTATATATTTTTAAAGTGAATACGCTTTTGAAGGGTTTTGCAGAAGAGTTGTTGAGAATCGAATTTCCATAGGCTGGACTTGAATATATTGGTTTCTAGAATGGCTGATATAAAAAAGGGTTCAACTATCGAAGCAGGGGTAGATAACATACTGTATTACAGTTTTAAACTATATTTTAATAATTATAAATGAAGAAGATGGCAAATGACCCCATCTGTTGCACATGGTAAGCTTTTGGCATGGCATTTCATTAATGTTATTGATTAGGAGAAGATAATCAGGTAAAAAAAGGAGAAGATAATCAGGAAGAACATTACTTCGCATTTCAAGCAACACATACTTATAAACAACTTATTATATAATAATAATAATAAAAATAATAATAATATTTTTTTTTTACTGATATGTGGAGATGTTGCAAGACATTCAGTGCCTTCAGATCACCAGCCATCACAGGAACATAGCTTGACCTATCATTCTTGTGTATGAAGTTGGACATGTTTAAACAAGTACAGCATATATTGGGCTCTAGCTATTTAGTTCCATTTATAGACATTGGAACTCAATCACTCCCCTATCCACTGGCACTGGATCCAGCACAATGTGATTATTTTAGAACAATGCATGGGGGAAGCAAACTAAAGATGTGCATGCTACATGTTGTATGTTTTTTTTTTTTTTTTACAAACAAAACATAAAATTGAGCATCCAATCAAATCTTACATTGTTTATTTTAAATTGAAACCGATGTATACATGATCACATATGTAGTGACAAGGGCAATTGTACCAAATTATACATTTTCTTTTTAATGCATTTGTGTACAGCAACTTATACAATTTCTGCTTTATCTTACTAGCTATGCATCCCATTTTAACATAAACATTGAGTTAATATTTTGAAGATAAAAAGTGTTAGGGAAGGGGTTAAAGAGTATTTGTAACCATTACAAAGTTGAATGGTGAATTCCATTTAATGAAGTTGAGATATCTTTACATATAATGTCATTTATCACATTCACAAAGAACATTACATCATCCTAGTTTTGTTTTTTGTAATTTTTACATTTGTTGTTATACAGAAACAGAAATATGTCCTTCAAAATTTCTTTAATGCTCTTCATCCTGCTGACAATAGAAAGAATACTTTCTGTTTCATACTTCAGATTTAATTTCACAGGTGCAAAACATGCCCAAGGGCAAAAGACAAATATGTATTTTTATAAAAAAAAATCATGTTTTTCTACAACCTTGACTTATCATTCTGAGTGATTTTTTTTATCAATTAACATTACTTAATATTTTCAACCACCTAGTATTACAAATATAGTTTTCGACAATATATTTCTTTATGGTTGCTAAATAATAACTATTTTAGTTAACCCCTTTATGACTAAGGTTAGGAAAATCTCTTGTAAGTGCCAACATTAGGTTCAAATTAAAATTATCTGGCTTTCTGTATAATTAAATAACATTTATTGCAAGAAAGTATTTCTAGAACTGATTTATTTGATACTAAAACTATTCCAATCAAAATTTGATTTTTCTATTACACCCATATATAAATTGAACTTCTAGGCAACTAGTTGCTAATCCATGCATTTAATGAGTTTCATGGGGAGGAGGGGGTGCAATTTGGAAAAAAAAAAATTGGTTTTAAATTTTTATTCAATATTCTTTCTATAGACACTGTAATTTCCTAATTGCCATTTCAACTTGGTAAAAATATATATATATATTATAGTTATTAATTGTTCAGTATCCATTATATATTTGTAAAACAAGTATCATCCCATGACATATGGCATTGTCCTCTGAATATTTCCAGTACTCATGGGAATATAGATCCCTGTTTATAACTAATTAATGAAATAAAGATTTTTCTTCTTCATAGGCCTTACTTTGAGCAAATTAAATTTTAATGTATATGACCCGCTTTCATGTTTTAAAAATTAATGTGCTTTACGTAACAAAAGATGGTTTAGTTAGATAGAACAAGACAGATGAAGATGGATAGATATGGATAGAATTTTACAGAGCTTAAAACTTCCATGAATAGCTTAAATAAGCATGGTAAATATATGATACAATTATTACAAGTGCAAAACTTATAACATATAAGCGGAGTGCTGCGTACATAAAAGCCTTTCTTAACCTCTTGGAACAACAATACATGAAAAGATACAAACAAAGAAACAATAGTGAGCCGGTAGCAACCCAAAAATGTAACTAAAATAATGTGGTATACACGCACTCACATTGAATAGAGCCAAACAGAAAAGGCTCCTTGATTTGCGCAGTGGTTCCTTTAAAGGTAGCACTCCACCTTTCTTCTTTTGTGGAAACTCCCAACTGAGAGAAAACACAGTGACAGCATCATAAGGCAATACATCCAGTAAAATCCCAATAAATATGGAGAAGACTAAAGTGCAAGCTCACCTTATTTAGAGTAAAGTTGATATTTGGCTCTAAGATCATTGGCTTGGTGTCAGATTCCAAGGTGACACCTCACCCAACTGCAAGGCTGGATCCTTTAACCAAACAGCTGGAAACAGTGTTGTAGCTTTAACATTTATTACAACCAGAAAATACAGTATAAAAACAATAAAAATTTGCTAAATGCAAAAGTCCAGCATAACAAGCTGCCAAAATGCATTTCGCTTAACAAGCTTCCTCAGTTACCAGTGATCATGATTAAAATGACTAGTAGAATGCCCAAAATTAATTTTGTTAAGGGAAAAAAACAAGAAACATTACCGAGTGGCTACCACTTTTTAATATAATCCTTTATATGACAGACTGGGCATAGCAGATATGACAAAAAATTTAACTTCATCCCTATAGTGCGTATTTGCATGTGCAATAAAAAATATTGGGATAGCTTTACTTTAAAGAGCTTTTTAAAGCAGAACATTTACTTGCATTAGACTACTCAAAAGTGTTGTTGTAATCTCTATATCACAAAATGAAGGTCACAAGCTGTGAGTGGAACATATTATAAACACTTATCAGATTGCAGTAAGACACTTTCTGTCTTGGAATAAATGTGAGAAAAAAAAATAAAAATGCAAGTTAAAGGCCAAACTAACTGAGCTGTAAACAACTGTATTGGTGATTTTTCCTTTTTTCCCTTTATGCTTAACATTTGTAATTTTGTGTTGAATTCCAGATAATTCACATTTTAGTGAGCAACCCTATACTGGTTACTCAACAGACTGGATTGTTGGTGGTGGTAGGGTGGGCAAAAGCCCAGTCTAAATAAGTATTACTGTTAGCCCTGATCCCTATGTGCTGTGCCTGGCTAAACAGGGGACTCAGAGGCAAAATACCAGAAATGCTGCCTTGCTTTTTCACCCACCTATTCAAGCCGTGGGTAGCTTTGTACTCAGCACAGGTCCCGTCAGCTTGCTCTCACACTATAGTCATGCGTGATGTCACATGCACAGTGCAAGCCATGTGGGAGCTCTTCTTGCTGTACTCCATCTGTGATGCAAAATCTCAGGGACTCGGTGGGTAAGGGAACAGAACAGATAGTGAAGTAAGGTAAACATGGACAACTATTAGAGAGCAAAAGAGAAGACCGAAAAAGAAGGGTTAGGAAGAGGGATAAGGGAAATTTAATTTAAAAGTAAATGGAGATATGACTGGGGAAGGGAAGGATTGAAGACATAGATAACATGAAAGACGAAGGGGACTAGAGGCATGACTAACTGGAAAAGGAAAGGGGGATACATGGGCAATGATTTGTAACTATGCACTAAATAAGGTAACCAGAGGCTGGGATAATTAACAGTTTTTCTTTTGTTTTGTTATGTTTTTTGTTTTATTGCACGTGGAACAGTGAGTGTCTTTATGTGTCACATTGTGTGTGTGTAAATGTGTAACAGCTTGTGTGTATGTGTATAGGTGTGTGTATCTGTGAGGGTATTAATGCCTGATAGTGTGTAGATGTGTAGACGTATGTGACCATCTTTAAGTTTGTGTGTACCTGTGAGTGTTTAAGTGTATATATGTTATAGTGTGCATATGTGTAACAGCTTATGTATCTGTGATTGTTTGAATGTGTATACATGTAATAGTGTGTGTATGTGTGTAATGGTCAGTATGTTACTGTAAGTGTTTGAGTATGTGTATTTGTGTAATAGTGTGTATATATGTGTATCAATGTGTATGTATCTGTTTTATGTGTATCTTATTGTATGAGTGTGTATATGTGTATATGTGTAACTGCATATATTTATGAGTGTATGATTGTGCATGTGTGACAGTGTGTGAACTTTGCATTTGTATTATCATTTGTATATGTGTCACTCTGTGTGAGCCAGTAAGAGTGTGTGCATCATTGTGTCCCAGTTTAATGAATACATTGTGTGCACTTTATTTATAGTATGTATATTATTGTATTTATAGCAGAGGTCTTATCAAATATAATTTTGGGCTGAAGTCCCTTTTTACCATCTATCAATGCCCCTGTCAACTGGTATGTTAACATATACTTGTTCTTGTGTAAAATAGCTGAAGAATGCTCAGTAGAAACAGATACATTTCAGGTCACAAATAAAAACTTGAATAAAACATGTCACATTCTTTGTTAAATAACAAAATCTTAATTTTAATTATGTTTTTTCAAAATTTATTTTGTGTCTTTAAATCCATTTTTTTATATCTTACTAAGTTATGGTTATAACTTATGGTGCCTGGTTTGTATGTCACATCATCAAAATGTTAAATTACTTAGATTATTAGAAATGTTAAATGACTTAGAGTGATTATTGATTAAAGCCTTCCTCATATGCCCTCACACTGCCTATCTTGAATTATAGCTGATCATGATCATCAATCAAGTTGCAGATAGTCATTGCTGAGAAAAGGAGGATGACAATGTAATTAGGATTCTGTTATTGCACTTGTAATGGAAAATTAAAAAAACACACTCAAAATGAAGACAATACTAAAATACAAATATTTTCATAAAAGAAAAACAATCTTCTTTAAGATATTACTCTCACCACCTGTTATTCTAATATCTACTTATTAATGACACTCACTGAGATAAACAGAAAATTACACTTTTAGATTCATATCAGCATTTATTTATAATTAGACTATGGTAAACTATCTATCTATCTATCTATCTATCTATCTATCTATCTATCTATCTATCTATCTATCTATAAAAGGCACAAGCCTGACATTTTGGAAAGGGGTTTGCATGCCTATTACTTGCCATCCTGCAGTTACTTTCAACCAGCATGGTAAGACCACAAATATAACTTGTGCATATTACATTAAAATGATCAAAATTTCAGCCTCTAATTGCAATTGCAATTCAATACAGAAGAACATAATCCATCTGAATAAAAGATCTAATGATTACGTGTTAATGGATTTGTAATGTAAAATATTTTGTTGAACAAATTATCTCTACCTAGTTGCAGGTAGTTACCATGCAATAACATGTGAATGTGTGTACCAGATCAGTAAATTATACAATCCGTCCTCACCTTAAATGAGAAGAGTCATATTTCCCAACAGTCAAAAAAGATGTTAAGAAACTTCAAAGGGTTCAAACATAGTCTGTGCTTTGAGCTACACAGGGAACAGTGTTGTGTATCTGCTTGCTCTTACACTATAGTTCCTTTAAATTTAAGCAATAAATGTGAATGAAGACTGAGAGTAGTCATAACACATATTTGGACCGTTTAATTGGTAAGCAATATTTCCCTAAATCGTGTCAGTGGGAAGGGGTAGAGCCTATGTGCTAGGAATATAGGTAAAACCCAAGAAAACTCAATGTATTTAAAAGTTTACTTTTCAGCTACAGCTATAACGCATCATTTCATAGTAGCATTAATGGTGCTTGGTACAACACTTTTAACACTGTAGACATTTTGGTAGGCATTCAAATGTGTTTTTTGTTATTCTTGAAAGTGTTTCTCCAAGGGATATAACTATCAATTACGAGTTCATTAAAGGTCAAAACATAGATCTTTGGAGGCGATATATTTATACATACTTGAGAAGTTTAAATTTGATGGACTTTTTGTGATGTTTCAAGTTAACGGATCAATGCTTTATCTATGAGCTTAACAGACACTGATCATTTTAGTAGGACTATGGAGTTGTGGTATAGATGTGAAGTCATGAAACGAGAAATGAAGGGCAGCAGTTATAAAAATAAGATTGGCAGTTTAGGATGAAAACATTTTCTGTGAACAGGACTTTTGATTAGCTCTAAAGTTAGATTGTGTCTTGAAATAGACAAAGGCTCCCCAATTCATTTCGGAATTTTTTTTCTAAATCTGACATATCACTAATGCAGTGTGTTATTGACACAAAAGTTCAGCATCTAGAAATGAGGACATTGAAGTGTTATTTATGAGCAGGGACTGAAAATAACTTTATGAGATCTGATGCCATGATCAGAATGCATCATAGTGAATGTATTTACTAATGGATCGTTTATGTGATCATGGATCATGATCATAAGTTATATTGTATTGTGAGGACACAATATATGTAAACCTCTGTTATGAGGACAATCTGGTCTATTTGACCTAAATAGATAGGTCTGCTATTCAACAGTGCTTTTCAGTGTAAGTTACCTCTCTTTTTCTGTTGAAAAAATATAATGTAATGTAAATCCTTTCCAATCTTTCTAATAATATCTGTATTATATTGCTCCTTGGGTTCCATCTAACAAATTATTTTTTGCACAGTGAAAAGAATTCACATGAACATTTTCATGAATTGTTGAATTCTATATGCAATTCCTTTAGGGTGTTCTTTATAATCCAATATTACTAATATTTTAAAAGTTTCTTTTATTTAGAATGATGAAAACACTTTTTTATCCTGCTTCAACCTTTCATTTGTTCTCTGATCCTTTTAGTGTATGAAATTTGGATAAAAGTATTTTACAACTCAGATAAATTTATAGACATAGAAATGTCTCTCTTTTTTCTCTTTATATTACAAAGCCATGTTACAATGCTGCATACACCCTGTGTGTTCCTTATTAATGGTAATTGGTTAAATAGCAATAGTGCTTAAAAATAAATTTTTCTGTCTCATACAGTTGTGTTAGTTAAAAGATAATTTAAAGGGTCACCAAAATAACTTTAGCTTAATTAAGCAGTTTTAGTGTATGTTTCATGTCCCTGCAGTCTCAGTGCTCAATTCACTGTGTTTCTGCAGCCCAAGTCATACCTCCCTGCATGTGACTTACACAGCCTTCCTAACCACTTCCTGTACGGAGTTATCTAATGTTTACACTTCATTTATTGCAAATTCTGTTTAATTTAGAATGTTGTATATCTAGCTTGCATAACAATGCAGTAGCCTACTGTGTATAATAAAAAAAAAATTGCAGAGCATTCGGTAGAAATGTTTAAATTAAGTTAAATCTGACTAAAAATAAAACACATTTTTTTCATGCAGGCTGTGCCAGTCACAGTAAGGGGAGATGTGCACAAATAGAAACAAAGTCATTTTATTCCAAAATTGCAGTGAATTAAGCAATGTAACTTCAGAGTGTCATAGTATCACTTTAATTGTGTTGATTTAGTATGAGCTAGAGAGCTCATTTCACTAGAAATCATGTTGCATTGTCTTTGCAACAGACTTTTATTTATATACCAGGTGAAATAGCCATCTTGATGATAAATTATACAATTTGCTAAAACAAATAGTCTTCATCAAGTTATCTGTTTCTGGCTCACACTGACAGTCTAGTTTGAAGTCATAAAAAGCAGCACAATAGTCAGTATGCTCTAACAGAGAACACTAAGCACTGGCTTATATCATGCTTTATTATGTAAAATGGGTCACTTGTTGGTTATATCTTGTTTAATGATTCTGATGAAAAACCCCAAAACACTAAACCCTAAATAAACATACATTGAAAAAGTTGGCTGACAGCTTAATGCAACAAGAAATTGTATTGCAGGGCCCACTAGTGAAATCAATTTTATTGTGAAGAGCAAAGAGACAAACTACTGACCCTTTGATAATGAATATGTCATTAAGCAAAATAGTGTGTGCTCACCCTTAAATACAGTGGAAATTCATCAAAAACTTCCCTCAAATTCTTACCTGCCAGCAATAATTCTTTGGTTCCCGGAAGTGCCGCAAAACTGTCAATGTATCACATGACCAGCATAATTAGTCAAGCTGGTATCACAGAACATAAACACAAGTAAAAACTATAATGCATCCTTTACAACTTGAGTTATAAAAGTCTAAATATTAAAACTGTTATGATAAGTTAGATTTTCTTTACTCTGCTTTGTTAGAAGCTAGGAATTGACCAGGGAACTTCAAATTATAGGCTGAAATAACCAAAAAGTGGAGGAAAGAAAATCTCCAACTCAGCTTTTTTTTAAGGCGCGTCTATTTTGACCTAAAAGTTGCAATGTATTTCTTAGTTTAGTGAAATCTCTAAGTCTGTCCCTGAATTGATCAATTGTTTGTAATCTGGTGCTATTTTTTTTTTTTTTTAATCAAAAGACTGTTTTTACCTGATGTAAAGCAGAGAAAACACAAAGCACATTTTTCAACTTTTTTTTATAAAGGTATGATAGTTTTTTTTATTTAAAATTAACATTCACATTCAAAACTAAAATAAATATATATATATCTATATATATATAAATATAGATATATATATATATATATATATATATATACACATATATATATATATATATATATATATATATATATATATATATATATATATATTATAATTTGAGAAACCAAATACAGTGAGAGAAAAAAGTATTTGATCTTTGAACGTTTGCCCAATGACAAAGAAATGATCAGTGTATAATTTTAATGGTAGGTGTATTTTAACGGTGGGAGACAGAATAACAAAATAAATTCCAGAAAAACACATGTCAAAAAAGTTATAAATATTCAAAATCAGCAGGGGATCAAATACTTTTTTTTCCCTCACTGTACATATGCCATTTACTGCAAAATGTGGTTAATGTATCATTACATCAAAAGTGGAAGAAAAATATAATAATAAAGCAAATATTGACATGAACGTTGTTTTAGCAAAATAATAAAATACATTGAGTCACATTATTTTCTACAATTGTTAATTATAATCTTCATAATCAACTTCCTAAACAGTATGACAGTTTATTTCAAAGTGTGAAATGAAAAATTCTTTGTTTTTCAAGTACATGCTTTTAAGACAGAGATGTTCTAATATTGTATTAGTACAGTGAAAATTGAATGTTTGATCTTTGAATATTAATGTGTTAGAAATAATATAGTAAAGAAAATTAAATTCTCTGAAGTGACAGAAACCTTATTCAAATAATTTTGATTAAATGAAAAATGTTCACACAATTCTGAGAAATGAATAGCAGTTCAGCTCTAAAGTGGCTTTTAAGATTGAAGAAGTTGAGAAAGAAAACTGTGTGTCATTAGCAAAATAATTAGACTTTCAAAAATCTTTCATTAGTTGCTGTCTATGTTTTTGCTACATTGCAAACATACACTGTGACTTTTTTTCTACGTGAAAAATATATTTTTGCACATATAAATAAAAAGGATTGTGCCATGGTAGGTGCTTGTGAAGTAAGATTACAATATTTATTTTTTTAATTGTTTAATACAATATCTTTTCAGATTTATCAAAGCTCAATGGCAAAATTTTGTATAGCCAAATGTACAAGCTACTACATTTACAATTCCATCATTAAATTGATCCAATAAACTCGGAATTGGATCCCACTTAACTTCATCTGAAATTGCACCTAAATGTAGCTCCAAATTTACTTTGGAATCATGTCCTGAGCTATTACCAAATTAGTTTCTAATTAAATTTTCCTTTAATACCGAGAAGATCATCATCACCAGACAAAACAGTGTGTATAGATTAATACTGCCCATTTGCTACTTTTTTTTTCCCATTCTGTGTATTGAAATTAAATAAAATGAAAATGTATGTCCTGTGGGACTCCTCTAAACCTGGGAAGATATGCTAATTTATACCCCTTATTCTCTCATACACATGCACTAGTCAAGGGTAAAATGAAAATAATGGTGTCTTGCGGATTTACTATAATTTAAGTGGAAACTGTAGGCTTCCTACTGTTCCTAACATCACATGGGTGGTGTATTGTAAAGTAATGTTCATGCAATACCTGCCCATAATAAATGTCCTTTTGTATTAATATCGTACAAACATATCAATAAACAGTTGGTGAGAAAACTAACATAGGTCTTGCTTTATTTTTTTTCCGATAAACTTTTTTGTATAAAGCTTTTCTAATGATTTAATACTTTTGGATAAACTTTAAAAATGTTTTTATTAAAAACATGAAAACAATTATCATTTTAAAAATAAAATATTAGAATATTTTTCAAAATAATAAATCATTTTAAAAGTTGATCTAAAATGTTAAATAGAGGCTATAATTATCACAGCCTAGATTTATTTCTTTCAAGCAGTATGTTAATAGATGTTCAGTGACCCTGTAATGAATATTGTCAACCCCTTTTAGAATATATGGGGGGTTCCCAGCTCTCATTGCATTAATAGTGCGACCTGTCCTTGGTACTCTGGGCCAGACCAAATGAAGATTACTCAGTTCTCCCCCAAAGTGTCTGGGAATCCTCATTTGGCATTGCATTTAGTCATTATTGACCACCTTAGCCCCTCAATATGGGAGGGCATTGCAAGAGTCTTCTATCACCTTTCATTGTGATACGATAATTGTTACATTACTAAGCAAAATTTATAAATGTAATTTCCGGACCCACTTAAAATATGTCTCTTTCTTAAAGGAATACATTTTAATGTTAAAAAGAAATACATTTCCTAAAAATGAGACTACTCACCTCAAATCCAGCTTTGAAAGGGACTCCTTGCAGCAACACCACTCCACCTCCAGGAGATCATTACTATTGATGATATCACAGCCAATTCAATGCTTCTCATAAAAAAAAAAAAAACATTTGGAGGCAGGGTATATGCATGGAAATCGGAGCTTTGCACTAGCAATGCTTATCATTAAGAGAGGCATTGAAAACCTCTTTGAGACAAGGCCATACTTCTGCCTAAAGTAAGTGCTCAAGGAAAATGAGGATGGAGACCCTCACAGCTGTCTGGTTGACAGATGGAAGGTGTTGCCAAGGGGGTACTTTTATGAAATAAGGCTGTAGGGACACTCTGTTAACCCCTGAAGCATATAAGCAAGTAGTTTAGGATTTTTTTTTCTTTATAATCTTAATTCATTTAGCATTTTTTATCTTGTTTTATAAAAGGAAAAACACAACATTAAAAATACAAATGTGTACATGTGCAAGACATGATGCGCTTATGGAGATCCATAGAGAATAGAGAGATACAGTAAAAATCCCAGTGAAGTGTGGTAAAAGAGAGAAAAAAGTTCCAAAATATGTGTCACAGCAGGCCAGTTATAAAAATATATTTTCAACTTGTTTGTTGCATACCATTTGCTAGTTGATATAAATTATGATCACAAATATTATTAATAGATAGTGTATCAAATATTATTTTTACATTGTAATTCATATTAATAAATAGTTATTATTTTTACATTTTTAACTCATAGTAATTCATATTACTGAAATTGCAATAAACCTTTGTAATATTTGGTGGGTCATTCATTTTAGTGAATTTTCAGAAATTAACCATTCTAAAGTAATGATCTAATCTAAATTCTAAATTCACATCTCTTTAATGTAATACAATGTTAATTGTAAGAATGTCAGATAAATGATAGATTTTGTATATTTCATTTTGTATAATACTATGTTCCTAGCTTTTAAGTATAAATTGATGTTCAAGATCTTTGTTAAATTATTTGTTTACTTAATGTTATTTTTCAAACAATTTGAAAAATTGATATAACATTTCTTGTTTCTCTGTTTTTTTGCAGTTATAAATGGTGGACAACGCTTCTGCTCTCTGCTTTAAATTTTATTTTTCCCCTTCAATTGTCACAGGTTTAGCCCCTACGAATGGTATAACCCACACCCTTGCAATCCTGACTCAGATGTGGTGGAAAACAATTTTACCTTGCTAAATAGTTTCTGGTTTGGAGTTGGAGCTCTCATGCAGCAAGGTATACGATTCAGCCTATGTTTTCTCTTGGGCACCATGTCCCACTATTTGCTGGGGTTACATATCACAATGGTACAAGATGCTTGCATGGGTGCCTCTGTGCATGTAACCATATTCAGCTTTACATTCATGACGATGCATCAAAATGTAGGCATCATCCAGTTCCACTCTGCAAGTTACTCAGCACATAATGCACATTTTTGAATACTTCACCTATTGCCTTGATATTGCCTTGATAGCATTGATCTTCTTAAATATAGGCACATTCCATAAATAGGAAAGCATTCTCCCTTTCTAATTACATTCAAATAACTAACCACACCTGTCATTGATTTACAATTAAATACACACCTAAAATCATCATCATGGGAACATTAACATACTAATCATAATGAAATACTTGTTTATAAGCACAATAAATGAAGCAACCAGTTAACTTATCCAGATCATAACTGAGTTTCCTTTGAAATATTATTATCACATTTATTAAACGATACAAACTTTTGTCTTGATAAAACACTAGTGCTGTAGAACCTATACAACATGATCTACAGCAGTTGTGCTCAAACGGTAGATCTCCAGATGATAGAACTACAACTCAAACGATGCTTTGTATGCCTTTTGAATGACAAGCATCATGGAAATCGTAGTTTTAAAACATCTGGGGATCTACCTTTAGGGCAGATAGTATATGGATTTCCCTAGTGGTAAATGCATTCTCTCCCCTGTTACACTAAATTATCTCTAATAAATAAATGTATACACTAAATGTATCATTAGTTATAGAGTATGATGATTTTAAACCAAATATAAAGTCTAATGAATAAATAAACATAATACTAAATACGTGTACTAAAATGGAATACTTTAAAAAAATATATATGTGGTATGCCAAAACATTTACCAACAAATCACCTAGACATTTTTGTAAACAAAACAATTTATTACATAACCAAATAGAACCCTTTAATGTACATTTATAGAATTCATATAACTTACTTGTGAGCGATACATGAGAGAGGCGACCCGTACATTTCTTAGAGTCACCTTCTCCCCAGGAAACGGTGGGATATGGTGCTGGACATGACGTTACCTTGGGTACATGACAGTCAGCCCCTAACCGGCACTTGGTCACATTTTTAAGGAAAATTACTGCTTTATAGCAATGCTAAGGTGCAATGAGGTAACAGCTGGGATAATGATACTCGATTTGTTTTGTTTTTCTTCCCTTATCTTTTTCTTTTTTCTTTCTTTAACCCCTTAAGGACCAAACCTCTGGAATAAAAGGGAAACATGACATGTCACACATGTCATGTGTCCTTAAGGGGTTAAACAAATTGAAAGAAAAAAGGGAAGAAAAATATATATTATATTATAACACTTGTATGCCCAGATGTTTTATTACCAAGAGCATCAACTTTAGTCAGTAGGCATCAGCTTTACCTAAAGTATATGTCATCAACAATTTTGTCTTGCAGTCGTCTAAAATGATTAAATCTGGAGTTGGCTATCTTTTAAACCTAATGAAATCATAATATGAACTGTATTCTATTAAACAGATTAGTCATTATAAGAAATCATCTATTGAACTTTGAATGCAGTTTTTTTTTTAAATAGTTTGTCATATTAATATTAAAATTATTAAGATATGACACACATCAAACTTTTAATGGAAAGATATGCCAAAGTGTGGGATACAAAATGGTTCATATTGTCTTAATTTAATTTAACCAAACCAAAAATTGAAGAAATTTACTCTAGAAAATGTTATAAAAATATACAATTAAAACAATATTGTATACATATGACGGTATTTACCAATATTAAGAGCTTACGTTAACTCCAGCAATAATGTTATTTTTTTTCATCTGCAAGAGAAAATATATATATTTTGCTTGGCCTTTTTCATTAATCAGTAATGCACTAATACATTCTACAGCATTTGAAATGCAAAGTAATATAAGCTGATTTTGTTAGTGTAAGAAAAAAAAGCAATGTTCCTACATAAATATATATATTTATATATATTATTTACATTGCACTTTACTGCATCAGAATGTATAGTAGTTTGTTTTTGTTTTTTTAAATCAGTGTATTTGAGCATTTTTTTACACAAATGTATATTCATCTAACTATATATAGTAAAAATATTAAATTTAGATCCAAAAAATCGTAAGGTAAATATGGAAGTTCTAAAAATTGCACTTCATAATTGATATGTTCCAGGATAGATACATTAGATAGATAGATAGATAGATAGATAGATAAATAGATAGATATATAGACAGATTTTAATGAGGATAGAGTTTCTATGTTTACAGATATTTATTATGATTGCTAGAGTAAAAGGGTCAATGCATAAGACCTCAGGATTATTAAGTGTGGCTAGTAATGAACTTAATATACATTCAAAGCTAAATTAAACATTTAGGCCACAATAGGCACCACTGGGAAACTATCATTTATGCTTTTAGTTAAATTTAAAATAAATTTTTAGTTCACATTTAAGTGAATAGCCATTATTAATTGGCGACCCCAACGTAATTCCTAAGGACGTCAATTTCATATTCATAATATGCTATATTAAAAAAAATAAAAACCTTTAAATATCATAATGAATAAGGATTTGCACGGGACACATATATAAACAATTGAACTATAAAACTACATTTAAAAATGTGTGTTGCCATTTTTTTTTAATTTAGAAAGTACATGCAATCAGCCTTCCTTTGCAATCAGTGAATCTCATTAAATTACTATAGTGTAAATTAGTACTATATACAACACTTAAAAGATAACTGTATAACTGTTTTACTTATATATATATAAAATAATATCTATAATTGTATAAATATACTATACTATATTAAATTTTATAATTGTGTATATATATTTATATTTATATATACTATATATACTCCCACCTTATTTAATAACTATTTCCTGTCCTAATGTGTATTAGACCCCACCTCCTATAGAATGTAAGCTTGTTTGAGCAGGGTCCTCTTCAAGCTATCGTTCATGTAAGTTTTCTTGTAATTGTCCTATTAATAGTTAAATCCCCCCCTCTCAAATATTGTAAAGCGCTACGGAATCTGTTGGCTCTATATAAATGGCTATAATAATAATAATAATAATAATATACTATATACAGTTATACAGTTATCTTTCAAGTGCTGTATATAGCTATAATCCACACTATAATAATTTAATGAGATTCACTGATTGCAAAAAAGTTATGCATGTGCTGTCTTCATTAAAAATGTTAATATATATATATATATATATATATATATATATATATTTAAAAGCCTGAAAAATATATAATTGTATTTATAGGCTTGAAAAAATAATATCCAAATGCACTCACAGGGCATTAATTATGTGAATGGCATAGTAACTAATCAGTTTATAAGTATATGTATATATATATATATATATATATATATATATATATATATATATATAACCTGAGTTTATTTTGTGTTATATATATGATATACTATTCTAGAAATGTAACTTTCACAATATCAGGCTTTTGTTGTAAGGCAAATAAATTAGGGTAACTTGCTGGCAGATTAACGTAAATCAAATACTTACTGACATACTTAAAGTAAAATATATGCAAGCATATATCCAAACTATCAAATATGTTGAGAATTATATATTCCTAGAATATACTTAAAGAATTTTATATATATATATATATATATATATATATATATAACACACCATACTTAAAGGGACACTATCATGATTTTGGTTCTTGTTAAATGTCATTTTAAGGTCAATAACTTTAAGTCAATGTACATATAGATTAAATTTTTTAAGTATCTTTGATGTTTTATACATATTGATATATGTATATAGTTTTTACATTTGTTTATACTTTAAAAACATCCCTTATAATTAGATATTTATTTTATCTAAGTCATCATGCAAAAAACTATTGAAACCCTATTTTCATTTTAATTAACAAGGGAAGTTTGTTTTTCCTTCTAATTAGTGATTTCTTAATTAGTTAAATTGTGTGGTTATATATTTCATTGACTTCTTGGCATGTCTTGAAATGTTATGCAGTCTAAAAGTCATGAAATCAGTGAGAGTCAAGTTTTGGTTTCAAGAGATCTAGAAATTAGGATTATGGAAACTGTTAGCACATTGGTTGCCCTTTACAACCCTCATATTTATTGCACTTATTTGTTTTTTAGGATAGCCTTATGCATATCAATGCATTCTCGAACTTCTTAATTGTGTTAGAATTTACTACTGTACATCCACAGGAAAGATATTCCAGTTATCTAATATTCTTTCTAGTTAGAAGACATAAAAGAAGTAGGAAATAGAATAGAAAAGCTTTAAAAAATACTGAACTGCTCATACAGAACGTTTATCTGCAAAAACAATATTTTTCCATGATAGTGTCCCATTAAGAATCCCGATTAAAGTATTATTTAATAGTAATATAAATTAAATGTGAAGATACCTACATACTTGACTAAGCAATATATTCCAGTGAAAATAATTAATTTGTCTCTAGTAAAACAATTGTTTGAACAAAGACATTATAAATTTTTTAGAAAGTTATTCATAATAAAAAGCTTGTAATTCCTTCTTACAGTATATATACCTTAAGAAAGTTTTACAAAACATTTACCTTTTTTATTAGTCAATAGTCAGTGAGAGATCAATATGAGCTGAGCTGCTGATATCACTCCATCCCACGGCCAATGACAATAATATGAATTCATTTTCTTAAATTGTGCTTTAAAACAAATTAAGCTAGACATAAGATGAAAGAAATGCAGAAAAAATGCAGAAATATTTTTGAAAAAGTACTTAAGTAAAACAATATGTCACAATAAAAATAAAACAATATGTCACATTTGTAACAAATTAAACTCAACATAAGAGGAAATAAATATAGAAATTACATAATGAATGAGCAAATGTTTTTGAAAAATAATTTAAATAAAACAATATGTCACATTTGTAACAGTGTAATAAAGATAAACATGCTTTTTTCATAAGACCTTAATTTAATTTAATTTAATTTAATCCTATTCTGCAAAGTAAAAAAAAAAAAAAAAAATCCCCCTTGCCCTATTTTTACTGTACGCTGCCTTTCTCTCTAATTTTTGGCAACTTCTTGAGTTCCCATAAGTTTAACCCCTTAAGGACCAAACTTCTGGAATAAAAGGGAATCATGACATGTCACACATGTCATGTGTCCTTAAGGGGTTAAGGACACTCCAAAAAGTACACACAAATCAACATAGAAAATACAGTTTTTATGTTATTTGGACATATAATTACAAGTTATTGGTTGCTAGATGATTAGAAAAAATCTCCCTGTTGATATATTCAAAATTTATATTGTTCTATTATGTACACTTTGATATGTTTTTAGTTTTAATAGCTCACAAAGCCTTCCAAGATAACAGAGTTGAAATTAACCTTTAATATTACCAATTAATATGTACACATTTTTGCACTCTAAAAGTCAAAACAAGACATTAAAATGTAATAATTCACAAAAGAAAAAACACAATTTCATAATAAAAACAGTTATGCTTCAAATAAAATCTTTAGAAACAAAAGGCAACAGCAAATCAAATTCTAGGAAATTTAGCAATTACACAATGTTAAGTGCATGACATTAATAATAATAATAATACGATATGAGCTTTGAGATCATAATATATCAGTTATTCTTACATAATATTTGATATATTATTATATTTTTAACTATTCACCAGATAATTGCTAAATTTAAGCCAAATGATAAACCAATACTTTTCTGCGACACTAGATCATTTGTATCCAGTAAAACATTTTTTTTGTCAATCTTTATTTTATTCAGGCATGTGATGTATACAGTACAGAAAATAAACCCAGAGTTATGGCATGCAAACATAGAACAGAAGTATTTAGATGCAATAAAATATATACTCCGATACAGACTGACTCATTTCTTTAAGTGAATAACAAACTGTAAGATCAAACTAGTCAATGTCTATAGGTATGAAGTAGGCAGACAGTCATAGTAATCCGTGAATAGTCTGTTCAGTTTCTCCATGAGAGTGGATTGTGTGGCTGGAGGTGCTGGTTGGTTTTTGACATCTGCCATCTTCCCTCTTGTAGACCAGCTGTCGCTGATGAGAGCTTGCTGGTGTTCCGCCAGTGGAGCAAGAGTAAAAGGTGCAGGGATATCCCTCACCAGCAGGGGGGGTGGGGGTAGACTGAGTGAAGGACCTCCTCAGTAGTGTGCAGCAGGTAGCAAAGGGATCGTCCGCCTCCCTCACGGTTACTGTAAGTAGGCCTCAGATAGGCCTCGGGTCCATTTCCTACATGAGCCTCTGATCTAGGTCAGAAAGATGAAGAATTCAATTGCAGCAGTTACTACCCATCTTAAGGGTATGTCTGCTGGCAGAATTCCCAAGAGTAGTCAGTAATTACAGCTTTAATCAATTTTTTTCAGAGCAGAGCTCACTAAATTTGCGACCGGTCAACGCGGTTGTCAGGCTCTGCCCCCCAATGAAACAATTTTATGAACAAAGCCATCATAGATTTTGTTTTTAAGAAAATAATTTATATTAATATGCTAGTAATTCTTCATACATTATATATACGTTACGGCAGCGTTTACATAACTTTCAAATTTTATTATTTTTAAAAAAAAAATTGATAAAAAAACCTGCGTTAACTTTCTAAAATCAAGTTAAACTATGCCTAAGAGGAAAGAAAATATAGAAATGACAAAATGAATAAGCAAATATTTTTGAAAAATCACTGAAGTAAAACAATATGCCACATTTGTAACAGTATAATAAAGATTAAAATGCTTTTATATAAGGCCCTGATTCTGCCAAAGTTTAATTAAATTAAAATAAAATTTATCCCTATAGTGGCCCGCTCAGTAATAAAATATATTTTCCATTTGCCATATTTTTTTTATGATTTCTTCCTGCTAACTTGTTGTGTGCCCATAAGTCTAGAAAGACTCCAAACACTACAACTAAATCAACATACAAAACTGCAGGTTTTTTTTGTGTTATTTGAACTGATAACTATTTGTGCTTTAAATTTCAGAAAAACAAATTAAACTAGACATAACTATTGGGAAATACCCCCAGTTGATATATTTAAAATTCATACAGCACTTGTATGTACACTTTAATTTGCTTTTGTTTTAATAGCTCACAAAGTCTTTCAAAATAACAGAAGGGATTAACCTTTAATGTTACCAATTATTTTGGATAGGTTTTTGCAAGTTTAAAGTCTAAGCAAGTCATTACAATGGGGGGTGTTCATCATCTCAATACAGAGCATAGAAATTCTGAAAGTAGGTCCTGTAAAGAATGCAGAACCTAACCCAGGAAGTCTCTTTAGTACCTCTCTGAGTGACTGCAATGTACTAGGCAGCATTGTAAACACTGACTTTTCTCTGAAAAGGCAGCATTTACATTACTGAGCCTGCAGAGATAAGTTACAGACACCAGAATCCCTATATTAGTCTGTAATAGTTCTGGTGACTATACTGTCCCTATAAGTAAATCAATAGTTTATACAAAGTAAAATAAAGATCAGTTAACTTTTGTAAAAAAGAAAAAAAAATATTCTGTTTTCAAAACCTGTATATTGCGCAACAGTACACTCATGTCAAGTTATATATTTGTACAATATGTTAATGCTTCTTATAAAACAGAATTACAATGCTTAGCTAAGAGTTAATATTGCATATTTTGTAATTCTCAAGTATTGAGGTGTCCCTATGAAAATATAAAAAATATTATCCTGTAACTAACATTCACCAGATAAAAATAAGTTACAGGATAACAATTGAAAGCTGTTTAGGGATATTTTGAAATAATCTCACAAAAATGTATGTGAGATTATCCAGAAATGGTCCAATTCCGTTAATAATCACTTTTTCACATTTGTTGTTATCTCTTATATTTATATAATTTTATTGGATAGGCCTCCAAGCCATTTTCTCAGAGTTGTAGGCTCGATTCCCAGCAAAGTCATCTCAGTCTTTCATTTTCTTGAGTTAGATAAGGAGAATATCATTAAGTTGAACTATAACAACCTCTAGCTTCTAGGATAGGAAATAAGCAAAAAGCTGTATGTGCCGTTCCTGGTTAAATATTTTATAATATTGCTAGTTCCAAAGGACATTCGGCAAAACTGACAGCATGATAGTGGGTCATGTGCTTAAAAGAATGTTTTGTTTGAGTCTTAGTTTATATTGAACCCTAATTGAGATGCCATTTTATTCTAAGATTATATTAATGAAAATGTGTCTCCCAATCTATGCTTGTTAATAGTACGTAGCACTTATGCCATGATTTATTTAACACAAATAAAGCCAAAATGTAGAAGCTATGTGTGTTAAAAAACGAAGTACACCCTTAATGCTTCCATATGAATTATGGTGCAGCTAATTAAAATGTCCTTGACTCATTGATCATCAGCAAGTGTGACCACCTCTGTAAATGCTGAGATTTTAGCAGTTTGCGAGTCTGGAGCATTCAGATATGTGTTAACGAGGGGCCAAGGAGGAAATACATCAGCAATGGTTTTAGAGAAACCATTGTTGTTGTCGATCAAACCGTAAGGGTAATAAGGGTTATATATTTCCAAAACAATCTAACAAGTCCATGGTGAGAAAGATTATTCAAAAGTGGAAAACATTCAAGACAGTTGCCAATCTTCCTAGTAGTGGTTGTCCCAGAAAATTCACCCCAAGGTCAGACCATGCAAACAGTTACATCTTAGACTCAACAGACCTAAGTTAACATGTTAAATATTAAAGTCCATGACAGTACAATTAGAAAAAGACTACACAAGTATGGTTTGCTTGGAATGGTGTACAGGAGAAAGCCTCTTCGCACTAAAAAGTTAATGGCAGCACAGCTTGCAAAGTTGCATGTTTTTGCAAAATTGCATCTGAACAAACCAGAAGACCTCTGTCTCAAAGTCCTTTGGACAGAAGAGACCAAAGTGGAGATATTTGGAGAAATGTAAATACAGCACATGAGCACAAACACATCATACCAACTGTGAAACATGGTGGTAGAGGGGTGATGATTTGGGCTTATTTTGCCATCAAAGGACTTTGGAACCTTGCAGTCATTGAGTCGACTACAAACTCATCTGTATGCCAAAGTATTCTAGAGTCAAGTGTGAGGCCATCTCTTCAATAGCTTAATCTTGGCTGCAATTGGGTCTTGTAACAGTACAATGATCCCAAGCACACCAGCAAATCTATAACAAAATGGCTGAAAATTAAAAGAACCAAGGTGTTGCAATGGTGCAGTCAAAGTACATACCTCAATACGATTGATATGTTGTGTCAGGACTTTGAGAGACCTGTGCATAAACACATGCTAGCAAACCTCAATGAACTGAAGCAATGATGTAAAGAAGAGTGGGACAAAATTCCTCCACAACAATGTGAGAGACTGATAAAGTCATACAGAAAATGATTACTTCAAGTAACTGCTGCTAAAGGTGGTTCTACAAGAATCATAAGGCATACTTAGTTTTTCACACATGGCTTCTCCATTTTCACTTACTTTTTGTTATATAAATCATGACACAGTGTAATATGTCATCTGAGGTTGTATTTACCTAATTTTAAGACATGCTAAGAAACATATTATTCTTATTATGTCCTGATATTTAAAACCATAGAATTGAAAGAGGGTGTACTTTGGTTTTTCATATCAGGACATATTAAGAATAATTTTTCATATATCACACATCCCACAAGTACCAAAAAATACAGTACTTTAAATTAATTAAATAAAAAGCACAATATGTTATACAATATCATATATAATATTTATACAACATCTTACGTGAAAAATTTGAATGACATTAACACACCTCTGGATTCCAGACAAGGAAACAAACTATCCAAATTAATAAATATATACATCGTATGTACAGTGAAATAAAATATTTTGTATATTCTTTATTAGCTCATATGGTTATATCAGATCACAAGGAATCTACTGTGATGCTTTTCATCTGTATGGTCCTTAGTGGTAAGAAAACCCATAAATCTGGAAAACTATTTTGCTTAAAAACTTTCTTGGTTGTATTGAAACTTTTGCTAGACTGCTCTGTTTCTATAACTACACATTTTATAACTGCTAGATGCGTCCCCAGATATTTTACATATTAAACAAAGAAATAAGCACCAAGTTGTTTACACGCAGTTTATTATAGGTGTATGTTTGTCAGGAAGCTACTGTACTACTTGTGATTACTTTGGGGGATATTTAGATAATTTTATCCATTGAATGAGCATTCATGTATATTATTTTGATAGTGATCTATTAATCAATTAATATTCCACCACAGAGTTACTAATGGATTCATCAGAGTCCTGCCAGCACAGTATAACTTCATCAAAATATAGTTATGTTTTATTAACACATTATCATTGATATGAATAAAGTGCAAATCCTAATATAATAGGTAAAGTATTATCTATGATGAACAGACCTCATATATACATTCATCCATGTTCTATATAATTTATATTTTATATATACTAACTGTTTCTGCAGTAAAATTCTATATACTAATATGTTCATCTAATACCTAATACCTAATATCGGGAAAAAAATAAATTTTATTTCAATATATACCTTGATTTCTCCCAGGTTCTGAGCTCATGCCCAAAGCACTCTCCACAAGGATAGTAGGAGGAATATGGTGGTTTTTTACACTTATCATCATTTCCTCCTATACTGCCAACTTAGCTGCATTTCTAACAGTGGAACGTATGGAATCACCAATTGACTCTGCAGACGATTTAGCCAAACAAACAAAAATAGAATATGGAACTGTTCAAGATGGTGCAACAATGACATTTTTCAAGGTATGTGCCTTTTACTGTTATGATTGTGAATATTAATAAACATTTAATATGTCATGTTCAGGTCATGAAACTCAGGCAGAAAAATACTTGTTCAGCAAACAAGCAAGCATTATGCAAAGATTTTTAATAACAGTAACATTTATTATTATTATTATTATTATTATTATTATTATTTTACACCAGATTCTTGCAGCTACAATATGGAAATTCCAAAAAGTAAATTGCTTATATACACAATGAAAAATGTTCAAATGTATCTAAGCTTGTTTGATATGCATCTGTAGTTTACTTTTGGAAGAAGACATACATTTCTATGAAAAGCTGACAGATACACATTAGATACAAAATTACACTTCAGGTGATTTCAGGACTTTGACGCAATTTGTACCCACACACACGCCATCTCCTCTGTCACATAAAACCCTGGTACTGTGTCAATGGCAGTGTCTGAGCACCACATTAAAGTCTTGGCGATTTTAGGTTTAAAAATACTAAATTTAGTAGTAAAATTAGCATTCAAATTTGTTTTTTGCATTTTTCATACACAAACAAATATGACCGCTAACTTTGGCCAGTATTTGTGACTAAGTAGCTACTAAAAAAAGACTGCACATACCCCATTTCTCATACCTTGATATGTCTACTTTTGCAAATGGTATGCTATCATGGGGGTAATACTCATTCCTGGGCTACCATATGGTCTCAAAGGCAACATAATAAGTCTGGCAAATTTCAATGTGTATCAACTGAAAAAAATTTGTGCTATATTTGACCCTGTAACCTTCTGAAACAACATAAAACCTATACATGGAGGGTACTGTTTTACTCGTGAGACATCACTGTATACAAATATGTGTACTTTATTGCTGTAACAGCTAACAGAATTGTGACATTCACAGTTAAAATTCCATGTAGAACTAAACAAATAGCAATGTTAAATTATGTTTCAAATATTAATATTTGATATGAAATGAAAGCCCTTTTTCTCCTGAACAAAATGATGTATAATAAGTGTGGGTGCATTTAATATGAAAGAGATGAATTATGGTTGAACAGACATATATCACAAATTCAAAGTTTTGTTTACGTTTTGTTTTGATCTAAACTTATATAAATGCCTCAGTTATTAATGGGTTATTGATGGCAACTCAGTGTTTCTAAATGTTTTTTATTGTACTGTAGTCTGGATATCAGAAGCACACAATCCTAAATGCCTTATATGGGAAACTGAACATGCTTAGTTCCCAGAACCAAGTTTGATTGTTATGGACTACAGACTTTTATAAATGTGTGGTAGTTTTGGAATAGTTCATTTAGAATTTTTATCTTGATAATATTTTTAGGCATGGCTTATGCCAATAATAAGATTATTTAACACATAAATAGTGAGTCTTATAAAGACAAGTTGGAAAAATGTAAGAAAGCAACTTTCAGCTAAGATCCTAACAACTTCATCTAATTGAAGTTGTTATAGTGCCTCAGTCCTACCCCCTTCCTCTCCTACTCACCAAAATGTCATATTTTAAGACTTATAAAGCTTGAAAGCTTGGATTATATTATAGTGTAAGACCCAGGAATGTTACTTCCTGCATCTCATGTCCTAACCATGAGGTCGCAAGCGCATGCACAGTGACATCAAGGTCTGCCATAGAGAATTATCATATATAAAATTCTCTATGGCAGAATCATAGGCGCATCACAAAAAGTGATGCACATACACCTATGGTACCTAATGTTCCTCAATGATGAGAATTGGATTGGACCGTTATCCTGAAGGCACGCTTCCAGGATGACATCAGCCAAGGAGGAGGCGATGGCAGCACTGAAAGAGACTCTACGCTGCAGTGAAGGTGAGTAATTTACTTATGTGTTAATGTCACTTTGTTTTTTATACATTTTGTAATGAAAACAATGGAAGGCAAAAACTAAGAAGGGTCTTCAAAACTGTAGCCTAATTCTACAGTGTTCTCCTACCAAATAAAGAATAGAGGGTTCCACTAAATTAATGTTAAACAAAGTGTAAAAAGCTTTTTTTTTCGAGCTCAAGGTCTAGCTGGGTACTACCACCCTGTCCTCCTCTCACTGATGTCACCCTGTAGTCATTGCTTTCTTGGCTTCTTATCCTTGTTAATGCTTCTCATATGGAAGCATTGGGGGTGAGAAACACATGCATGGCAACTACCGCTTGTCAAATATAATGCTTCTCATAGGAAAACATTGAATGCAATGCTTCCCTATGATCAGCATTTGATCACATAATGTGTAAAACTCAGTTATAAGTGCAGATATGCTAGTAGTAGCTGTTAGGAAGACAGCCACCAGAGGTGGGTTTAGCTTTGCAATGAAAACATTGCGATATCTACTAAACACCAATGTTTTAGAATGTTAGGCTAAAATGACAGAGCCACTGCACCCAGGCCAATTGATTTAGGTAAAGTGTCTTTAGTGTCCCTTTAAATATATCCAGTGTAGTTTCAAAGTGTAAAGATTTAAGTGCCATGCCATAGTTAGGTTTCTTCTTGAATTGGCAAGACAGATAAATTATTTTAGAATAGCTTCTGTATCATGACTATTCTGTAAAAACCTATAACAATAAAATATAGTAATTTTTCTTCTATGAATATAACGTCCAAGTCATGTTATTTATATTTTTAGAAATCCAGAATAATGACAAATTTGGGTATATTGTCTTGCTTTTGTCATATCCCATGTGTGTATAAAATGTCAACATATTTTAACCTTACTATATCTTCAATAAAGTAATGGGCCTCATCTATATAACATATGCATGGAAACATCATGTTTTAATTAAAATATACTACTGTTAATTCAATTTTAACTATTGTAACAGAATACAAATAATGTGTGTGCCACCAAAACTATAAATGTGTAGTCGTCCAGCAGTGTTTCCATGGGAACCAAAACCAATTTCCCCTTTCATTTCCACCTGAACTTCCTTTCTATTTGAAAAAAAATCTGAATAATTTTATTATTGTTCACTGGAGAGGGAATTATTTTTCTTTAGCATTATATATATAGTAATATATGTATGTATTACTATGGATTAAATGTAAGCCATTTTTTTTCAAGATGTGCTTATAATGATGTAACCTTGTACACATAGCAAGCTATTTGCATCCATGCATAGGCAGACACCCTGTGGGGAAAGCCACAAAAAATAGGTTACCTTGGTGTGAAGAAACTAAGTGCCTGAAACTACAACCTCCACCTATCATAGCAAGTGGGATCAGTTATGTTTGTCATCATACCAGTTACCAGCCTGTAGAAAAAGAAAGAAAAAAGAGGCAAGCGAGTTATCTTATAATTCAGCTTGTCCACACACTGTCATGCTCTGGATCTAAGGAGACAATGCCTAAGGCTCCCCAAACATAGTGCTTATGTGACTCCATCATGTCCCAAAACATATCCGGGTATAGATGGCTTCTTCCTAAACATTCCCTAAATCACCTTTAAAAAAATGAACACACTTCCTCAGATGGCTGATTATCACAGTACAACCTGCCATACAGGCTAAGTTACTTATCCTATATGGTACCTACAGGGTCAACAGGTCTCCTCGTGCCCCTACAATCTTGCCAAGAAACATTATTCTTAAATATCAATATAAACAAAGACTCATGAAAGCTCTCCAGGACAAGGCCACTCTATACTTTGAAGCTCACCACTTCACCTTGTTTCCAAGATGTCACCCGGTCTACACTGCTATGGAGAAAGACCATGCAACCAATAACAAAGAAGCTGCAAGATGCTGGAGTGGCATACCGCTAGTCCACATCCTACATGCTGATGGTCCTCAGAGAGGGGAAGACATACACAGCAACATCTCCACCAGACTCACCCACTCTGCTCACAGTACTTGGACTCTCGGGGGGCGCAGAAGCACCAGCGAGAACACCGAACCATTCATCAGTGGAATTTCTCCAATGTAACACCTTTTGTACCATTCAGGGGCCAGAACTCACTGACTTAAACTATGAATTAGAGGCACTAACTTGATGCACTAAACCGTAGTTGGCATCATGGTCACAATTACCAATGAACCACATAAAAGTGGTATCCGATGGAATGGGCTGTAGTTTAAAATCTAGTTCATAGTTTAAAATCTATTTTTCTGTTTTCTTGTGATTTTATTTTTCTTCACTTAGTATGGAAGCACACACAGAGAACCCCCACAATCTTGCTCCACCACACCCTTTCCGCGGCCCCTCATAGGTTTGGGGCAATTATGAGCAATGGAGGTCCCAGGTATTGTTTCCCACCATTCACAATATTTCCAAGGCACCTATTCATCTTTATTAATCACGCTGAAGGCTTAAATGTTTTATATCAGACTGCACAGCTTTCACACTAGGCTGTTAGATAGCAGCAACCACAAACAAGATGGTGTCCTCTAGCACCACCTCAGGAGGACTATAGTCATAACACCCCTGCAAAACATAATTCTTCAACATCACGCAACACACACATGCATATGTTACGCATACAATATATAGTTTGATGATTCTTTCCTTGTTTCGTTACTTTCATTTTTCTTTGCGTTACTAATGCTAACTTACCTGAAATTTTTCCTGCACTATACACAAAATGAGTGATAAACCTGATTGATAGTGCATTGGAGTTTCTACTGTGATTAGCCTTATAACTCTCTTAAATAGTTTAACTTTACTGTAGTTCAATGCTTATCTCACACCAGTGGCAAGCTCTGTGAATAATAACACACATGATTCATATGTATACATGCCATAGTCATCTCACTTATATGATGCCTGATTCACATTTTACTTGGCTTGTATTGTATGATGCATTAACAACTCAAAAAAAGAAGTGAATAAAAAAAAAATGTAACAATCAAAATAATCTGGAATAGCTAAATATCAACCATGACTTGAATGCTTAACTAAGCTGATGCTATATAAAGGATAATAATAATAGTAATACAATGTTATAGAATAAAACATTCAGTAGAATAACAATAGATAATGCCCTGTCATTTTAATGCTCAGTTCTTTGCAATGTAGGAGTTAAATCACTTTATTCATGCAACCTAAGCCTCACTCTTGCTGGCTGTGACTTACATAGCCCACATGAAATTTTATTTTTATTTTTAACATATGTGACAACACAGTCTGTTTACTTCATCAGTGGTTACTAAGCCGGTCTTCAGGGCACCCATACTAGTCAAGGATTTAGTGTTTACCCAGTTGTGTCTAAACAAAATCACCTCAGACACAACTGAATAATACCTAAATCATGGACTGATAGGGATGTCTTGAAGACTGGTTTGTCAGAAATCTATCTTCTGACAGATTTACATGCACAGGGTGCCTGTAAAGAGAGGGCACAGGTAATATGCAAATATAGTGTAGTATTGTATGGCACATCGAAAAACACATATATACAGACAACTGGAAATACGCTCACAAATAAAATAACACAAAAAGAAATGTGATAAAATCTCTTTGCCCTCAAGGAGCCCCTTATCTCCCAATAATTTGAGTCCAGAAATCTGTCTTGACCCTTTGTCTTTCAAAGGGAAAGGTTTAGGTGTTAAAGGAATACTATAGGGTCAGAAACACAAACATGTATTCCTGACCCTGTAGGGTTAAAACCACCATCTAGCCCCCGTGGTATGCTCATGCCTCCCTAAATATAGTAAAATCTTACTTTTATTTAAGTCTGCACCTGCTTACATGTAAAAAAACAGGAGATTTTTTGTCTCTCTACTTTCTTCTTTTACATATGTCCTACTGAAATTACCAACCTGCACCTGTGACGAATCACTGCTCTACAAGAATTTCCCCTACCACCGTGGACTATACTTCATTGGACTAGCGTTAAGTTATTTTGGACTATACCTTTCTATTTCACTTGTACATAATATTTTCATTAAAGGCACACCCTTCTCCTGTTTTTTTCTTTGTTTCCATTTACCTACAGGGGACTAGAGGGAACCCGCCTTTTTTGTGTAGGGGTGCTGCCTGTACCATATACATATCTTCATTTTTTTGTGGCATTTTAGCGCTGATCCTATTCTGACCTTTTTTTAACCTCCTTTAGACCTGCCCACTGCCTGCTGGCATCAGCAGAAGTGGTACCCTGATCCAATCACAATGCTTCCCCATTGTATTGGCTGAGACTGACAAAGAGGCAGATCAGGGGCAGAGCCGGCACTATTCAAACAGCCCTGGCCAATCAGCATCTCCTCATAGAGATGAATTGAATCAATGAATCTCTATGAGGAAAGTTCAGTGTCTGCATGCAGAGGGAGGAGACACTGAATATTTGGATGCATTTTAGGCAGCCATGACCCAGGAAGGATCTCTAACAGCTATCTGAGGAGTGGCCAGTGAAGTTATCACTAGGCTGTAATGTAAACACTGCATTTTTTTCTGAAAAGACAGTGTTTACAGCAAAAAGCCTGAAGGTAATGATTCTACTCAACAGAACAAATGAATTAAGCTGTAGTTGCTCTGGTGACTATAGTGTCCCTTTAAGTTTAAGTAAGTGTGTCAAAAATGTGTCAATTAATAGGTGGAGTGAATCCAGTATAACATACGGTAGCAGATAAAAGCAAAGTTTACTTGACGAGTTTTGTCTAGGAAGACCTTTTTAAGTTTTTGTGTCCTGATGAAAGTCCTGAATTAGGGACTGAAACGTCGACCTGACAATAAACCTACTGATATTGGAAACCCAGGAGTGCTGGCAATCGTTTATTCCCTATATTGCAGTGTGGCCGAGCACCTGGTACTATTGGAAAAGGGAGATAGGAGTGCAAAAGCTAAACATTTTATTTTTCTATATATATAATTGAATTACATATATATAGATATTGATATGATATATATGTAATTAAATACTGCACTATATTTGCCTTTGACCTGTGTTCTCTCTTTACATACTCCCTGTGAGAATGTATTCCATTCTAAGGTTTTATATATCTGTTGACACTTTGTATTGAGGTGTTACACCTGGACTCTCCTATGTTTTATCAAGGTTGCTGTGAGAAAGTTGGGCAATTATTTATAAGTCCTGGGCACCATTCTTTAACAAGAGCATTGTTATTATTATCTGAATGTGATCCCTGTTTGTACATGTTTGGATACATACAGGGATGGTGTGACTAGGCTGCATAAACAAAGTGATTTATCTCCTAAATGGCAGAGAAGGGAGCAGTGAGACTACACAAGCATAATCTATACACCAAGACTGTTCCATTAATCTAAAGTTGTTTTGATGCACATAGTGTCCCTTTAAGTATCTATGAATGAGAAATGACAAGCTAAATTACAGTTTTGTATCCCACATCTCCAAAAGGTTCAACTTTTTTTTAAAGAAAGTAAATAGCAGTAAAGGGATTAAAAGTTAAACATGCAGTACAAAGTTGTCAATGAAAGTATTCTGTCTTGTGTTTTTGTATTTAATATTTTAAGTCACAATTTTATCGAAACTCAAGATACTAATGATAAAATTTAAGAGGACTTTGTTGCATTAATATTTCAACCTGTGCATAAGCATTTATAAAATAATAAGGAGGAATAGTAAGAGGATATTCTTAAATGGTTCAATGTATTCACCTTGGTTTTGAAAAAAAAGATCATTCATAATAGAAAATAGATCACATGGAATTAAAGCAGAGATATTAATAGATTAGTATATTTTCTGTTTTCTTTTATGAATAATCTTTTTTTCAAGGTCAAGGATTTGTGGTCAACAGGGAGTATTCTAGTAAAAGCAAATGAAAAGGTTATACTAATGATTTCATTTAAAAAAAATATAAGTTAGACTTAAAGGTCACACAGTCAAGCACAATTTATCTTCCACAGTAGGAAAGTTTTAAAGAATTTTAGGACACAAAGTCTTATAAAGTGCTACAAACTTTGGATTAAAGGACAGGGATCCAGAATGTCTAATTATATACTCCTCTGTCTTCAATGTCTATGGCTAATTGCTAAATTTTGTAAAGCAAAACAAAACCATAATAGTTACTTGTGCACTATGCCAAATCCCAATAAAAAATTAAATAGCAGGCATTTTTTGTACCACTGTAATGACCATTAGAATGTGAGCTCACCTGCCAACATCAATGCAAACCTCTTAAGCAAGTCCTACATTATGAATTAATCTTGCAGCTTTCAG
This sequence comes from Pelobates fuscus, assembly GCF_036172605.1. Lineage (NCBI taxonomy): Eukaryota > Metazoa > Chordata > Amphibia > Anura > Pelobatidae > Pelobates > Pelobates fuscus. The sequence goes on along the minus strand of NC_086318.1, from coordinate 324,313,557 downwards.
TATACAGCCAAAAAAAATCCAATGAACGGAAAACACATTTTACCGTAAATAGGAACATTTTTAATGTAATGAAATTAGTCCCGTAAAGACCCCATTACATTCCATGCTGTCATGCATTTCAGGGCTTAGTGCCCAAGAATGGCATGAAATGTTACACCTCAACGTACATTCAAATAATATACCTCAAGTAGCAGAATATAGACATATAATACTTTACAGTAGTGGCACACAAAGTCTGTGAAAGAAGAAAAAATAAATACATACATAGGTTAATGATCAAATGGATAAACGAAAGCCTCAAAATGCTGTTAGTTAAATACCCTGAATGTCTATATATTATATAGTATAGCAGTTTTTGATTCTGAGATGTTAAAGATGTAGACTAAGCAGACATTAATTTGCAAAGGTTTAATTTTGAAACCATATTGTACTATAATTTTCAAACATTTATTGAAATTCTGGACATACTGAGCATTTTAACAATCTGGACTAATAAGTGAATCTGTTTTGATTTATTTTTCTTTGGTTGTCCTTGCTGTGTAGACATTATTATACAAACAAATTGGGAAAATATATATTTTTTTCCTAATTTTAATATTTTTTTCCAAACTTAATATTTCTTTAAAAAAATCATTGTATTTTGGGCATTTCAAAGTATGTGACAAGATACAAAAAAAATAAAAGAGTAACGACAAACACTCAGGTAAACATAAACCGTAGCATTAAGCCACAAAAATAAAAAAGATAGATGCAATCGTAGTACAAATAGGGGGTAATATAATTGTTGTTGAAAACAATAACATGGTAGAAAAACTGCATGAGAACTATTCATGATAAAACTAGGAAACAGACCTATGGAATTCACAGCGTAAGTAAGGTTCTATTGCCCAACTATATCCTCCTCTCTATTCATGTGTATGTTCACCACATATTGTGGAAAAAGGATAAGCAGAAGCAGACAATATTCAGATTGGTGAACTGCTAATTTTTGACATCTTTGTCATGCTCAAACATAATGAAAGACAGGTGAGTAAAGGTTAAGGAACCAGTGAACGAAGGAGAAGAGATGAATAGAAAGGGAGAGAAGAAAAAAAAGATCAAAAATAATTTTGTATTATAAATACATGTAGGGTATCAGAAACAATTCTCTTTATATCTTTTAAAAACTGATATATAATATGCTTGGGTGACCATAAACAGAAAGATCTAAATTATGGTCTAAATTACTCAGTTGCTCCTCTCCTACCTCTCCCCTCTATCAGTCCTTACATTAGCTTCCTGTATCCTATAGGAGTCAATTCAAGGTACTAATCCACACCTATAAAGCACAAACCAATTCTAGCCCCTCCTATATCTTTTCACTGATCCGCAGGTATGCCCCTTTTCGGTCTCTCCGCTCTGCCCAAGACCTTCTCCTGTCCGCTGCTCGCACCCGTACGACCAACTCACGCTTGCAGGACTTCTCACAGGTGGTTCATTTCTTTTGAAATTGGCTGCCTACTACCACCAAGCTCTCTCCAAGTCTTCAATTATTTAAAAAGTGCCTCAAAACCCATCTCTTTAGGAAAGCTTATGGCCTCCCAGAGAAACCTCTACCTCACATACCTGTTGCTTGCTCTCTCTGAAAGGGCAGAACTCTATTCTCTCCTCCAGCTCTGCTTCACTCTACCTTGTTTGATTTCTACCTCCTGTCCTGTTGTGTTTTATACCCCACCTCCTGTAGACTGTAAGCTCGTATGAGCAGGGCCCTCTTCAACCTATTGCTCCTATAAGTTTTTGTAATTTTCTTATTTATTGTAAAATCTCCCCCTTTGATAATATTGTAAAACGCTACGGAATATGCTGGTGCTATGTAAATACCAGTAATAATGATAATGGTGGAAGTAACACATAACAAAAGTGCCAAAAACACATTGGTCATTAGGGAGTTAAAGCAGTAAACATGTTCTAAAGAAAGTAATATATTGTACTGTTACAATTGACCAGTGAAGAGTATTGGAAAGCTAAAATTCATAATTTACTCTTCCCGATTGAGGTTAACTCATCTAGTAATTAGAAAGTTACTGGCATTATATTTACATTATTTAAATGACCTTTGCTCTTTTCAGACATTACTTCCAGGATACAGAGTCAATAAGTAGACAGTGCTGTCCCAAGTTTGCTGTATAAAACCTCAAGCCAGATAAGCTATGCCTTATTATTCTAATTGTTCCCAGTTAGAATGGAATCGGATGCTTGTTAGAATGCTCACAGTCTGGTTTGCCTACCTTCCCCCCTATTTTTAAGGCCAACTGACTTTTCTTCATGTGTGTTATATCTATCATAGTTTATAATCCCATTTTGCAGTGATTACATCATTTATAGAATTATATCCCAAAATTACCACAAAACAATGCACGCATCACCTCTATGCAGTCTCAGTGCCATTATTGTGTGCATACATTTCTCAGTCTCCCTTCAATTTGTTGGTTTTCTAATGTCAAGTTGTACCTATCAGCTGAAATAGCTCCCGTCCAGTATAATAACTCTCACAAAACATGTATATTTCAGTGCTTTGTAAATAATTGTCCTTTCTCTACACACAGTCAAGAAAAAGCACAGAGGGACATTTTTGTAGTTTATTGCAGGACATATACTTGTGGCCTCCAAGGAAAAGTCAGTACAGGCTCCGAATAAGGGCACTCCTTACTCAGACTTTATACTACTCATTGGCTAAATAATTTAACACATATCTAAGCAAACATAAATTTTTGCACATAACGCTTGCATTTAAACAATCATTTTTACACCATATTCCAAATTATAATGCAAATTCTATTTAAGTGTCACAAAGATTAAATATTTTGTTTTTCAGTTTAACTCATGGATGGCATTGTGTCTCAGGGCTCTTTTGATCACTGAAAACAATCTCGGACACCTGTGATAATTAGATTGCCAGGTGAACCCAATTTAAGGAAAAACTACTAAAGGAGGGTGTTCCACATTATTAAGCATAGCACCATTTTCATGCAATATGGGGAAAAAAAGGATATCTCTGCTGCTGAGATTGTTGGGGGCTTAAAATGTGTGTGCTATGTCTAGTAAAGGAGTTGCTGTGTTAACCTTCACCATGTGTTGTTTGGTGTTTGGGGAAAGGTATATAATCTGCTGATGGAAAGGGTATCCAGGGCTACATATACAGTAGCCTGGTACAGGCAAGCCAGACAAGCCTCGGTGACTGCATATGAAGTGCACCAAGGTCCCTGATAAGCAAGAGGTAGCAGACTTGGTGGAGGTACTCGGTTGGAGTACTGGAGCTCCGTTACAGGTGTTATGTATTATTTATAGCTCTCTATTCGTTTTGGAGATTCAAAAAAAGATCATTAATGGGGAAAAGAAGATTGATGGATAGGAGATTTGATTTGAAAATGTTATTTTATTTACAGATCGAGTGAGAAATTATCAATATAGGGAAAAAAGTAAAGTAATGGATTTGTTTCAGCCTAATATACAGTGAGGGAAAAAGTATTTGATCCCCTGCTGATTTTGAACATTTGTCATCTAACAAAGAAATGATAAGTCTATAATTTTAATGGTAGGTGCATTTTAACAGTGAGAGACAGAATAACAAAACAAATAAAATACAGAAAAACGCATAAAAAAGTTATAAATTGATTTGCATGTCAATGAGTGAAATAAATATTTGATCCCCTATCAATCAGCAAGATTTCTGGCTCCCAGGTGTCTTTTATACAGGTAATGAGCTGAGATTCGGAGAACTCTCTTAAAGGGAGTACTCCTAATCTCAGCTTGTTACCTGTATAAAAGACACCTGTCCACAGAAGCAATCAATCAGATTCCAAACTCTCCACCATAGCCAAGCCAAATGAGCTGTCAAAGGATGTCAGGGACAAGATTGTAGACCTACACAAGGCTGGAATGAGCTGCAAGACCATCGCCAAGCAGTTTGGTGAGAAGGTGATAACAGTTGGTGCGATTATTCGCAAATGGAAGACACAAAATAACTGTCAGTCTCCCTCGGTCTGGTTCTCCATATGAGATCTCACCTCGTGGAGTTTTAATGATCATGAGAATGATGAGGAATCAGCCCAGAACTACACAAGAAGATCTTGTTAATGATCTGAAGGCAGCTGGGACCATAGTCACCAAGGAAACAATTAGTAACACACTACACCGTGCTGGACTGAAATCCTGCAGCGCCCCCAAGGTCCTCTGCTCAGATGTACAGGCCCATCTGAAGTTTGCCAATGAACATCTGAATGATTCAGAGGAGAACTGGGTGAAAGTGTTGTGGTCAGATGAGACCAAAATCGAGCTCTTTGGCATCAACTCAACTCGCCATGTTTGGAGGAGGGTGAATGCTGCCTATGACCCCAAGAACACCATCCCCACTGTTAAACATGAAGGTGGAAACATTATGCTTTGAGGGTGTTTTTCTGCTAAGGGGACAAGACAACTGCACTACATCAAAGGGACGATGGACTGGGAAATGTACCGTCAAATCTTGGGTGAGAACCTCCTTCCCTCAGCCAGGGCATTGAAAATGGGTCGTGGATGGTTATTCCAGGATGACAATGATCCAAAACACACAGCCAAGGCAGCATAAAAATTGCTTAAGAAGAAGCACATTAAGGTCCTGGAGTGGCCTAGCAAGTCTCCAGACCTTAATCCCTTAAAAAATCTGGGAGGGAGCTGAAGGTTCGAGTTGCCAAATGTCAGTCTCGAAACCTGACTTGGAGAGGATCTGCAAAGAGGAGTGTGCATACCTGGTGGCCAACTACAAGAAACATCTGGCCTCTGTGATTGCCAACAAGGGTTTTGCCACTAAGTACTAGGTCGAAAAGGTCAAATACTTATTACACTCATTGACATCCAAATCAATTTTTAACTTTTTGTGACATGCGTTTTTCTGTATTTGTTTTATTATTCTGTATTTCACTGTTAAAATACACCTACCATTAAAATTATAGACGGAAATCTACACAAGCTTTTTATAGTAATAGTTTATGTTCACGTAACTTGTTATGGAATGCTTTCTCTCAATTAACTTCAGTTATTGTTAGTTTCAAAAGGTGCATTTCATGTATTCTTGAGTGTTATCGATGTAAGGCTGTCAAAATGGTTTGTATTTAGACGGAGGAGATGTGTATCTGTCTGCTAAACAATTCTCCCATTAGATAATATTTTAAAATTATGAAAGACAAATATACAGAAATAGAGGTTTCATATATCTGACAGATTTTTCAATAAATACGTTACAGATATGAAATATCATTATACTTTGTATAACATTTACAGGCAGAGTCAGATTACTCATAAGGTGGCATAGGTGGTCACCTATGGTATGGGCTAAGACAGGGGCCCAGTGGGCCACTGTCTTAGCCTGGAACTCCAGCTCTGTATGTGGGGGTTTACCTCTGAGCCAGCAAGTAGATCAACCTTTTGCCCTGCAAGGCTCTGTCCCCATCAGCAGATCCAGAGAACACCAGCATATCCTCTATTACCTTCCTGTGCGGCAGCCCTGGGAGGAAGTGATTTAATCTCACTTCCACCTTTTGTGTAAACTCAGCCACAAAGGAGAGAAGGGACTCTGCTGGACCACAGGTAAGCCACATCTCATCAAGCACAAAGGTAGGCAAAGAGGAGTTCTTATATGAATATGACAGTGTGTATGGCAGTATGTACCTGTTTGCATATATGAGTGTCTGTGTGTATCTGTTTGTATTTGCTGTGTATATGTGTGGTGCAGTGTGTATCTTTGTATCTTTGTGTGGTATTGTATATCTGTACATATGGCAAATATAAATATATATATATATACTGCCTGGCCAAAACAAAAGTCGCCATCTGGATTTAACTAAGCAAATAAGTAAGAGCCTCCTATTGGATAGTTACTGCATGGGTGATTATCTTTCAGCTGGCAACAAGTTATTTAATCCCAACTGATGCAATGAGCAGAGAAAACATGTAAGGAGATTTCAGAAACTACTAAAATTGGGTTAAGAACTGTCCAACGCATTATTAAAATCTGGAAGGATAGTGGAGAACCATCGTCTTCGAGGAAGAAATGTGGTCGGAAAAAATTACTTAAACGTTTGGTTAAATCAAATCATAAAAAAACAACAGTAGAAAGTAAGAGCTTAATAGTTTAATAGTGAAAGTAAGAGGATTTCCACACCCACAATGAGAAGGAAACTAACGGGATTTGGACTAAACAGCTGTGTAGCCTTAAGAAAACCACTAATCAGTGAGGCTAACTGTGAAAAAATGCTTCAATTTGCTAGGGAGCATAAAGATTGTACTCTGGAGCAATGGAAGTCATGTGGTCTGATGAGTTCAGATTTACCCTGTTCCAGAGTGATGGCTGCATCAGGTTAAGAAGAAAGACAGATGAAGTGATGCACCCATCATGCCTAGTGCCTACTGTAAGGTCATTGCTATTATCTGGGGTTGCTGCAGTTGGTCAGGTCTAGGTTCTGCAACGTTATGTGCACAAAGAATGAGGTCATCTGACTACCTGAATATACTGAATGACCAGGTTATTCCATCAATGGATTTTTTCTTCCCTGATGGCATGGGCATATTCCAAGATGACAATGCCAGGATTCATCGGGCTCAAATTGTGAAAAAGTGGTTCAGGGAGCATGAGACATCATTTTCACACATGGATTGGCCACCACAGAGTCCAGACTTTACCCCATTGAGAATCTTTAGGATGTGCTAGAGAAGACTTTGTGCAGTGGTCCGACTCTCCCATCATCAATACAAGATCTTGGTGAAAAATGAGTGCAAAACTGGACGTAAATAAATCTTGTGACACTGCAGAAGCAATGCCACAGCGAATGCGTGCCGTAATCAAAGCTAAAGGTGGTCCAACAAAATATTAAAATGTGTGACCTTTTTTTTTTCGTGGCAACTTTTTTTTTTGCCAGGCAGTGTATAGACTCATAGGTCTATAATTTCCTGGCAAGGATTTTGAACCCTTTTAAAATATAGAGATGATATCTGCCTTCATCCAATGCTCCGGTACAATACCTGAAACAAAAGAATCTTGAAAGATTAAATACAGAGGTTCACTTATTTCCCCACTTAGCTCCTTAAGCACTTGTGGGTGAATACCGTCAGGTCCCAGAGCTATATTTACAAGAGCTATTGTTTGAAGAGCTTCCATTTATCCTCAGTGTTTTTTTCACTAAGGAGTTTATGGCAGTCGATTTGTTGTAGAGCTGCCCTAATCTTATTGAAATTGGCTTTTTAAAAAAGTGTATGTTTTAGTATACCCCCAGTGCTTTTGCTTGTTAGAGTTTTTTAAAAAAATTACCATATTGTAATCACTATTTCCCAAATGCTCCACTACTTGAATGTTGGTCAAAAGATCAACATTGTTTGTTATAACGAGATCCAGACAAGTATCCTTTCTAGTTGGTGCTTGTATCAGTTGTGACGTGAAGGTATCATTTAACACATTAAAAAACTTGATTCCCCATGCGGAAGTACTAGTCACTCTATCCCAATTTATGTCCGGGTTATTAGAATCTCCAATAATTAAAAATTACCCAGATTTGCAGCTTTCCCAATTTTCTCTAGCAGCTGTTCTTCAGAAAATTGATTCAGACAATCCTGTAGTATTTTAATTGGTAAGTTTAGACTCTATGTGGTGCAGTACAGCATTTCCAATCTCTACTCTGTCCTGTATTTTGGCGCTAGTTCTTTTGGACCATTTGGAGCCACATCATGTAATCACATAAGCAACTCTCTTTCAGCTTTATTTAAACATATATAGCCTCTACTGCCACTGATATATTTATCTGTAGGCAGCAGGTGTTCATTGGATATCAATTCATTTATGTTTTCTTATTTATATGCTCTTTTTTATCATGATTATGTGACCATGATGTAATTTATCCTTGATTTTTTTATTGTGCCCCATATATAACTGGAAGAAGACTATGCATTTGTATGGTATATCAAACAACAGATATAACTATATATTGTCTTCTTCTTCATATATAATCTGTACTGCTTAGGAAGCCATGACAACTATATATGTTAGTAAGCGGGAATTGTATGGCCATATGCCTGTTACCATGAGCTTTAGATGAAAGCTCCCTCCTTGTGAATGTGTTTTTTTTTATTGCATTGTCCGTTTTATCTCACTTGCACATGCCAGTATTGAGCTATTGGAGTCTATTTTCTGTCATTTCACATTCTTCGTTGGATCTATTGGAGGCACTCACAGCACATCTAAATCCAAAAGAGGGGATCTTTCTGTTTTAATAGCCTATGTCTCCTATTAGAATCAATGGCCCAGGCTAGGAAATACATGTTTATTTCCTTTGTAACAGTTAACAAAAAAAAAACAAAACTTATATTAACTATATCTTGGTAATCTAGTCTCACACTAGAATCAATGACAAAGATGGTGGGGGGGAGGAGAGACCACTAAGGGAAAGATGGGAGGGAGAGACCAGTAAGGGAAAGATAGGGAGACCAATAAGGGAAAGATGGGGTTGGGAGGGACTCTAAGGACAGGAGGGAGAGCACTATGGGAATTGGTGCAGGGTGCAGGTGAGAGCACTAAGGGTCAGGGGGAGCATTAAGGGATAGGGGCACAGGAGAGCAATAAGGGATAGGAGGTGAAAGGAGATCACTAAGGGACAGGAGGGCAGTGGAGAGCACTAAAGGAAAGGGGGCAGGTGAGATCACTAAGGGGCAGGGGAGATCACTAAAGGAAAGGGGGGCAGGTGAGATCACTAAGGGGCAGGGGAGATCACTAAGGGACAGGTGGTGAGGGGAGATCACTAAGGGATGGGAGAGCACTAAGGGATAGGAGAGCACTAAGGGACAGGAGGGGATTGGAGAGCACTAAGGGGCAGGGGAGGTCACTAAGTGACATGTGGGGAGGGGGGATCACTAAGGGATGGGCAAGCACTAAGGGATGGGAGAGCACTAAGGGACAGGAGGGAAGGGGACAAAACTAAGGGACAGGAGGGGAAGGGAGAACACTAAGGACAGGAGGGGAGACCTCTAAGGGATGGGGTACGTGATAGAGATCATTAAGGGACGGGGGGGGTGTAAGACAGAGAGGCCGAGGAAGGGTTGAAAGAGAAACACAGAAGCGCTGGTAGGGGAGACAGAGACACACAGAGAGGCTCAGGAGAGAGACACACAGAGTTGCTTGTGAGGGAGACATACAATGGGGCCTGGGGGGAAAAGATACACACCAAGGAGCTGGGAAGAGTAAGACACAAAGGGGCTTGGGGGAGTAAGATACGCAAAGGGGTTTGGAGGATGTAGGAGACATACAAAGAGGGGGAGGGGATAAGAGACACACAAGGGGCTTGTAAGATATACACTAAAGGGGGGTATAAGACACAAAACTTAAATAAAAATTATATTAACAAAATAAATATAATAAAAATAAATAACTGCTCCCCTCTCAGCCCCTATTCTACCCCACAAACCCTGTCTTTTACACTACACACATACACAATGCATCCTTACACATGCACATAAACATACAATGCATCCCTACTCACATACAGACTCACCGAAAGATAAAATGGATTCCACACTCACACAGAAATACACCATTCTTTCCTTGCACACACAGAAACACACAATACATCACTTACACACACACAATGCATACCTCCCAAACACACACACACACACACACACACACACACACAATGCAGCCCTTGCTCACATACACAGAAGCACACAATGCATCCCTTACACACACACACACTGCTTCTCTTAGTGCATCTCTTTCACACACACAATGCACCCATTACATTACATACACTGGATTACATTACATACACAGAAACACACCTTGCATCCCTTACACACACTACATCCCTTACACAAACTGGTATCCTATGGGCGGCCATTGTAGGTATACTCATGGTCAAGCCCTAAGAGCGCATACCGTGATCTGTGTAAGGGGCCCAAAAAAATGGAGCTATTTCCTGTTCATTGATTTTTGTGAGCACTGCCTCCAGAGAGCCTGTTTTAACACCAGACCAGTGGAGCCAGACTGCAGCCTGAGCCCATTATGATCCTCTTGTCCTCACCTGGTGGTAAGTAGGCAATCCAGTATATTATTAGTGGCAATAATCTGTAATTTACCTCACATTAAAGGGACACTATATTCACCAGAACCAATACAGCTTAATGTAGTGGTTCTGGTATCTTTAATATAAACACACTGCCTTTTAAGAGAAAAAACACTGTGTGCAGCACTGGTGTTGGCTCATATGGCAAACCATATGGGTGGGGTATTGTGGTCACATGGTGGGCAGAGCATATGGGGGTGGCAATTTTTTGTTTGTTTGGGGCGGCAGAAATCTTTGCACAGGCCCTGCTGATCGCTACTTAAAAACATACCCCTGTTGTGCCCAAGTCTAAGATTCAACTGTTTAAAAAACTCAATTATTTCTCACAGCAGGCAAGTCATATGAAGACTACTGTATATACTCGAGTATAAGTCGAGTTTTTCAGCACATTTTTTGTGCTGAAAAACCCCAACTCGACTCATACTCGAGTCAATGTCTGTATTATAGCAACTTACATTGCCATAATACAGACCAGGACCGCTGGGCTCATTACAAGCCCAGCGGTCCTGTTGGGGGCCGGCAGCGAGCTGTTACTTACCTTCACAGCAGCTCCTGTCAGCTCCCTTCTCCTCCGCGCCGGTACGGTCAGCTCCTCTGTCAGCTCCACTGCAAGTCTCGCGAGAGCCGCGAGAGACTGCGAGACTTACAGTGGGAGCTGACAGGGGAGCTGACCGGACCGGCGCGGAGGAGAAGGGAGCTGACAGAAGCTGCTGTGAAGGTAAGTAAGAGCTCTCTGCCAGCCCCCTCCTAAACAGCCCATCCACTGGACCACCAGGGAATTAGATCCCCCCTCCCTGGCCAGCTAACAAGCAGGGAGGGGGGACGAAAAAAAAATGACTAATAAAAAAAATAATATTATCACAATTAAAAAAATGTAATTATTAAAATTTAAAAAATTAAATAATAAAATAAAAAACTAGTACTTAAATATTTTTTTTTTAAATATTAAAATAAAAAAAATAAAAATGCACTCCCCCACCCAGTTCACACACACACAAACACACACTCATACAAACACACACTCTGCATTATATACACACACTCATACAAACACACACTCTGCATTATATACACACACACTCATACACACATACACACTCATACAAACACACACACTCATACAAACACACACACTCATACAAACACTCATACACACACACACTCTGCATTATATACACACACACTCATACAAACACACACACTGCATTATATACACACACACTCATCCAAACACACACAAACTGCATTATATACACACAAACACACATACAAACACACATACTCATACAAACACACACACACTCTGCATTATATACACACACATACACACACTCTGCATTCACACAAACACACACTCTGCATTATATACACACAGAGTGTGTGTGTATAATGCCGATTGTTTGTATGAGTGTGTGTGTAATGCAGAGTGTGTGTATATAATTTAGTGTGTGTGTTTGTATGAGTGTGTGTGTATATAATTATAAAAATCACAGAATTTTCTAGCCCCAAGTTTTACCCTCGACTTATCCACGAGGCATAGCATATTTCACAATTGTTGGTCACAAAACTGCACTCGACTTATACATGAGATCGACTTATACACGAGTATATACGGTAAATAATAAAAGCAAATAATAATTTTGAATTGTAATTTATTTTGTTAAAATTCATAATCACATGCATATAAGCATACAACCAAACTATCCTAGTCTGTATTTTATAGTCACAGTAAAAATCAACTTATGTTCAAAACACAATGGAAAATAATTCATTTGGTTTATTGCAAAAAACAGAATTGTATTTTAGTTTAAATGCTTGTTGATCTATACTCAAGGAAAAGGCTCAAGGAAAAGACCCTGCCTTATTGGTAAAGTTGTTCATAGAGATTGTAGCTTTCTTTCTGTAGCACTATCTAATGAGCTTGTTTCAAATCACAGCATGACAAAAGTACTTCTCCTGTAGTGTATAATAAGCTGCATCATAAAATGTTGCATGAGCAGTTTCTGCTACTGATTGGATTCAGAGTGCTATAGTTAAATGCAGTCAGATGTAAAAAATGTGCTGTCTGTCAGATGAAAGTAAACTTTCCCTAAGGCTTTTATGTTAGGCTTACTGCTTAACAGTTAGTTTAACCCTTTTGTTTTCTGCCTCAGTGCTGCATTTATTTATTTTGTAAACTGATTAATGAGATACACGGCAGAAAGGCTTAAAATAAGTACTATGGAGGAGGTAAGCCACAGTAATTGCAAAAAAATAAATAATAATAACACACACACTTAAAAGAACACTGACACACACACAAACACACATACTTAGACACTGTATTCTCCCATACTTAAAGGGACACTGTATGCACCCAGATGTTTACATTGCAGCTCAAAGTCTGCCCTCAGTGGCTGTCTAGAGCCACTAGAGAGCTTCCATAATTGAAACAGACCTTTGGTCCATTATCTGACGCTGGACGTCCTCACGCTCTGCATGAGGACCTCCAGCGTCAGATTTTCCCTATAGGAAAGCATTGATTCCTATGGGGAAATCCTATTGCGATCACAGCCATTACTGTGCATGCGCATTAAGTCTCCCTCGCTGGCTGACGTCGACGGTGGAGGAGCGTGGGCGCAGCCTGACCCAGTGCCGAGGGACATCGGAGCTGGATTCAGGTAAGTGACTAAAGGGGTTTTAACCCTTTCAGCTCTGCTGGAGGGGGGGGCATGAGGGAGGGAGGCACTGTAGGGACCTATAGCTTTTTTTCCCTGGCATTATATGATCCCTTTAAAACAACTGACAGGTGAAGTAAATAATATTTATTATATTGTTACAATGGCACCAATCAAGGGGTGGGGTATATTAGGCAGCAAGTAAACAGTCAGTTCTTGAATTTCCTGTATTGGAAGGAGGAAAAATTCTGCAAGCAAAAAGATCTGAGTGACTATTGACAAAGTCAAATGGTGATGTTTAGATGACTGGGTCAGAGCACCTCCAAAATCTTGTCTTGTGGAGTGTTCCTGGTATGCAGTGATTAGTACCTACCAAAAGTGGTGCAAGAAAGGACAACCAGTGAACGAGTGTCAGATCATGGGCACTCGATGCACGTGGGGAACAAAAGCTAGCCCATCTTGTCTGATCGCACAGGAGAGCTATTGTAGCTCAGATTGTTGAGATTGTTAATGATGGCCATGGTAGAAAGGTGTCAGAACACACAGTGCACTACAGTCAGACACCTGTTTAGAGCCAAAAGTGCCTTTAACCCCTTAAGGACACATGACATGTGTGACATGTCATGATTCCCTTTTATTCCAGAAGTTTGGTCCTTAAGGGGTTAATGAGTATTCGAGAATCAGAACTGGACCTTGGATCAGTGGAAGAAGTTTGTCTGTTCTAATGGATCACATTTTCTTTAAGATAAGATGGATGGACTGGAGCATGTGCATTGTTTACCTGGAGAAGAGATTACAGTAGGATGTACTATGGGAAGAAGGCAAGCTGGCAGAGACAGTATTATGATCTGTGCAATGTTCTGCTGTGAAACTTTGGGTCCTGGCATTTTTATGGATGTAATTTTGACACGTTGCACCTGTCTAGAGATTATTTCAGACCATGCACACACTTTCATAGCAATGGTGTTCCCGGCAATGGCCTCTTGCAGCAGGATAATTTACTCTTTAACTCTGCAAAAATTATTCAAGAATGGTTTGATGAACATGACAAAGAGTCTAAGGTGTTATCCTAGCCTTCAAATTCTTGTGGAGTCCATACCTTGAAGCATCAGAGCTGTTTTGGTAGCACTAGGGGGACCTACATAAAATTAGGCAGGTAGTTTTAATGTTATGGCTGATTAGTATATCAATTTTTATTTATTTATTTATAAAATATTTTACCAGGAAAGATACATTGAGATTTCTCTCATTTTCAAGTATGTCCTGGGTCCTATAATATCAGAATTATATATCTGAAATTAAAAGTCTGGTTTATCTGTCCATGTCAGAACTTCAACCCAAGTGAGTACACCACAATCCCACACAAGAGTCAATAAAAGAACGAAAAGTAAAGAGAGATGCTCGATATCTGTTACCTTTTGTATTTTAAGGGTTTTTATTAATCTTTTTCCAATTTTATTCAAAAGTCTAATTTAATGGAAGACAAGTTACGCTCAAATATGAAATAAGTTTTGAGAGATCGGTAATGTCTGGTCATCATATGAAAGAAATTATCTCAACTAGATACTATGGAATTTAAGTAATATAAATGCTGGCAATTTATGTTTTAGGGTTTGTAAAAAATAATCAAATAAAAAAAGGAATAATGTTCAATTATATAAATTATAATTAACCTCTTAATAGATTTAAAGGTCAGTGGCACATCAATAAAACTGTTGATTTTTTATGAGGAATAGTTTAAATATGGAAAATAAAATGGCAGAATGAGTTGTAATAAAAGATACCCTTATTTATACTAAATCTAGGATATGTTATACACTATACTGTATAGAATATACTTCAAACTAGATATAGAATATATAATAAATCAATTGTAGTGTTTCTCACATTTACCTCAGTAGGGAATGTGTTTGTCGACTAAAATGTTCTACTTAAATCAATAACATCTAAATTGAGTTGTTCAAATGTTATATTGCACAATATTCTAACCCCAATGTTATCTGATGTTATATTTCTATTTTCTATAGAATTTCATGTTTTTACCATTTCCTTTATTAAAGGTTAAACTGTATTGCTTACAATATTTTGGGATTAGATGGTATTAAAGAGGGTTATATGTGATACCTGCACACCAAAACCTTTCAAGTGAGCTCACTGCAGTAACCTTTATATATTTCTTCCCTGCACGTCTATTTATTATGTTACTCAGAAACCTTACTTAGAAAAAAACTGTATACATTGCTATTAATGTAATTAATTTAGGTTTTTAATAACCTGCTACATTAGCCCAGTATGTGATTTATGGATCTTTAATGAGAATTCCATTTTTATAACAGTAAATCATTGAATAATTACACACGTGCTATGTAAATATTTATACCTTTTTATACTTTAGTGGCTATGGAAACTGTTGCTTTTCATTCATGCTTAGCATAGTTACATAGTTACATAGCTGAAAAGAGACTTGCGTCCATCAAGTTCAGCCTTCCTCACATATGCTTTTCCAAAAGAAGGCAAAAAAAAAAATCCAGTTTGAAGCACTTCCAATTTTGCAACAAACTAGGAAAAAAAAATTCCTTCTTGCCCCAGAATGGCAGTCAGATTTATCATTGGATCAAGAAGCTATTACCCTACATTGAAAAATGATATCCTTGAATATTCTGCTTTTGCAAGTATGCATCTAGTTGATGTTTGCACATCTGTATGGACTCTGATAAAACCACTTCTTCAGGCAGAGAATCCCACATCCATATTGTTCTTACAGTAAAAAAAACCTTTTCTTTGCCTTAGACGAAAATCTTCTTTCTTCCAGTCTAAACTCTTGACCTAATTTCCTATGTAAAGTGTGGTTTGCGGCATCAATTTATAACTATGAGAAGTCTTCATAGAGAATATTCTCATTCACATGCATGTGTGCATGTATTACTCTAGTTTCTACTTTGAAACATTTTCTCACAGATATAACTCTCCATTAGTTAAATGTCTGCTTATTATCACGAGGAGATCATTAAAAATTGTAAGGACTGCCACTCTCATTGTCTAATCTATATGTATCATGCTTGATGAAATTTCACTCTACTCTAATGCCCCAAAATTCAATACATAAACAAAACACTGAGTAACTAGCATTTTTTTAATTTTTAGATTAAAGTTTCATATATCCTACTTTTCACCTATTACTTGCTTATCTTTTTTTATGTTTTACATTAAATTAATTAAACTTATTTGTTTGTCATCAAAACAGATGGATGTCCTTATTTCTAACAGGTATTACATTGTTACATTAGATCATCTTTAAAAATAAATTCATTTTTTAAGTAGCTTTTATAAAATCTTTGTCAGCATTTTGATTTTGAAAAAGAGCAAACAAAAAAAATCGTGAAAGTGTGACCTTCAAAAACAAACACAATATGTGATCATGAATGCGTGCAATGGACCCTTCCTCATGGTTTTTTCCACTTGATTTTCTTAGTTGACTTGAATCACCTTCATTTTATATTAGCCTTAGCTGTACAATATTTTTTGCTTTATAGACAAATTCTGGACATTTCACCAATATAAATTTATAAACTATTGGTAAATATATTTCTGCTGAGTAAGTTTTTTTTTTTCCTTCACAACTAAATTAAAGGGTAAAGTGTATTCCTCATTCATTTCTATCACTGAAATGGTTTTAAAATATACCCTCTTCAGATAAAGTATTGGTTCCTAATCCAACTTTCAACATATTGATTGAACCATTACCATAATGCACCTACTATACTGTTCTCACATACCTGCTCACATATTAATTTATTGAAGAGAGATTGATAGTCTTTGAAAATAAACATATATTTTGACCCAAAAGAGGTATTTCAAAGGAGACTCTGGTCTCCTAAACCACTTTAGATTGATAAAATGCTTTATATGTGAAGGGTGTGTCCTCTCTTTGTGTGTCCTCTTTTTCCAATCAAAATTGGTACTTTTAAAAATTAACCTTGTTACACCTCCCTGGCTTTTAAGCAACCAACTGAGATAAACTCAAGATACACTCAAGAGGCAGAAATTGCCTGCCTTGCAAAGACTTCTCATTGAGATGCGTCGGGATGTATGTGATTGGCCAGTGACAGAAATTCTGGGCGGAGTTAAAAAGAGGAGACCTCAGAAAACCTTTAGCATCTGTGGCTTTCACAAGCTGTTTTTAGGTATACACACAATGAAAAAAAAATGCATAATTAAATGCATGCCTGTTTTCATTCATGGTATATCTTCTAAACAGTGATTAAAAAAAATAAAAACATTATTTGGGCAGTGCAGTGTCCCTTTAATCTGTAAAATAATGACATTTTTGGTATTGGTAGCCCATGTCCTGGCACCCTCTTTATCTCTGGCATACATTATATGCGCAAAAATCCATATTCAAGCATTTTTAAGTATTTTTATATTTTGCATGTGTATATAAGTAAATAGAATGTATTGGCATATTTTATTATTACATTTTAATATTACATTTTATTCTTGAAATATTTTAGCTAAAAAAAATATTGGGAGAAATTTATCGTTTGCATTTACTATTATTTCTCATTCTGTAAATGGTCTATAACTTTGTTATTTTACATAGCAACTCAAGACATTTAAATCTCCCCTGAACATTTTTGTGCTTGCAGTTATTTTGTTTCACACATTAGTTACTAAATTCTGCCAAAAAGAAAAACAGCTGGCTGAAACAAATAATTTATTTATTGTGCACCGTGGCACAGGGGTAACTCCATTACTGTCAGATACACATTGTGTAGCTTTTTAATTTTGGAGCTATGAACCATGAAAACTGCTGTGAGTATAAGGTGCCATGTGAACTATTTTAACTGCTCTGTGCTGACGCAACACAATGTAAATGATTATGTTGTCTAAAAAGGTTTACATGCCTCAGCAGTTCTCGTTTGATAGAGATCACAATTGAAAGTAAAACAATTAGATCAATTACAGAATTTTATGTTTTGAATATTTATTTTATTCAAGGGTAGGATAGTCAGAGAGACTGTTTACTATATACTTATTTCACTAAAAGGAAAATGTATTTATCCCTGTAGCCTATGAAGAAATGCATTGTAAAGCCTTTCCACTTACTATCAAATATTAATTTGTTTTGTACAAAATAATTAAGACAGAGTGTAATAGTTTATAGTTTTTTTTATGAATTATCTGCTCTGTTTAGAACTTAGTAAACCAAATTTCCTAGCTCTGACACCAACACATATTATGCTTTTCAAGTAAATTCTACTTCATCTGCTACTTTGAGAGTGAAATAGGTTCTACAAGGACAAATGCAAATGACTGGGAGGTTTTATTATATTAAAATAATTCAAAATAGCATTCGATCGTGAATAAGTAGCAGAACATAGTTAAGTATGTATATCATGACAGATATTAAAATCTTTAACGAAATCTTAAATATATATATATATAAATATATATATATATATATATATATATATATATATATATATATATAATGTTTACTTCAGCCCAATATAAAGCTGAGTGAAACATTAATTTTGATGACTGATGAAAAATAAAACCTGTAAAGAGGCAATGCACTAGTTTTTGCTAAATTTGTAGGAGAGCGTGAGAGTAAAAATAAAACTTTTTCGTATACATACATTTACCTAGATAAACATTCAATGACATACATTTCTATTTGTATACACATTACATATTTATATTTATTTTGTACAGTATGAGTGAGTGCAAAGATAGTGACTGAGGGACTGAGTGTGAGTGAGTGATTGAAGCTTGAGTTACGTGTAGATAGGGAAAAGAAAGGGATAGAGGAATAAACAAGATTGAATGGATGAAGACCGTAGAATTGAAGGAATGAAGCTGGGCCCAAAATGACATACAAGGTAGTAGGAGGATAGCATGTGGACATTTTCTGATGCTAGGGAGCCATGAACCATTCAAGCCAGAGTCAAAGTAGGTAGGGTTGTAGTTCCCACAGACTAACATTACTGATATTGTAAACTTTGCATATACTTAAAATATTTTTAAAGTTAGGACTGTACTAAAGATCAAAAGTGCCATAAACGGAACAAAGAAGTAAGTCTAAAAGACCTGCTGGCTGCAAGTAACGTGTCTGGCATAAAGTCAAGAATACAGCCACATTGTGGAAATCACCACGAGGAGAGACAAATCAAGAAATAAATGTTGGTACTGCAAAAGAAACATTAACCACAAGATGAAATAATACATCTGGCATATAAAAGTAATGAGTAGAGGACACCTAGGAGATCATCCAGACAATGATGAACATCAGAGAAAACTGGTTAAACAGTCAATAGATTCCACGCTATGGAAAAGGTAAGTTGAATGTAAAACATTAATTCTATTCTATATATTTCTTCTTTGAGACTGACATTCACTTTTATTTTTATGCTGCTTTATCTCTACCCAGTCTACTTTAAAATTTAGGAGTTAACTCAGAGTATAGACAAAGTTAGGATTAGATGTATCCCTCTTGTATAATGACTTTAGGGATATTTTTTATAAGAAATACAAATTATGTTTGGCATTTGTTCAGATGTATTAAGTATTAATATATATATATATATATATATATATATATATATATATAACAAAAGCAGAAGTAACTGGGCTGCACTCACGGTCTTGAGTAAAAAGTTATAAATTTATTCCATAAGTTGTAGCAAAATCGACGTTTCGGTCCTCGCAGGGACCTTCCTCAGGATCAAATGACATACATACACTAGACAAATATCGCCATTATATAGCCATAAAATTAATACATAATTGACTTACCCCAGGTGCATAGAGTCAACAACCGGCGTTCTCCATTAGTCATTGCGCATGCGCGAAAAGGACGTGACCTGCCAGTAACCCAGAACTTCTACGCGATGACGTCACTGAACGTCGTTACCTTGGTTACGCGGTATGCGTTACCTAGGAGACTGTTTTACACAGGAAATCACTTATCGGTTGAACTCCGTGCACCATAGGATCAGACAAAATAATGTTGTTGTTGTTGTTGACTCTATGCACCTGGGGTAAGTCAATTATGTATTAATTTTATGGCTATATAATGGCGATATTTGTCTAGTGTATGTATGTCATTTGATCCTGAGGAAGGTCCCTGCGAGGACCGAAACGTTGATTTTGCTACAACTTATGGAATAAATTTATAACTTTTTACTCAAGACCGTGAGTGCAGCCCAGTTCCTTCTGCTTTTGTTCTATCTACATCCCCATGGGAATTGGCACCCGGCAAGTATCATCAATACAGTTTATTATCTTTAAGCAAGAGTGCATGGACCATTTTATTTTTTGTGTGTATATATATATATATATATATATATATATATATATATATTTACAATGATCGGCATAGATTTGAGAAGCTTAGTTGCTTATATATGAATGAAAAATATACAGATCAGGGCCATGAAGTTAGGGAACACAATGATCAGTAATCATAATGTTATAGAAATGTATACTTTTGTCTCTCCCCCAGGACAATCTAAGTCAGAAAACACCAACCTAACAGATGATGACTTGATCAGTAACAGCAAACATTATAGCTCAAACATTGGTGTTATCAACTTAACAAGAGAGGCCTGGTAAAAGAGTGATGCAACGGAGTGGGTGAAGCATCATCATGGCCACCATGGGAACAATTAAGACATCTAAAGCCAGTGGCAAAAGTCCTTGCACCATAAGAAGCTTCATCTATGGCAGAGAATTAAGCATAGACCTGATGGAAGGAGGTGACAACATAACCTCCTTCTACAGTTCACTTAGAAAGCCATTTATCCACCTTTGCTGCAACTTAAAACATCTCATCAGCAGTTACTTAGCCTTCTGCAAAAATCTATACATAATTTCTGCACAATCTTCACCCAACATGAATGCATGTCTACAATCTGCATAAAAACGTTTAATTCTGTCAGTACAACCCGAGAGACTAATAAAATTATCCCAAAATATAGAATGAGAGGCTCACCTCTGGGCAGTGTATAAAATAATGAGGATGATGGGGGCCACAAGCCTTCTAGCATCATAATCGATTTAGAGTGCCTAGGGGTCACAAAGATTCAAGCCATCTCCCCATTGCACAACCCACATTTACTATTTACTATAAATCACTATGTACTATACCCTAAAAAAGAGTAGAGATTATTATTATTATTATTGGTTTACTTGTCAAAGTCTTGTTTGAAGATCTCTATCCTTTTTCTTCATCAATAAAAAAAAAGATTGTTGGATAAACTAAAAACCATCATAATTCACCCGAGGTGTGTTAATTTAAAATAAACTGGTAGCAAAAACCAGCAGAAAAATTAACCTTATAAATAGACAAACGTTTGTAGATAATACTGACTCCCAAATAAAACTGCTATTCTACATGTACAACATGGACCATACAGAAGATTTTGAAATATACTGTGCTTTGTTTTTAAAAGCATATGCAATATTATGAAACAACTGTACTATAAGCATTGCATTAACATTTTCTCTAATTGTCCTGAATCATGGATATTATCACTAATTGCTAGTTTTATCAGACTGGAAATAATGCAGTTAAGAAAATATGTCATAAATAAAATCTGAAATATATTAAACCATACAGCTTATGTGTACTTTTTTTATTTTTAATTTAATTAAATTTTTTTAAGTTTTATTGAGTAATAAAGTGCAGTACAACAAAATAATGCATTTTGGAGATAGTAAAATATTGCATCAGTGGTATGACATTAATGTGAGAATGCAAGCAGTATTTGGTACGATAGCTTTTCACATACATAAATTTATTACATACATAAGTTTTAAAAGGTTATCAGGCCCAACATGGTGGAAGGTTGGTGCTGTGCGTATTTGGGAGGGTTACCGCACTGGATTTCGGAGTCGGTATCCGGCTACTATCCATGGTTCCCCTGGAGGAATTGGAGCCAAGGAGACCAGGTAGTGTGGTATTTGTCATATTTAAGAGTAAAAGAGTAGGATAGTTCTTCCATCGTTCTAATGGAATCTACTCTGGCTATCCAGGCTATAATGGTTGGGGCTGTGGATTGTTTCCACATTGTAGGAATTAGAGCGTTTGCTGCTGTTAGGAGGTGGTTGAGGAGTATACGTTGGTATTTGGCTATAGGTTGGTGATATAGTAGGAACAACATGGTTTCGGGTTTCTTGGGGAGATTGATGCCCGTTATAGTACCTAAAGGGTGGCAATCTTTCCCCAGTAATCTTGGATCACAGGGCATTGCCACCAAATGTGGCTTGTGGTTCCTGCTACTTGTTTGCACCTCCAGCAAATGTTGGGTGAGTTAGGGAAGAATCTATTGATGTGGGTGGGGGTATGGTGCCACCTAGCTATCCTTTTATAGTTGCCTTCATGGGTGCTATTGCTCCTAGATGTGTGGAAGATGTTTTAGAAAATTTTCTGAAAAATCTTTTGTTTGAGTCTGTGTGTTCAACACCCTGTCCCACTGTGTTGTGAGTTTGGTAGGGTCTCCTCATGTTGTTGGCGTATCGTTTTATAGAACGATGAGATTAGTCCCCTATGTAGTGTGTGGTGTGGACATTGTGTTTCAAATACTGTGAGGTTTCTATGGCCTTGGAGGAGTGTTTGGTCTGATTGTACGAAGTGTTTAATCTGTGAGTGTCTAAGTCTGGCCATACCTGAAGGTTCAGTGTTAGGAATCAGGTCCTCTAGGGGGGCTATTCCCTTGTCGTTGAGAACGTCGCCTAAGGAGAGTGTGTGGGTCTGTTTAGGGAAGCTTTGGAAGGCTGTTGTGTTTGAGCCAGGGAGAAAGGATGGGTTCTCCGTTATTGGATATAGTGGTGATGGGTGAGGTGCTATGTGTTTTTCTTTCCTGAGTTTATGCCAGGTCTGTAGGGTGTGTGTTATCGTCGGGTGTAATGCAGCATTGCGTGTCATTAGATCCGTCCCCCATCCTAGCCAAGGAACGTTGTGGAGTGGGGTCTTAAAGAAGTTGGCTTCGATCTGTACCCATTGGGTGTTGTTATGAAGATGCGCCCATTCGTATATTCTCGTGAGGCTAATGGCTTTATTGTAGGCCACTAGGTCGGGGAGTCCAAGACCTCCCTTTTGTTTACTCTTAGTTAGACAGTCATATTGGAGTCTGGGAGATTTCCTGCCCATATGAATGTATTGAATATCCTTTTGGCTTGAGCGAAGAAGGACGAAGGGATTTTAATGGGGAGGGTTTGCAGGAGATAGAGGAGTTTGGGAAGTACATTCATTTTCAGAATATGGACTCTGCAGAGCCATCCAAATTGTGGTTTGTTCCAAGCTTTGAGGTCGGCTGCTATCGTTTTCAGGAGGGGGGAAGTTGATATCAAAAGTATGGTCTAGGCATGTGGTCAGATGGACTCCTAGGTATTTAACCGATTCTGGGGGCCACTGGAGGGGGACCATTTTGCAGATTGTGGATATAGTGCCTTGAGATAGGTTAAGGGGGAGAATTTCACTTTTACCTACATTGATTTTATAGTTAGAAACCTGGTGATATAAATCTATCTATAAATCTGAGGTCGTCAGCGAATGCTGTGACCTTATACTCGTTTTGTGCTACTTTAAGGCCTGTAATGCCTGGGCAATCTCTAATTTCCTGTAGGAAGGGTTCCATCGTGAGAATGAATAACAGTGGGGAAAGGGGGCATCCCTGTCTCGTGCCATTGGTTATACGTATTACATCGGACAGTTGGCCGTTTACCCTTATCCTCGCCCCTGGTTTGGAGTATATGGCCGCTATCCATTTGTTCCAGTTTGGGCCAAAACCCAATGCTTGCAGTGCAATTTTGAGCAGGGACCAGTCTACCCTATCGAACGCCTTCTCGGCATCTATGGTGAGTATAAGGCTTTGGGACTGATCTATCTTGGCGGTGTGAATGAGGCTGAGCAGTTTTGTCGTATTTTTTTTTTGCCTTACGCCCCGGCACGAATCCAGATTGATCTGGGTGGATTAGCCCTCTAAGTAGTGGTTTTAGACGCTTGGCTAGGATCTTGGTGAAGCTCTTGAGAGGATTCATTTGGGAGTGTGTGATCTGTCGTGAGGGCGTTGAATGCATCCACGAAGGGCAATTTTAGGGTATTCGAGAACGTCTTTTAATATTTGGCTGTGAAGCCGTCCGGTCCAGGGCTCTTACCAAGAGGGAGTCGTTTGACCACTGAGGTAAATTCCTCCGGTGATATGGGTCTGTCGAATGATTGTCTGATGTTCGGGGGGATAGTCTGGGTGATTCGAGTGTATAGGAAGCTGGTCACCTCTTCGGTGGAAGGTGGTGTTTGTCTGAGGTTGTAGAGGTCTGAGTAGAAAGCATCAAATTCCTTGAGTATGTTTGGTAGGAGATGTGTGCGCTCACCCTCCTTCTGTTTAATTGTGGTGATGTATGCTCGTTGTTTATTTTGTTGGAGGGCTCTTGCTAGCAACTTGCCACATTTCCCGCCTTGTGTATAGTATGCATGTTTAGTACGTAAAAGCATACGTTTGACCTTGGAGTTAAGAAGTGTTTGTAGTGTCGTGCGTTTGTCCACTAACTGCTTGTAGATGTCAAGGGAAACGTTTTGTTTGTGGTTGTGTTCTAGTTGTCGAATGTCAGTAAGTAAGTCTGCTATCTGTGCGTCTCTTTGTTTTTTAAGTTTAGAGGCTAAGGCTATAATGTGTCCGCGTATAACTGCTTTGTGGGCTTCCCAGATGATAGGTGGGGAGGTGGAGGAGGGAATGTTTTCTACAAAGTAGTGTTGCAGCGTGTCAGTGAGCGCCTTTGTAACAACTGGGTCATTGAGAAGAGTATCATTTAGTTTCCATTGGAAAAGGTTGGGGGTTAATGTAGGGATTTGGAGAATTAGTGTCAAAGGGGCATGGTCCGACCAGGTGATTGGGCCATACCTGCAGGATTGGATGAGGTGTAGGTGTCTATGCTGAAGAAAGAGCATATCTAGTCTGGAATAGGTATGTTTAACTGTGGAATAGTAAGAGAAGTCTTTTGTGTGCGGGTGTGTGATTCTCCAGCTGTCAAATAGGTAGGCTTTATCTAGTAGTTGAGTCATCTTCAGTCTGGTGGGTGCGTTGTATGACGTGGATGTGGAAGTAGTGTCTAGGTCCGAATCTAGGGACATGTTTAAAACTTATGTGTACTTTTTATGTGTTTATGTGTTTATGTGTTTTAAAAAAACAAAAACCTGGAGGCATATTTGAGCAAAGTCAAAAACTAAGTGTATGCTGACTCACATTTAGCATATGTGCACACTCTTGGGAGCTGTTTGGATGGTAAGACCTACAGACATCTACAAGTCATTTAACTGTCCCCTGTACTTTTGGTACTATGATGATATTTTTCAAAACACTTTTATGAGTACCTTCAGTTCTACCTCTAATAAGGCCATTTCTATTACAAGCCTGCTGACAAGGAGCCTAAATGCAAATGGAATGGTTTGTTATTATTTGATATAGTAAATTGAATGTTGTTTATCCAGTATTCAAAACACTTTCTTTCCTCTATTCAATTAGGAATGATCAAAATATTTACTTTATAACATGTCACTTACTTTGTAGAGTTTTTGATGTTCTAGATGACTATAAAAAGAAAAAGCTATTATGAGTTAAAAAGCTATTACGGGACTAAACTCATTTGGAACCAAATTGTTGCAACTGTTTATCTATGCAGCATGTGTAGTGTTTTGACATTGAGTGATGAATACATTGCATTGTGAAATAAGCAAATTATACTTTGTCTTGTCAAAAATGATACCAACAATGTTAAGTTGCAGTGTTCAAATGTGTGCTTTTTATTTTGTTACAGAAGTCCAAAATTCCTACTTATGAAAAAATGTGGGCCTTTATGAATAGCAGAAGTCAGTCGGTGCTTGTCAAAAATAATGAAGAAGGTATACAGCGTGTGCTAACCTCCGATTATGCTTTTCTAATGGAGTCAACAACCATTGAATTTGTCACACAACGGAACTGTAACCTGACACAGATTGGAGGCCTTATAGATTCAAAAGGTTATGGTGTTGGAACTCCCATGGGTATGTTGAATGTCATTTGATTGGTCTTTGTTCATTTATCTTCACTGAATGGATTAAAAAAAACATAACTCAAAAGATAATTAACTTTAGTTTCAAGGTGCATAATCTGAATGAATAGAGTACTAATAAATACAAATCCATGCTCACGATTTACTATATTGAACTTATAATAACTATAAGACAACTATAATAAATAATTTCAACTATCCCATTGTGGGTATACTTAATAAATCTTACTTTTTTTTTTTTGGCAATGTGATTTACCAAAGTGATTGGTAAAAAAAAAAAAAAAAGTATTCTAGGGTATGGAATTAAATGGGATAGTTTTAGGAAACAAAGTTTCTTCTATTGTGAGGACCTCAACATGAAGAATGAGATAAAGATCGGTCTGTTTATAATTTTACATGTGATTACCACAGATTTGCACTAATAAGCATCATAATATCTCTCTATAATGGGTACATTAACAAATGCCTTTTACTCATTTTCTACTAAAAGCTGTAGCAAAATATGTTTTGTGTGCACTGCTCTGCATACTTTTTACATGTGCATATATACATTGTACCTGCAATTACAATCCATTTATATTATGAGATTAACAATTCATCAAGCTTGTGCTATACAATATATATGGCATGCTGTTTGTCTGCATCCATTTTACTCATAGTGAATATGTTTTTTTAGAGAAGTATATGTGAACAAAAAAGAAGTCTCTCAACCGTACTAAAAGTGGCATAAAAAAACCATATACACATATAAACATATACACATTTTTTTCCTTATCTGATTTAGCTAGATCAGAGGATGGCAAACTTCGGCACTCAGAATGTTAGGAAAACATATACCTTGATGCTGTTCCAACATTATGGCTGTAAGAGCATTATGGGAGATGTAGTTCACAACATCTGAAGTGCTGAGGGTTGGATACCCCCGAGCTAGACCATCTAGATATAAAATGCGCACAGTATAGAAACATTTTATAATATATTCACACATATTTGGCTTTGAGTTTTGGTTGCAATGTGCTATGCAGTTATTAATTGGAACTGAGGGTCAGATATACTTCACCTAATACTTACTTACAAGAGGATTTACTGCTAATGTGCAAACGAGAAGAAAATTATTGTAAATTGTAATTTATATATCATTTATTCCACAATACAGAGAAAGCAAAAAAAAAATAAAATGGTGCATTTAAAATGATGGTGATGATTTTTGTGCATTGCGTTTAAGCTTCTGCATGAATAAAGGGACAAACAAAAAGTCTTGAATTCTAGTCTATTTTTAATGGTTTTCTACAAGTACAGCAAAGTAATAATCTGCAGATGGTTCACCAGACAGTGGATTTTGAAAAAAAAGTTCAAAGATTTCTTGATATTTAACATCTTTGCAATGAATGAAAGTCTCCCAGGAGGACAAATGATAGTCCTCCAACTTTGAGTCCTACAATCACGAGGTAAACAGAACAGGTCTTTTTCTAGGCTAATGTTGAATAGATGGAAAAATAGTGTTCAAACAGGCCACTGTAGTACTAACAAATGTTATTTTTCTCAAATACACTAATTATGGAACCTGGAAAGGCATTTGCAAGATTACTTTGTCAATCATTGTTAATTGTAATATTTTTCACTGCATATCAACTTGCAAAAATATTTTTTTTTATAGAAGAACGCTCTAAAAGGACTCTTAATACTTCAAAGTCAAATTTGTCCTTTCAACATTTTTCAACTCCCAAATTTAACTTGTCAAATCTACAAACATGGCAGAGTTAAATTCTTACCTGAATTCACATTCTACACACAAGATCATGGATGAGGATGCCCAGTACAGCAAATTCTAGTTAGAACAAAGTTAAAGCCGAAGTATTGGTTTTTAGCATATAAAAAACAATACAAGACACAGTACAGAGTTTAATTAAATAATAGAACACAACATACTGAATGAAAACTGTCCCCATTGAAATGTACAACCACAAACATGTCCCTAAGAAGACAAGTAACAATCATGGAACTGCTCAGAATAAAATTAGTGTTACTATTGCCAAGTAAATACAGAAATACTAGACTTATGTATTCAGTTTCTACTAACTCTCAATTTATGTGAATTATGAGCAATCATTGGTTCATCTGAAGTCCCAAACTCTTATGGACAAAACCATTCCATTTATTTTGTAAATCCAAGTTCTGTCTTGGGCAAAAGTTGATTGATGAGAAAAAAAATGATTGCCTCAAACCCATTCTAATGCACTCAACTTCAATTTAGACACAGCCCTTAGCGAACTCTATAGGACTCATTGGGTTGAGCTATTTCAAACAGCAGGACCTAGTTACCCTGGCATACAAAATCGGACACACAAATTTCAAAAGGAGTGGAGATTATGTTTTTAGCTTAGACCTATGCATCTTGCCTAGCATATACTGTATTCACTTGGTTAGATCTTTTCTCACTGTTGTGCACATTACATGTTTGTTAACAATGCAATTTCCTTGTATTTTTTTTAATCTTACATCAATAAATAAAGAATGTATAAACCCCCCCAAAAAATGATTGATGGCTATGAGACAGCCACTAAATGTTGATTTTAATTACAAACAATGAACAGAGGAAAAAAAGGAGTAGTAAATAAAATCTATATTTCTATAGTATATATATTTCAAAAATATATATAATATATACATATTTTACTGCTCCTCCTATTTTTCTCTCTATTGGTTACTTAATCTACTAAATAGATCTGAGAATAAAATCAACATTTGTGGCTGTCTCCTAGACTGCCACTGACAGAATTTTGGATTTGTTTTTGGCCAATCAGTATACTAAAAATATATATTTTACCATTTTGGTTCATCTGAATTTTTTTTTCCTGAAACAGTCACATGGATGAAATTCATCTTAACTGCAATGCCACAATTCCCTTAACAAAAACATTTTTTTCAGGCAAGTCGATTTGGACAAACCCATTTTTTTTTCTCCATAAACAAGTCTATAAAATACCCTTAGCCCCTTTGGCCTCCAGTCAAATTTCCTTTAAAATATATATATATATATATTTTTTTTTTATGGTGCAATTTTCCCTCATCTGTACACGTGTCTATAGTACTGGAATAGTGACAATTATATAGCACAACTGCCTGCTAGTGCATTACAGATAATTGGAACAACCATTATTATATGGAATTTGAAATTATGAGAACCTAACATTTATATATATATTACTATTTCTTGGTCAGCTAGAAAATAAATAATGCATTTCTACTTTGGACTAATGGATATTAAATATCATCTCTCTTCATTCAGGAAATGCCTACAAATGGATACAAATGATATATTTACCAATATATTAAATTATAAATGAAAACGTACTGAATACTTTGACTCAGTATGTAAGGATTAGTATTCATAATTTTAATATGCAATAGATACCTGACAGGACTGGACATTAGTTGAGATTGATGAATTTAATTTGGATATGCAGTATTTAGTTCATAAAAAAAATCACATTTTCAAAAGAATAGTAGTTGCTTTGGTATATTTTAATTCCAGCATGCCTTTGGCCGTTAATGAGTTAATATGAGTATTTATTATAATTAATTTTAAAGTTGTTTTGGAAAACACTTATTGGAAAGACACTCTAAATGTATTTCTAGGGATACCTTGGTGAATGGACTGTTGTATTTATTAGTATTTAGTGCCATGAGAATTGGACATCCACCTGGCACTGTAGTCATTTGGAAAATGGCATTACTAAACGTGAGAGGATTTTGCAAGTGGCACTACTCTATATGAGAGGAAGAGGAATTACAGTGTATGAATTCTATTAGCCAAGTTTTTTGGGGGGCGCTCTATAATATCCTGTAGGTTTAGGCATGAATCTACAGTCTAAATGATGAGAAAGAAATAGGGTCTTTGCTCAGTTTTTTTAAACTGTACCTCTCCCTATACAAGTTAAGAATAAATTGATAAAGAGTTACATCATTCTGGTTTCTTTAAATAATTTGTATGTAGCAACACAATATATAATTCAAAGAGGGTGTACTTTCTTCTCTCCATGACTGTATATATATATATATGTCATTTGATCCTGAGGAAGGTCCCTGCGAGGACCGAAACGTCGATTTTGCTTCAACATATGGAATACATTTATAACTTTTTATTCAAGTCCGTGAGTGCAGCCCAGTTACTCCTGTTTTCGTTATAAATATATATATATATATATATATATATATATATATATATATATATAGATAGATATATAGATATATAGATATCTATATATATACAGTCTTTGAATGATATGGTTTTACGTATCAGGATATAATAACAATCATGTGTTCCTTACATGTCTTAAAATTAAGTAAATACAACCTCAGATGAACAACAACACATGAAATATTACACTGTGTCATTATTTATTTAAAAGGACACTCCAGGCACCCAGACCACTTCTGCCCATTGGAGTGGTCTGGGTGCCAACTACTAGACAGCCACTAGAGGGCACTTCCTGCTCTATAGCACAGAAAACCTGTGCGGGCGGAGATGTTGAATGTCCTGACTACCCTCACACAGCAAGTGACCCTCCTGTCCCAAACCGTAAGTGAATTGCAGCGTGGTTTTGCTGAGTTAAAGGGGAACACACCATGCTCCTGAACCTGATATTGCATTACCTGACAAGTTCACTGAAAAAAGATTGAACTGACAATCATTTATCACAGCCTGTGAACTGCTCTTCACTTTAAAACCACGCACATACCCCAAGGATTATGTGAAGGTTCGCACTACAATTGCCCTGCTGTCGGGTAAACCCCAAACCTGGGCACACCAACTCCTGCACTCCAACAGTCCAATACTGGACTCATGGGACTCCTTTGCTGCAGCAATGCGTACATGATACCATGACACCCTGAGACCCTCTGCTACACGCACTGCCCTCTGTTCCCTCCGGCAAGGGAGAAGACCAGTGGAGGTTTATACTACAGATTTCCGGGAGCTAGCTGCTGACACCGGTTATAATGAGACTGGTTTAATAGAGCAATACAGATAAAAGATGAACTAGCCAGAGTTGGGGTACCCACTTCATTGGAAGATCTGTTCCTTCTGGTCACCCAGCTAGATGGCCGGTTCAGAGAAAGAAAGCAGGAGCAATTTGAAACCAGCTTTTTGCCCCATGAATGTTCCAAACCGGCTGGTAAGGCCTTTACCCCTATCACCACCATGGAACACTGAATACCATGCTCACGGTAAATGAAAAAGCCAGAAGGAGAGCCAAAGGCCTTTGCTTCTGTTGTGGCAACTGTTGTTGTTCAACTCTGCATGCTACTGGACCACAAAGACAACCTAACCAGACCAATGGCACGATAACAGCCCTGGCTAACACTGCTCTTGTTCCAGAGCCTCAAAAGGAGACTGCTGTAGCTACCTTCCAATCCTCAGCTTCTGTCTCCCCTAAAGTTTCCTGCTCTAACACAGAGGATCTGTCCCCAGTGGTCCACAGGCAAGATCAAGCTCTTAAGGCCAGAGCTGCATCCCCTTCTCGCCTCCTTGCCTCCACTGCCTTCTCAAAGAATAACAATCTGCAAAATGTTGCAACTCTCTCAGATCCTGATGATTCTGATGCCTATACAGACCTGGATTTCCTGTCTGAACCTGAACTGGACTAGTTGAAGCCCTGTATGTTTGCCCCCGAAGGTCACTACTTGTGGGGGCTCTGTCACGGCACAGCCCGAGCCCTACAGACAGCAAGGCATGACTGCCCCTTTAAGAGACCTGGCTGGGTTTGAACTCACAGCTCCAGCATCCAAGTCAGGTTCTCTGCCGTGCTGTCCACCAGGGGGCTTCAGTTTTTGTTTGCATTTTTCTCCTTCCTGACCACCTTGCCCTGGATTAAGCAGCACTGATCCACCTGCAGCCCTTTTCCAATTAGGGTCAGCTTCACCTAATTAGCCAGCCCTGCCTGAGACCTAGTATCTGATCATTTTGCCTGTTTGGTGTTACCTGACAGATCTTTGATTTGCTACTGACTTATTTCCTGGACTGCCTGATTTACCGACTTTGTTACTCCGCTGCCAGCCCTGACTTCTGCTTCTCGCCTGACCCTGTCTTTGGATTTTCCCTTAATCTGTACTGTGTTTTGGATTTTGCCTGCTTCCTGTGCCATCTCCTGCAACTGGGATCCAACTCCTGATAAACCGTTCCATAAGTCCCCAGGTGACTGTTACAGATACAGGAAGCCAATGTAAGGACTGACAGAGGGGAGAGGTGTGTGAGGAGCAACAGAAGAGTAAAATCAGTCTAGCTGCAGCTCTCATTACAGACTGTAGCAGGGCAATATGACTTTTGGAAGACCAATCAGGAGAGGGTTACAATAATCCATGCGGGAAATTACTAGAGCATGGACAAGTTCCTTGGTAGCATCTTACGTAAGAGATGGGCCGGATGCGGGCTCTGTTTTTAAGATGAAATCTACAGGATTTAGTAACATACTGGATGTGAGGCTCAAAGGTAAGGCCAGAGTCAAGTATGACGCCAAAACAGAGCGCTAGCAAGATAGGACTTATGTTGATACCACTAACTTGAGAGCGAAAGAGGAGGATAAGTATTAGAAGGAGGAAAGACAAGGAGCTCAGTTTTAGAGAGATTGAATTTCAGAAATCGGGAGGACATCCAGTCAGAGGTGGAAGAAAGGCAAGCAGTGACACATTGCAGGACAGCAGGGAAGAGGGCCACAAAGTAAAATCTTGCATGAATCACAGGACCGAGGGAGACTAACAGTTATTTTGTCTGTCTTCCATTTGCGAATAATCACACCAACTGTTGTCACCTGCTCACCAAGCTGTAGCCCATTCCAGCCTTGTGTAGGCCTACAATCTTGTCCCTGACATCCTTAGACAGCTTTTTGGTCTTGGCGATGATGACGTGTCTTTTATAAAGATGATGAGCTGAGATTAGGAGTACTCCCTTTAAGAGAGTGCTCCTAATCTCAGCTCGTTACCTGTATAAAAGACACCTGGGAGCCATAAATATTGCTGATTGATAGGGGATCAAATACTTATTGTTCTCATTGACATGCATAACAATTTATAACTTTTTTTGACATGTGTTTTTCGTTATTTTTTTGTTTGTTTTTCTCTCTCACTGCTAAAATACACCTGCCATTAAAATTATAGACTGATCATTTCTTTGTCAGTGGGCAAACAGTCAAAATCAGCAGGGTATCAAGTACTTGTTTCCCTCGCTGTACACCCTCCCTGGATAAAGGCATTTTCGTGGAAACGTTGGGGGCATTCACCTGATTATCTACCTTTTCTCACTATTCTTGTACTCATTCTTAAATTTGTGATATGTATTCTGTTTTTCTATGACAGGATTGCATTCTTCCATGATTTATGGCATCTGACATATTTACAATTAATGCCTAATGCATAATAGTTGTTGCTATTTTGTCTGGCACATTTATACATATTATTCCTTTGTACTGAGATATTGCTTATCCATATTAAATAATATTGTTTTTACTGCATATTGTACTAGCCTTATTTTATTAAACATGCCTTTTGATGCTTGTCATGGAGACCATGTGTTTGGCATATTTAATAAAGTTACCTGCATGCTGTTTAACCACAAAATTAAAACCGTAGACCGGTGAAGTGAATAACATTCCACAGACATGTGAAGTGAATAACATTGATTATATATTACAATAACACTTGTTTGTGAAGGTTTGATGAGATGCATGCTGCACTGAATGTCAGCACTGCAAGCAGCTCTTTAAGTAGGCATTCAAATGCCTAGAAATTGATTGCAGTGTGAGTTAAATTGGTTCATACGGTTAGCATTAGAATACGGATAGGGTTAGGGTTGCTATAGACACTTAAAGGCACACTATAGGCACCCAGATCACTTCAGCTCATTGAAGTGGTCTGGGTGTATTATCCCAGGACCCTTATCCCTGAGCAGGTGATTATTGCAGTTTTTAAGAAACTGCAATATTTACCTGCTAGGGTTCACTCCACCTCTAGTGATTGGTCTACCAGAATGCTACTAGAGAGACTTCCAAATGGCTAGGCGACTTTTAGTTGCCTGAAATCCTCACACTATGCATGGGGATATCCAGCGTCAACCAAAACCTGTTATGAAAGCATTGAATAATGCTTTCCTATGGGGAAATACTAATGCGAGCGCTGCCATTGCCACACATGCACATTAGGTCTCCCCTGCCGGCTGACATCTGCAAGGGAGGAGAGAATCCTCTTCTGCACCATGGAGCAGGGGTAGGGTGGATTTGATGGAGGGGGAAGCTATAGTGGGCACTATAGTTTCCCTTTAACCCCTTAAGGACACATGACCTGTGTGACATGTCATAATTCCCTTTTATTCCAGAAGTTTGATCCTTAAGGGGTTAAAGAGAGTCCTTTAAATTGATGTTGAACAAAGTGTGGACAATTGCCTTCGTCCTTAAAGGGTTAAACAAACTAAAGTCTTATATTAATTTGTTACAAAATTATCTTATTTTTTATTTAATTGAATTGATAAATCTATTATCATCATTTGCAAACATATTTTCTGTAGTATGCAGAATTATAAGCATAATTAAGAATGGTTTTGACATTTTGTGAATTTACCTAGATTTCATTGTGTAGCTACAATGAAATTGCTACTTTTTCATTTTGTGAGATTCACAAATTAGAACAGGTTTTTTTTTTCCCATAGATTTTCCACCATATGATATCTGCTTTGAAATACTGAGTAAGCCATGCAAAATCGCCATTTTAATAGATCAAATTATTTGTGCAATGTATCCATTTTGTTTGTTGCAAGAAAATAAAACCACGGGTATGAACAGCTTTATAAAAAGCAATAACTATTAATGCAAATAACACATTTGTAAAATTGATTGTAAGAAGTAATAAGTATGCTCTTCACTGCAACATTTAATCAATACATTAGAAGAATAGTTCCAATTTATGCAAATTCATAGATATTTTTTTTTACATTTATTTATGGGTTCATCCACTGCAGAAATATTGGGACATTGCATTGATCAGCCACAACAATAAAACCACTGACAGTTGAAGTGAATAGCATTGATTATATCATTACAATAGCACTTGTTTGGAAAGGGGGTGTATATTGGGCAGCAAGTGAACAAACAGTTCTGGATTTCATAGAAACATAGAATGTGACGGCAGATAAGAACCATTCGGCCCATCTAGCCTGCCCAATTTTCTAAATACTTTCATTAGTCCCTGGCCTTATCTTATAGCTAGGATAGCCTTATGCCTATCCCACGAATGGTTAAACTCCTTTACTGTGTTAAAGTTAGATCTGAATTTATGGATATTAGAATTATGTTGACAAAACATTTGTCTAAGGTTCCCAATATTTTTCGTATTTTTCCACTGCATCATTTATTATGAAGAAACTGCGTTCCATTTTATATTGGTATGAAATGTAATTGCTTATTTCAATCCAATTTAAATTTGTTGTTTTCCAATTACATGCTTATACTATTGTAGCTACAAATAGTATATTTGTAACTAAGTATTCTTGTGCTTGTTACATTGTGGAAAATCTATATTCCATAAAAAATGATGAGGTAAATTTATTGTTGTTAAGCATTTTGTTGTAGAACTGTTTTAATTTTAAACTTAATATTTGCTAATTCAGTATATTCCCACCATATGTGAGCTAAGGTACCCTTTACTAAGTGGCATCTCAAGCATCTGTCTGAGTTAATTCTAGAAATTTTATTGAGACATGATGGTGTGAGATACCACCTATATATTACCTTCTCATGCAGTTCTATTATAGAGATACAGTGGATCGTACATGAAACTTGAGAAATGCCCTTTAACCATGTGTTTCCATTTAGAAATTGGTATAGGTTTGAATTTTTTTTTTCCCAATATTGGGCAATTAGAATTTAAAAGTTTTAATATTTTAGATATTTTTTTATTATAAGAAAAGGACAACAGGTTGTTCAGCCAATGATAAGAAACATATTCCTTATCCAGCAAATAGTTTTTAACTCTTAGATATGTAAATATCTCTTTGTTGGGGAGTGAATATCTTTGTTGGAATAAACCTAAGGGCATGAACTTTTCCCTAAAATTTTCCATATTGGAAATATAAATCAGATATTTCATAAGAGAGTATTTCCAAAGGGGCTTCATAAGGTATTTTATTTTTCAATAAAAGTTTTTTTCTTTAGTTTAATCAGAGTAATAATCATGTTGTTTATTATTGGGTTTAATATAGGCTTATTTTTTACTGTCAAATTGGACCGAAAAATCTTCAATATTTCCCATGAGAACATCTATTTTTTTTTTTTTAAATAATACTAATCTGACTCTTTTGTTTTCAAATTCAAACCAAGAGTGAAGTGACTTAACATTACTGCTTCATGTAGGTGTAATAAATTGGGTAATGCCACTCCTCCATCTTTTTTAGTTCAAGTTAAGATAATATAGGCTATTCTTGGATACACAATCACACAAAAATAAATTCAGCGCGGAAGCAAAATGATAATAGTCCAAAAGCAGCTTGATCTCTTTTCCGATCATAAAACTGGATAAAAACAGTGGGGCAGGTGCAGCGCTTCAGTAATCCTTGACAAGGTATATGTGGAGAGAACCAGAGAAGAAATAATAGTGTAGTATTTAAAACTGTAGTGGTGATAAGCAAGAAAAAATATGTGCACTCACACTTTCCTGGAGCTTCAATACAGTTCCAGTGTATGCGCCTGGGTGGAATAATCCCCGCCTATGGATCAAGTGCAAAGGTAATTCTTC
Organism: Pelobates fuscus; assembly: GCF_036172605.1. Taxonomy (NCBI): domain Eukaryota; kingdom Metazoa; phylum Chordata; class Amphibia; order Anura; family Pelobatidae; genus Pelobates; species Pelobates fuscus. The sequence goes on along the minus strand of NC_086318.1, from coordinate 324,276,950 downwards.
AAATTATAGCTGTCGTAGGTGGTATTCTCATAAAAAATAAATAAATAAAAATTGTATATGGTGAAGTATGTAGAGCTATGACGCAAGGGTAGGTAAAAAATATAAAATGTACACTCATTTGTAATGGAGCCGTAAAACCTGGCGTTTGACGTGGTATGATCCCTAATCAAGGATACAGGTATAAATATTAATTCTTCCATCCGTGTATATATGGAGATAAACAAACAGAACCACAATAGTGTACACTGTAAAAAGAAGTGTAAGCAGAAATAAATAACTACTCACATGCTAAAGAGCAAGTTCCGGTTTGCGCAATCCAAAGCGCTTGGGTGGTATGATCCCCACCAGGGATATAGCTTCAAACAATCCAACAGCAGCAAAGTTAGGTCCAATTAAAAAAGTACTTTAATATTAAAAAAATAATAAAAGTAATACAATATATAGAAAAATAAAATAATGATAAAAAAGTTATAAACAATACACTTAACGCGTTTCTCCTTGGATAGCCTTTATCAAAAGTGTTTTACAGAGTGAAAGGGACCTGAGCCGCTTAAATAGGGTTAGGATTTTGAAAATAACGGTTTTGTGACATCATAGTCACATGACCAATTAAGGGGTTTTGTTTTGGCTCCAACAAAATGGCGTCTGCCTGGATAAGCTAAGGATCCACAAAAATTGTGGGCAGGTCATTTGTATAACAAAGATAAAAGGGGAAGTAGCTCCCTCTACAGGCAAAAAAATGGAATAATGCATATCCTAAAATAAATAAGAGGATCAATAGCTCCCTCTTTAGACATAAAAAAAAAATTAAGATGACACTAAAACATTAATAATAAATAATATTATCTATGCATAGACAATATTAGATACAAATAATAAGTAAAATTTAGGGAAAAATAACAGCATAAAAAGGACCAACATAATAAAAAAAATTGAGTTCATGGTTATAACTGAATCTAAGAGCATCTTTGTAAATACCAATAAAAGTTTAAAAATATACTTAATATAATGACAAATCTAGATGATACAGTCTGAGGCAACTTCCCCTCCAATATATTCTATAAATAAAGCGACAAATTTGCAAAATAAATTAGCATCAACCCTTAAAGGAACAATTTTTGGAAGTACATAGGCGTTAATTACATTTATACAGCTCAACCATGATATTTCCAATCCTTTTCGAGAATGAAGATATGATGTCAAAGTATTCAGTAGTTCTGTGTCATTAAACTCTACCATACTAGATATATTCAATTTATATTCACTCACGGACACACACACTGTCACTCACAGACACACACTCTGTCACTCACAGACACACACTCTGTCACTCACAGACACACACACGCTGTCACTCACAGACACACGCTGTCACTCACAGACACACACGCTGTCACTCACAGACACACACACTCTGTCACTCACAGACAAACATGCTGTCACTCACAGACACACACAATGTCACTCACAGACACGCACACTCTGTCACTCACACACAGACACATCACATACACTCACTAATTATTTAAATAAATAAATATTTTCCACACAGCCTCCCTACCTGGAGAGCTGGTGTGGATGATAAGCTCAGGGGTAGGATACCATTATAGTCTGCTGCATTAACATCGACATTAGTGGCAAAAAGCAGATCTACCAGCTGGTGCTCAGCCCCTCGACAAGCATGGTGTAGAGGTCTCCTCTCTTGCTGGTCTTGTGTCTCTGGGTCAGCTCCATAATCATTCCCTGGGGTCTAGTGGGGCTGCTGGGCGGCGCGGCTTTGCTGTGCTGAGATCAGGCGCGGCGAGGGAGCTCTAATCTCACCGCTCTGCTCCCTCGCGCGCTGCCTGTCTGCTGATACCGCGGGAGCCGGAATATGACATCATATTCCGGCTCCCGCAGTATCAGCAGACAGGCAGCGCGCGAGGGAGCAGAGCGGTGAGATTAGAGCTCCCTCGCCGCGCCTGATCTCAGCACAGCAAAGCCGCGCCGGGGGTCGAGATGGTGGCCGGCAGGAGGGAGAGCTTCCCTCCTGCCGGCCACTGAAATATTGCGCCCCCAGAGCCCGTGCGCCCTAAGGCGGCCGCCTGTGCCACCTTATGGACGCGCCGGCCCTGATAGGGCTGCATAACCAGAGACCTGTAAGGGTACCTAGGATGATGCCTGTCCACCACCGAAAGTGAGACGTGAAGATTAGAACTGGATCATGGAGCAATGGAAGAAAGTTGCCTGGTTTGATGAATCATGTTTTGTTTTAGTTCAGGTGTATGGCCGGGTCCGTGTTTGTTGTTTACCTGAGGAAGAGACAACAGGATGCACTATGGGAAGAAGGCAGACCAGCAGACGCAGTGTTATGCTTTGGGAAATGTTCTGCTAGGAAACCTTGGGTCCTGGCATTCATGTGGATGTTACTTTGACATGTACCACCTGCCTAGAGATTGTTACAGACCATGATGCCACATTTATGACAAAGGTGTTCCCTGAGAGCAGTGGTCTCTTCAGGATAATGCACCCTGTCACACTGCAAACATTGTTCAGAAATGGTGTGAGGAACATGATGAAGAGTTTAAGGTGTTGTCTTGGGCTCCAGATTGGTCTCAACATGATTGAGCATCTGTGGTTTGGGCTGGAACAACAAACTTAATCCATAGAGATTCCACTTCACAACTTGCAGAACTTAAATGATCTGCTGCTAATGTATTGGTGCCCAATGCCACAGGACACATTCAGAGGTCTTGTGGAGTCCATGCCTTCACATATCAGAGTGGTTTTAGGTGGACCTACACTATATTAGACAGGTGGTTTTAATGTTGTGGCTGATGTATTATTAGAGATTATATATAGTATTCATTATATTGTAATACTTCTAAGCATAAAGATAGAATATGTTTTAGTTGTTAGTAATACAACTAATGTAAAAAAATTCAAAACCCTTATGATGTATGTTTTTCATAAATATATTGTTGATTGTGGGAATTCAGATTCCCAAAATGCACTAAAAAAATAAGTTTCATGACTGTATGTGGGTATAATAGCAACTGATAATAATTAGTGTACCTTTCTTAAGACTTGGCATTGTTATATGACATTGCAGCATGCTTTTGAGTCCTGCTAGTATTACAAATTTTAATAATAAAAAAGAGATAATGTTCCTTAACACCTTTATATTGACGACACCTTTGTTTTCTTTAGAGGAGGGATTGTAGGCTGTAATTAGTTCTATTGCACCTGCACAACATCTGGATTTATAGTTATTAGTAGACAGGGTGCATATTTATATATTAATAAGTGAAGGTACTTGCCCTCATATATGCATTACCCTCCACCCTCCACACCCGTATCTAGGGGCAGATAGTAGGGGAAGGGCAATTCAACAATACACCCCTTATTTGATATTACTCTACACCCAGCTCTCTGTACTCACCTATCTCTTCTGTACTCACACTACCTGATCATTAAACATACTCGCAAACACTTATTTTCTTTGATCTATAATTATTTTTGTTTTAATATCTTATCTATTTAAAATGTCTAGTATTTGAGCATTGTGAATAAAAATTGAAATCAACATACCATCTGCAATGCGTTTATGATGTTAAAAGTCAGAAATAAATCTCAAAAACTGTTTTATTAATGATAACATCAACTATGGCATTAATGTGGAAAATATAATAGCACTGCACATGGGTTGGGGCTTTAAAGTATAAAACCGAAGCTTTTATGGAAATCCAAATGTAGCTGATCTGTACTGAGACAGATTTTGATTAACATCTACTACCACATTCCATGCTGGGCGGCAGCAGGGAAAGATATGAAATTGTTAGCGTGAAGGCACATAAAAGGAAAGCTATAAAATATATGATTGCTTATGGAGATTTGAATCTGGTTTCTAGCTCCAGTGTTTTTAAAACCAACTATTTAGATGGTATTTCCTAGTAATTCCTCTTGTTTATAGTATATACAGGATTTTATTTACCTGTTTGCAATGATAACATAAAAATAAAATCTGTCTGGCTTATTGCATTAATACTTTACTTATGTGCATATTACCTATATTACAAATTTCAAATGTCTGCTTTAATATATATTTATTGCCCTATACAGGCTCGATTGTGTGGCCCTTGGCCTCTTTGACCTCCAGCCACACTTCTTTTTCTTACTTTTATCTTATTTTGTAGTGCTAGATGTGAAAGATACTTTTGATCTTAATGTACAGTTCCTACTCTCCGAATAATTGCTTTTATGTGTAGAAATAGAACAGTGGTCACTGAATAGCAAAACTTTGCCATCATTTGACATGTTAAATGTATGCTGGGACTCTTATTCTACGTCAGGATTAGACAAACTTTGGCACTCCAAATGTTGTTATAATATTTTTAAAATTCAATTTTTTATTTTTTTTTAGCACAGACATTCAAAAGCCATTCTTACTAAAATGTAGCCTTTCACTTCTGTAGCTAAAAAAGAGTGACTTTAAAAAGCCCCCCCAAAACTGCAATTCATCAGGATTCGCACTGATTGAGCAGAGCAAACATGTGCCAGAATCCTTGAAAAAAATAACTTCAGCAAATTCAAACTTGCTTGTTTCAATTCATAATTTTTTTTTTGTAATTCTTTATTTTTCATGTGCTCAGATAAACAGCAAGCACGCAGAGCTAAGACAGCTTCTGCACGTATTTACATAACATTTTGCAGTGTAGACGGCACATTTTTTTCATAACACGAGGAATGCAGGCAGGTTAACATAAAGGTAATATAGATTAGCATGCTAGACTAAACGTACATTTTTTTTTGTAAATATAATTTTTATTTCGTTTCGTGCAGTTTAATTTGAGACTCGCAGGTCCTTGCGTATAGTAGAGCCAGTTAACCAGGACGCGACATGCGTCAAACATGAGTTAGGAGTATGCTCCAGAAAGGTCATGAATATTTGGGCACGCAGGCGCACGGTTTCGTTAGACTCGCAGGTCTTCATCACATGCTAATTACTTTCCATAGTTACATATCGTTACGTGCTGTTTACCTTGAGACTCGCAGGTCTCCGTGTGTATTGGAACCATTTGACCCAAATGCAGCATGTGTCAGGTATGAGAAAGGATCATGTTCAAGAGAAGTCATAGCTATTTGGGCGCGCAGGCCCGCAATATCATAAGACTCGCAGGTCCCAATTTCACTCTAGTAAATTTCCCTTTAGGTATCGGTCCCCCTGTGGAGAGATCTCTGTAGCCGTTGAACTGGGCTATGTCTGTCACTGCCTCTCTGTTCACCCTATATCACGTCATCTCGGTAATTGTGCTAGGTGGCGTCAGTTTGTTTGTGACATCCATGGTCTTATCCGATATCTGATACTATCTACGTCTCTGATCGGATCCGTTCACCTGATCTCGTTTGTGGACCTGACCCTCTCTAGTCGGTGTGTGTAGGAGGGGTTGGGGTTGAGGGGTTAGGATCAACTGGGAGAGAAGGGGTAGGGTTAATCTGCTGTCTCTTGTGCTCCGTTTCTGTCGACTAGTCTTAGCCGGTCTGAAAAGTCGGGTTTGGAGGTCTGTAGTAGCCAGTGTGTCCACGTGTTGAGGTATGTCTGTTGTGTGTTTGCTGCCGTGTGTTGTAGTTCCTCTAGGGCTCGAAGGTCCTCCATGTGGGAGAACCATATGGTCAGTGGTGGGGTTACAGTTTGCTTCCAGTATTTCGGTATAATGGATTTGGCCGTGTTCAGTATGCGTATGGACAGGGACTTTTTATATATAGAGCGCGGCACCTTGGTGTGGTGCAGTAGCATTTCCGCTGGCCTGAGAGGGGGCGGGTCGTCTGAGAAAAGTTGTAGCATTGTGTGTATCCCCCGCCAGTACGGAGTGATTCCACTGCATTCCACCATATGTGTAAATGCGTGCCCCTCTCCGTTCCGCATCTCCAGCATTGCGGGGAGTGCGTCAGGGAGATGGCGTATAGTGTTGATGGTGTGCGGTACCAGTACGTCATGATTTTGTATGCTGTGTCTTGTGTCTTGCTATAGCTGGCGCAGTGATGCGTGAGGTAGCAAATTTTCTCCCAGTCAGCCTTACTGAGAGTGTGTCCCAGTGCCTCTTCCCATTTTACCATGAAGCTTGGTAGTGCGGTTGGCGTTTGGGTCAGTAGCATATTGTATAGAAAGGAAATCCCATGGGCCAGTGGTTGGGGGTCTAAGTATGTGTCCTCGAATGTCGTGGGGACTCTCGTGAGTGGTGCACCTTGGGGAGGGTGGCGATGTAGTGACATAGTTGTCTGTATCTGAGTTGTGTCAGAAAGGTGTTGGTTGTTTCCCCTCTGAGCTCCCTCAAGGTTTTGATGCCCTCTGGCTTGGAGATGTGTCTAAGTCTGGGTATGGGGTCAGGGATTAACGTCCTGAACGCTTTCGGGTCCTGACCTGGTGGAAACTCTGGGTTGTGTGTCAGGGGTAGCAAGGGCGAGGGGTGTGTCGAGAGGTTGTGACTCCTCCTCGCCCTCTGCCACTCCTGCAGGGTAGCCCTCGTGTATGGGGAGTGTGTTTGTAACTTCCTCCATGATTCTGGTGGTATCCATGGCAATATCGCCGTTGGCATCCCTGCCTCTCCCTCCTCGGCTTGTTTCCATAACTTTTGTACCCCCTACTTGAACCATTCCATGATCCACAGGAGGTGACATGCCCTGTAGTATAAGGAGAAGTCCGGTAGTGCCAGGCCGCCCCTGTCTTTTGGGAGTGTCAGCGTGGTGTGGCTTATCCTAGGTCTTTTCCCGTCCCATACGTATCTGCCTAGTGCGGAGCGTAGTGTGGTGAAGAATGTGCATGGAATCGATATGGGGATGGTCTGGAACAGATATAACAGGCGCGGCAAGAAGTTCATCTTGACTACCTGTATTCTGCCCAACCAAGAGATGTGTGGATATGCCCAGTCCCTCATGTCTGAGTGGAGCTGCGCGTGCATCGGTGTGAAGTTCTCCCTGTACATGTCCCCCTCCCGTCTTGTCAGCCAGATGCCCAGATAGCGGATTTTGTGTGCTGCCCATCGAAAGGTGTAGTGTTGGCGCATGGGCGTTGTCCTGTTTTCTGGCACACTGACGTTGAGTATGAATGATTTGGAGTTATTGATCTTCAGGTTGGATATGGCCCCCGAAGTCCTGGAGTGTTTTTAGAATGTTGGGGAGGGATATCTCTGGATTAGTCACGTAAAAGAGCATGTCGTCTGCGTATGCCGCAATTTTGTGTTGAGTCTTCCCTACTGTCACCCCTTTGATATCTGGGTTATTTCTGATGGTCTGTAGGAATGGTTCCAGCGCAATGACGAAGAGTAGTGGGGACAGGGGGCATGCAGCTGTCGGTGCTCCGTTCACCACCACTTGTGCGGATGGTTGTGTGTATAAGGCCTCTATCCAGCCCCTGATCTTGGGGCCCATGCCTGTGTGTGCTAGTGTTCGAAACATATATGTCCAGCTGACCCTATCGAAGACCTTCTCCGCGTCCGTGGACAGCAGGAGGAGGCCCCCTTGGTCGCGTTTATTGCCGTGCATCAGGGTAAGGGTGCGCATGATGTTGTCCCATGCCTCCCTCCCCATCACGAACCCCACCTGGTCCGGATGCACCAGGCGGGGCACGTGGGTCTGTAGTCTGGTGGCCAATATTTTGGCCAGCAGTTTGAGGTCGCTGTTTATGAGGGAGATGGGTTGGTAACTTCCGCAGTGCTCCCCATCCCTACCCTCCTTGGGGAGGATAGTGATGTGAGCCGCGAGGGATTGTTTGGGGAAGTGGTGACCCTCCCTGATGGCGTTGTACGCGTCTACTAGGGGGGCGTAGAGTATTTCCGCGAAGGTTTTGTAGTAACATAATGGCAATCCGTCGAGGCCCGGGCTTTTGCCCGGTTTCGTCCGTTTGATCGCTAGGGCCAGCTCCTCGGGCGTGATCTCTTCCTCAAGGAGGTCGGCTGCGTTTTTGTCTAAGGTGATCAGGTCTTGTGTGGTGAGATAGTCATTTATTTTGCCCATCAGGCGGTCATCTGTGGCCTGCGTCGGTGGTCGGGGCAGGTTGTATAGGTTAGCGTAGTATGTTTTAATTGCGTCTTGTATCTCCGTGGGTAGTCGGTGCAGTGTGCCTTTTTCATCTCTAATGCGCTCTATGTATATCTCCTGTCTGCGTTTAGCTAGCATCCTTGCAAGTAATTTGCCACTTTTGTTGCCATGTAGTGCGAAGAACGCTTTATGTCTCAGTGCGTCCCTATGGTGTCTCCTCAGTAACAGTCGGGTCAGGTCCCTACGGAGTGTAAGGAGTTTGTCTTGTAGTGCATGTGTCTGTGTGCCTTTGTTCTGGTTGTCAATCTCCTGTATTTCGGTGAGTAGTGTGGTCATCTCTGCCTCCCTCTGTTTTTTCAGTAGGGCTCCTTTTTGTATGAAGTGGCCCCTCACTACGCTCTTGTGTGCCTCCCAAAGTATTGTCGGTGTCGTTTGGTCAGGTGTGTTGATGGTGAAGTATTCCCTTAGGGCTGCGCTGATGTCCGATTTAATGTCAGGTTGTGCTAATAGATGCTCACTTAGGCGCCATTTAGACACCGCAGGTCTGTGCAGTGGGGATGTGATTATGATAGATACAGGTGCGTGGTCTGACCACGTCGCTGTGCCGTGTTCCGCGTGCTCGACCAGCGGGAGGTGAAAGTGTGTCATGAAGAAATAATCGATTCTGGTGTAGGTGTTGTGTGGGTGGGAAAAGAAGGTATAATCCCTCTCGTCGGGGTGGTGAGCCCTCCAACAGTCCACTAGCTTTTGTTTGGACAGAAGCGTTTTAAGTGCTGCTAGGTGTTGTGTCGGGATGTGTGTCGTTCCTGTGGAAGTGTCCCATCTCGGGTCCATAGCTAGATTGAAGTCTCCTCCCAGGATGAGCACCCCCTCTGTGAATTTCCAAAGTAGGCAAAGTTTTAGTGTCACCCCCTCCACGAAGGGGACCCTCCTGTGCATTAGGATCGTGACCCCTCGTGCCTTGCCCTCTTGGTAGTCGCTATAGTATCCCTTCGGGAATCTGTGATCGTGAAATCGGGGTCGGGCCCCTTCTCTGAAGTGGGTTTCTTGTATATAGACTATGGATGCTGTGAGGGTGTGGAACTCTCGTAAGGCTGTCGACCTCTTTTCGGGTTTGTTGAGTCCCTTCGCATTGATGGACACCAATGTGAGGGTTGCCGGTGTGAGTGTCATGTTGAATGGCTGTCTGTGTGTCGTTGTCGCCTGTCGTCTGGTGTCGGGGTGGGAAGGGGGGGGTGAGGAGGAATGTGTTGAGGATTAAGTGGGGATGGGAATAGGTGTGTGAGGTGTCCGCCACCTAGGTGGCGTTAGGGTCTTGGCGTCGAGGTGTATGTGCGGACCTGGGCTGTTTTATGCGCCCAGTGACCCACTCACCTGAGTGTGATGCCTGTCCCGTAGGGGAGTAGTAGGAGGACCGAGAAGTGTCGTGACCGTGTGGGAAACGCCTCTCCCAACTGGCGCGTCTCTCGTTCTCCTCTTGGTCTGAGTGGTCCAGTTGTGTCTGTCTCCCTGTTTAGTGGCTCTTGTCGTGTTATTAGGTAGCCGTCCTCGCCTGTGGACGTTTCTGCAGTCAATTCGTCCCCCTGAGCATATAATCAAATAACATAAAAATCAGGTTAACGGTAAACTTTAACATATGTACACTTTCAAATTGTTGCTGGCCAGTTGTGTGGGCCGACCATCCTCTCCTCCCTCTCCTTCCCCTTTCACAGTGGGATGTTAGTACCAAAAGCATTATGTGCAATGGGTTCTGCAAGGCTATCATTTGTGCATCTCCTGCCTCAGGCTGCCCCTAATGGTTCGCCATGGGGGAGGTGGGTGTCACTGCGTCCTGGCCTCTCCTGCAAGCTCCGGATGTGTGTCTTACATGAACTGGGGCCTGTGTGTGGGGTGATTCCCGAGAGGTGATCCTAGTCCCCCTGTCTCTCCCTCCTGGCGACTAGGCCGGCCCTCTAGGCCTCTAGCGGTGTCCCTTCTCCTCCCCCCTCCGTCCCTGGCTCGCTGTGAGCCTCCTCCCGGCCCCGTCGGATCCCGAGTGAGCCGGGCCCACACCCCCCTGCCCGCTCCTGTGGAGGTCGTCACGGGCCCTGTGTGGGGAAGCGGTTGCCCGGGTCAGTCGGTCCGGACATGGCTCTTCCCTTTCCCAGCAGGTGAGTTGTTCGCTCCTCAGTGGGTGCCCTACCCCCTCCCCCACCCCACCCTTCAGGCAGTGTTCTCCCTCGTGGCGACTAGGCCAGCCCTCTATGTCTCACCCGGTGTCCCTTCTCCTCCCCCCTCCATCCCTGACTCGCTGTGAGCCCCCTCCCGGCCCCGCCGGTACCCGAGTGAGCCGGGCCCACACCTCCCCTGCCCGCTCCTATGGAGGTCATCACGGGCCCTGTGCGGGGGAAGCGGTTGCCCGGATCAGTCGGTCCGGACATGTCTCATCCCTTTCCCGGCAGGTGAGTTGTTCGCTCCACAGTGTGTGCCCTGTCCCCTCCCCCACCCCCTCTCAATTGATAATGCCAGTTCTGGGATATGTGTCAGGTGGATACTTGCAATTCAGTCTGCACGGGATTTTTCCCCGGTGGTGGTAGGGGGTGGCAGTACTGTGGTATAATGAGGGCTTTTGATGTTCATGTCCTTGCAGGGTTGGCGATCACCGGGTGTGGCTCTTCAAAACTTTGAAGAATGAGCCGGGTGAGGTCCATAGGGTGAACTGTCCCTTCTTGGCGACGTGTTGAGGGCAGGCGTAGCCGGTATGGGCCTCTCGCTGTTCGGTAACATGTTACTGCATCAGGGAATCGCTGTCCGTGGTGGTCGGCCGTTGTCGTCCGCCATCTTGGCGCGGAGCAGTCAGCAACTTTAGAGTTGAGCCCCTGAGGGCCGGATCGCCTGCTGCCGCGTTGTCTTACGGATCTGCGGGATCTGAGCAGGTGTGTATGGTGACAGAGGATCTGGCCACTGCAGGGGTGCAGGAGTGATGTGGAGCTCCTCTGCCAGATCGTTCAAGTCCTGTCTGTCTTTGACGAGAAACGGGCCTTTAGGAGTATGTACTTGTAGCCCTGTGGGGAAGCACCAGCGGTATCGCAGCTTGTTTGCCTGTAGTTGTTTAGTGAAGGGGCGCAGGGCTCGCCGATATGCCAGGGTGGCTGGTGCTAAGTCGGGGAAAAGTTGCACTTCCGTGCCTTCGAGGTATACTGTGCCTGCGTCTCTGGCCCCTTTGAGTATTTCTTCTTTGAGACCGTAGCTCAGTAGACAACAGATAATGTCGCGGGGTGGGCTCCCTTCTGGGCCTTTGGGCCGCAACGCTCTATGAGCTCGTACAAAGTCGATGGGGTCTTGCCGAGGGTGGCCTAGTATTTTGTTGAATAGGCCTGCCAGTGTAGCTTGAACCGGGGCAGAGTTGTCCATCTCCTCCGGGACCCCCCGGACTCTAATGTTCTGCCTCCTGCTCCGATTGTCGAGATCCTCCATGTGGCCAGCCATCTGTTGCAGCTGGATGGAGTGGAGCCTGAGTGCGTCCGTATTCGCGGTCTGCGCCACCGACATGTGGTTGCAGTCCGCCTCGATTTGTGCGACCCTCTGGTGTAGGCCTCGGATGTCTTCCCTCAGTGCCTGGAGCTCCGTTGAGATGGAGGTACGAAGCTCCGAGTTAGCCGCCTTCAGGTCGGCTTTTGTGGGCAGGTTGCGCAGTAGTTCCATCCAGTCTGAGTGTGGTATTGCAGGGGTGACTGGAGGGTCGTCCGCCGGGGCCTCGTCCCCATGCGGTGTGAGTGGGAGCAGGCATTCCAGGGCCTTTGGAGTAGTACAGGCCGGTAAGTCTGCATCCGCGTGTGCGGTTAGATATTGCTTCATGGAGGAGTTCTGGGACCTCCTAGGGGTGTCCGCTTGTTTAGGTGGTTGAGATGATCAGTGTGTTTTGCCCATTTTCGGGGTGAGAGTATGCTTTAGGCGATGAATTTGCTGAGCCGAACAGGGAGCTCTAGGTCTATGCTGCCATCTTCTTCACGCCCCCGACTAAACGTACATTTGATATGGCTAGTAGCGATGAGGTTTGTAAGTCTAAGGCATTGCATTAGTAAGAAGGCATTACAGGTGCGAGAAAATGACATGCTATACATGCTATACATTTCTTAGGTTAGGTCCTTGAACGTCTGATTAAGGTACACATTTTAAAGGATAAAATAATAATCATGTGACACAGGCTAGCCATTTGCGATAGATCTCTAGGATGAGAAACAAAACTGTTGAGTCCTGGCTAGCATATCTTATTATTACAGGCTGGTTGCCAGCAAGGCTAGTCAGACAAGCTAGTCTAAAGTAGCGATTATAACATTACTTGCTAAACATGGACATGCTAGATCTTGCTAAGTGAGTGAATAACATTTGTAATCGGCCGCCTCTCCCTGCCACTAGGCCGCTTTCCAAGGTAGGCCTCATTCGTGGAGTGTGGGGTATTTTCTCCAGATTTGTATCTGGTGTGTGTCCACGGATCTCCACTTGGTTCAGCACCTCTGTGATACCGAGCTGGGCTGCTTAGTCAAGGTTTTGAGCATTTATTTGCCAATATTATGCTGCTTTCTGCCAGAGCTCTCTGCATGCACGTGTGGTTAGCTCGGCTGTCAGGCCCCGCCCCCTCAATTCATTATTTTAAAGTGCCATCCCCGTCACTTCGTTTTCCATGATGGACAAGAGGTCTGCTTAATAATGTGGGATGTATTTCCTGTCAAATCTAGAGGTATAAAAAGGGATGATTAATAATGAGAGGACAGCCAATAAACTGTGTAAGTCTAGTGTAAGTATATTTATTAACAAGCTCCTTCCAGTGGCACTTGAAACAACTTTGAGTAGGAGATAGGTGATTGCTATTGTGCCATTGACCCAAGTGTGAGAATAAGTTTAAGGTACTGCTATATCCATCTACCCAGCTAGCAGTCAATGACACTTAAAATTAATTTGAATGGGAGATAGGAGATTACAGTTGTATCATTGAACCTAGTCTGTGACTGGGTTTAAGATACTGCTATCTATCTACCTAGCTAGCAGTCAATAGGACTTAAAACTACTTTGAGTGGTTGCTAGGAGATTGTCATTGTGTCATTGATCCTTCCTTCCATCCATCCTGGTGTGAAACTGGTGGTTATGGTTAATGCGTTGTCCTATTGCTAGCCACTGACACATCACTAACTTGGAACTTTTGTTAAGTGCTTGCAGAAAGAAAATCTTTCCCTTTTAGCCACCTTTTTTTTGTCCACCTCGCTACTTGTGCATTAACAAATAAACGATAACTAATGATTGCTCATTTCATTTTCAAGCAGTATTTGATTCTAGGAACACCTCTTCTTTGGCCATGAGGACTGCTGACACCTCATCCATCACTTCCTCCACCACCACTATTAGTAATGTTTACCCACAGGAAAGTGGGATTAATAAACTGCCCATTACATCTGCCTCACCATCCAGATTTTTCTTAACCTTTTTTTATGCTGCAACAACTTCCACTAGCACTGCAGCTCCTTCCCCTACAGCTACTTTAATCATATCAACTCCATTTTTTTATGATGAGAGGAGCTAGGGATTGTGGAAACCAGTGGGCTTGTCACTAATGTTAGCCTCTATTTCTGGTAACCCACCAAGATGCAACTGAGGGAGAGTTCAAAAGAGACTTTGTGCCATCAGAGGTAGAGCAGAGTACCCAAATAGTGTCGGTGATGGTGAGAAATCTGGTGATGATAACATCTCTTTCCTCCTCCACTCATGACTTTTGCTTAAATCTGCCCAGGAGGAAATTTACTATTGTACTGGAGAATTACAAGAGGTGAGTTTGGGGAGGAGAAGCAGCAGTCCACTGTTTTCTGCACCTAGTGTGCACTCACCACTTTGTCTTTCTCTATTTGCAGCAGGATTGCCATATTTGTTGGAAACAGTTGGAGTATCATCTCCGACCAGTGCAAGAAGTAGCTCACCCAGTGATATTATTATTAACACCACCACCTCATTTCCCATTGCCATTAGTCAACTAAGTGCTAGTGCAGAGGCTAGTGTTGTAAGAGTTTAAGGAAGTGAGTATATATACTGAAAAGCATTTTGTAGCCTGCTGAGATAATAATAGGACAGCATGTGCTACGTCCATTTAGAGATGTGACAGAATCTTTGAGCCACAGTAATGTCAGATTGGGATTGTTCCATTGTGACAGAATATTTGAGCCACAGTAATGTTATGGATAGTTCAGCCCCTTGTTTACTCACCTCATAAACAACATGGATGTCTTACTGGAAAATAGGTAACTAGTTAATGGTGGCACCGTCCACACCAATGTAGCAGCAGTGGTCAGGAAGCTAAAAGATCTATTCACTGCTCATTTGAGCGAACATATTTCTACTGATGCTAGATACCCTGTGTGATCCTAGGATTAAGGGGAAAGTGGCATTCTGATCCAACAACATGACATATTGGGAGCATATTTATTAATACAGTCCATGATTTTCAGTGAAAGAGAGGCATGCTGGCTGAGGAAGATGTGCATGCTGAAACTACCATGTTGTCATTGTCTACTCCTAACACCAGTGGAACAAGCTACTATATGAACTTAATTTTATTTCAATATTTCTGGACTTGTATTCTGTTTAGGACCATAAAAGTTAATGTGGGATTTACACTCACAGTAGTCCTTCTCAATGTTTATAGCGAACATTGAGCCTTGGGTGTTCTATTTAGAATATATATATTTTTAATGCTGCGTACATTTTTAAAAAGAATGTAATCCTGACATTTTTTTTATTTATTTTTTTGATGATGAACATCTACTTTCTTTGCTCTACTACCGTTTTATTACGTATTTTAATGTTTTTAGAAACCACTCAAATAAAAAAGAGAGTACTTGTTATTGCAGTAAACATTTTTAATAAATCTGGTTTTATGCATAACGTTTTTCTTTACTTCTTACTTCAAGCAGAATTCCTAATGATATCATGTCATCATACCCAACAAAAAAATGATCAGCAGTATTGTTTCCTATCACAATCCTCAGTGCATTTACTCACATTTACCCATGCTGCTTTAAAAAAAAAACCTGTTTTTCCTATCTCACAAACTTATTGTTTATTCTAAAGCTGAATAAATTGTTTCCTGCAAATACTAAATTGCATTAGCTTGTACCTGATATCATCAGTTAAGTAATTTAACACAATTCCTTATGTATTAAATCATTTTTCAAAGTTATTTAATCTCTGTTATGGCATATGTGTTTGTTATAAGACAAACTTCATTGTACTTCGTATCATAGTACAAGATTCTCTTGGCAGAGTAATCTGAATAACAAAGTATCCACTGAAGTCAAAGGGGAAATTGCTATTCAGTAAGCAGGTTAAACCCTTACTGTTCTAAGAGAAGTAAATGTCAAATCGAAGGCCAACATAACATACTAGTAACATAGCTGACCTCGAGAATGCCTCCACACCCACATTTTTAGTAATTAACCTCTTAAGGAACATAGTGATGGCATAGACCATCATACAGTAAAGGTATCAGCAGGGGTTGAATACTTTACCGCCCCCCAGCCTGGAACTGACTCCTCTAATATTCAGAAGAGTCCCAGGGTATGAAAAGACCCTGGGGAGGTCTCCTTGCTTGCCCCCTTCAGCAGAAGACTGATGTCTCCCTCTAATTATGCAATCACACACTATAGAGTGCTCACAGAGCTCTCTGTACTGTGTGCGCAAGGAAATCCTTCTACTAATGTCAGTACTGGCATCAACAGAGGGAATACATTTAGATATGAGATTAGGGGGTGGGATTAGTGGGTGGGATTAAGACTGAGATTATACTAGGATTATGTTGGATAGTGTTGGATTATAGATAGAATTAGGGTTGGATTATGGCTTTTATTATGGGTAGGAAAAGGGTTTAGATTATGGGTTGGTTTATGAGTTAGTTCAAGGGTTAGATTAGGTGTTGCATTATGGGTTGGGTGAGGGGTTTGATTATGGGTTGGATTAGTATAAAATATATACATGTGGGGTGTACTCAAGAACAGTAGCAGAATACAAATGTGCAGTGTTTGCTTCAGTGAGACACATGTAGTCTGTGAATTTCCTCAAAATAAAACAAGTGTGGGAAAAAACACACAACTAATTTGACATATATGTTTAAAATGGTTAAATGAAAAAAAAAGTGTCAAAATACTCTTAATTACATAGCTTGGGGATGTACTTTCTGCAAATATATATGTTTGTGTTGTGGTTTTGGATTCTGTGACTACTATTTAAGGTGCAGTATCGGCATGCCAAGCTTTGGAAAGCATTAGCTTTAAAACCGTAATTCACACCTTGCAGTATTTCTTTTATTACTTCTAAAATGTATTGAAATCCTAGAAATATTGGGCATATTGACAATCAGTTACCAAAAAAGCACGCTAAACTGATATTTACCAGAGCCCTATCACCCCTGGCTCTGGGTTTGAAATGCTCCACTTGAGAGGGAAGATTCCCACACTGATAGAACTCCAAGTGGTGTGTTCACTGGAAACTGATAAGGCTGTGCAATATAGGACAGAGAGAGGAAGGACCTCAAATTGAATAGTATTTATTAAAAAACAATTTATTAAAAAACAACGGTTAAAACTCTTACTTTGCAAGTGGTGGATTATGCTGGCATATCTACCCACATAAAAGCATGTAAACAGCAAATACAAAGTCACTTCCTGGTTTCGTCCGTCCCGATCACGTGATCACTTCCTGGTCTGCCTCTCTCGTGACGTATGCGTGACGCGTTTTGCCCGCCTCCACAGGCTTCCTCTGACAATCAGGACTAATTGCTGAATCTTTTTTGAGTTAGTTTTTTACTTGCACTTGATGTGTAGAAATGATTACATGTAAAACTGAGAAAACATTATAATTTTCCCAGTTTTTTTTTATCTTTTTCCCAGTTTTTATAATGGGAAAATATAATATTTTCTCTATTTTACATGCAATAATTTCTACACATCAAGTGCAAGTAAAAAAAGCTAACTCAAAATAGATTCATCAATTAGTTTATTTTTTTATTTTCGGCCTAATTATATTGAGTTGTGTATAAAGATAAGGTATAAAAAAGGAATCTTTCTCCTTTAAAACATATATTTTATATGTATGGGTGCACTCAAACAGAAGGGATTAAATTGTGGTGGAATTAAAACATGGTAAAAATGCTGAAAAGACCTTGGTGATAAATCTGTTGCATCTCAAAAAAGCCTTGGTCCTTATGGGTTAATGTAATAGCTCTAAATCACAAATATATAATACAATTAATATTTGTAATACCTTAAGTAAACAGATCTCCGTGTCTTTGGTCAGGTGTATCATGGTATTAAACATGTAGTGCAAGTACTAGATGGCCATCAGGATATTTTATGAACCATGATGTGATTTATTTGAACAGATGCTATTAACCAGGCTTTCTTTTTATCAGTTTTTCAGAATGAGTTAAATTCCATAAGAATCCATATGAATTAATAGTTTAATTCTATTTTGGTCTACAAGTTTAATTTCACTTTGAATTATTTTTAGAATCTTGAGAATTCAGGCTTGAGTCAGTAAACATTGCCTTTCAGAATTAATACATGCAAATTCTAAAATGCAAACATATGGAATGCAATAACCTTGAAATATAAAAGTTTACTCATTAAACAATGAGTTGTAGTGAAATAAAATGAATTGATAATTTTTGGCCAATATAAAAGATTTGTATATGCATTTTACATTTCAGATGTTAATTCAGTACTGTTTACTATTTAGTGAACATTTACATTTCATGAACAGCTAAGCATAACATAAAGACCAGAAGAAGGATTAATAGGGCTATACAAGGCCAAACATAGTACCCTGGCCAGGTAGGGGCACAAAGGGACAGTTGCAGAAGTCTAATATATATTATTGTTCTATTATTAGTGTAATATTATATTGTTACATTTAAATAATTGTTCATTGCAACTAGTGGCATATTTATAATTTTTATATAGCATTTACCAACAATATACTAAGAATTAAACTTAAAAATGCAACAGCTTATTCATATTGACAATAGGAATCTTTACACATTAAGTCCAGCTTAATGGTTTGAAGATTCATTCTTCACTACTGAGACAGCTTTCTATAACATCATTTTTATTCATGAGAAATACCGTTTTAATCAATAGTTCATTGAAGCTTAGTATGTGAATAAGGTCTTAAGAAAACATAACATTCAGTTAATTATCTTCTAGCTGCACCATTGGGAAGCTACTGTGGATTGGGATCATTCTGATGCTTTTTTTTGTCACTTTGTTTGATAATCTATAAATAGCATTATGTTCTATTCTTGCAAAAAAGGGATTAAATTATGTTATGCTTGAGAGCACTAATCAAAGCATGTTCTTATTAGGCATTATGTCATACATTCCTAATTTATTTTATCTAGGCTTCATTGTTTCATTTCATATTTTCACATTTGAAAAAAAGTCTTCTTGACATCTTCTAGCCCAGTGTTGACGTGTGATGTGACCCTCAAGGGTTTTCATCCACACTTAAAAGGTTCTAATATAATGTGTATTTTAGGTCTCTGTCTGTGGCTTGCACTATCTTTTCTAACAAATAAGTAGAGATGTTCCGAATAGTACGCTGGCGAATAGTTCCCGGCGAACATAGCTTGTTCGCGTTCGCCACGGCGGGCGAACATATGCGATGTTCGGTCCGTCCCCTATTCGTCATCATTGAGTAAACTTTGACTCTGTACCTCACAGTCAGCAGACACATTACAGCCAATCAGCAGAAGACCCTCCCTCCCAGACCCTCCCACCTCCTGGACAGCATCCATTTTAGATTCATTCGGAAGCTGCATTCTTTTTTTTAGTTATTTTTATTTTTCTATTTATATATTTTTTTTTATTTTTTAGACAGAAGTGTGTTATATTTGAGCATGCTAGGCTGAATGTGCGTATATTATGGCTAGTTGCACTGAGGGTATGAGTATATAGCAGTGCATTGTTGTGAAAGATGGCTGTCATGTGTAGCTTGCACGTTATCAACTGTGTATTTATATCAGCAGCTCCACCACTAGTTATAAATCAAGTGTGAGTCACCCCATGAGATTAGACTAGTGAATAACATAAGATATGAACGGTTAAGGTAAAGGCATGCAGAGGCGGCTCTAGACTTTTGGAGGCCTTAGGCGAAAATCAAATAAGAGGCCCCCCCCCCCACGCGCGCTAAAAATAAAAATAATAAGCAGGCGATATTAAAATTAACTGTATAAATTGCATATTTTAAGGCAAACAATAATAAACCTCATAATCTCACTATTCACAAACTTATTTTTGTTATTAAATTATTCTACAAAATACCTATACACAAACATTGGGTATATATAAAAGGTTTGTGGCTGACTACTTAGTTATTCTTCTTGATGTCTCCTAAAACTGAAATAAAGTTGTCAACAGAGTATTAAAAGAACACTACAGTATCAGGAACACAAATGTGTTTTCCTGACCCTACTGTGTTGAACTATTTAGCCCCCCCCCAATGTAGTAAAAATTTACCTAATTTCTAGAGCTGCACAAGTCCGCCAGCGCCGGATCCGCCCAATTGGCTAACATAATCTAAACTGATGATCTCAGTCAATCACAATGCTTTCCCATTGGATTGGCTGAGATCTTCAATTTTGATGTCAGCCAAGGAGTCAAGTCAGGGGCGACTGCCATGGTTAAATATCATCTCCTAATAGAGCGTGCAGGTGCTGAACGTCAGTGCAGCACTAACCCAGAAAGTACCTGTACTGGCAGACTAAGGAGTAGTCATTGGAGGTGCTCCTCGGTTGTAATGTAAACACTGCCATTTCTCTGAAAAGGCAGTGTTTACATGAAAATGCCTGCAGGGATAAAGGGACCTTTCCTTTATTTTCCATGAGCTCTCTTTCCCTTCCCATTTAATTTATTTTCCATGTGCTCTTTCCCTTCCCATTTAATTTATCTTCCATGTGCTCTTTCCCTTCTCCTGTCATTTATTTTCCATGGTCTCTTTCCCTTCTCCTTTTTTATTTTCCATGGTCTCTTTCCCTTCTCCTTTAATTTATTTTCCATGTGCTCTTTCCCTTCTCCTTTAATTTATTTTCCATGTGCTCTTTCCCTTCCCCTTTAATTTATTTTCCATGTGCTCTTTCCCCTCCCCTTTAATTTATTTTCCTTTGCTCTCATTCTTCCCTTCCCCTTTAATTTATTTTCCTTTGCTCTCCTTCTTCCCTTCCCCTTTAATTTATTTTCCTTTGCTCTCCTTCTTCCCTTCCCCTTTAATTTATTTTCCATGTGCTCTTTCCCTTCTCCTTTAATTTATTTTCCATGTGCTCTTTCCCTTCTCCTTTAATTTATTTTCCATGTGCTCTTTCCCTTCTCCTTTAATTTATTTTCCATGTGCTCTTTCCCTTCCCCTTTAATTTATTTTCCATGTGCTCTTTCCCTTCCCCTTTAATTTATTTTCCATGTGCTCTTTCCCCTCCCCTTTAATTTATTTTCCTTTGCTCTCCTTCTTCCCTTCCCCTTTAATTTATTTTCCTTTGCTCTCCTTCTTCCCTTCCCCTTTAATTTATTTTCCTTTGCTCTCCTTCTTCCCTTCTCCTTTAATTTATTTTCCTTTGCTCTCCTTCTTCCCTTCTCCTTTAATTTATTTTCCTTTGCTCTCCTTCTTCCATTCTCCTTTAATTTATTTTCCTTTGCTCTCCTTCTTCCCTTCTCCTTTAATTTATTTTCCTTTGCTCTCCTTCTTCTCTTCCCCTTTAATTTATTTTCATTTACTCTCCTTCTTCCCTTCTCCTTTAATATATTTTCCTTTGCTCTCCTTCTTCCCTTCTCCTTTAATTTATTTTCCTTTGCTCTCCTTCTTCCCTTCCCCTTTAATTTATTTTCCTTTGCTCTCCTTCTTCCCTTCTCCTTTAATATATTTTCCTTTGCTCTCCTTCTTCCCTTCTCCTTTAATTTATTTTCCTTTGCTCTCCTTCTTCCCTTCCCCTTTAATTTATTTTCCTTTGCTCTCCTTCTTCCCTTCTCCTTTAATTTATTTTCCTTTGCTCTCCTTCTTCCCTTCTCCTTTAATTTATTTTCCTTTGCTCTCCTTCCCTTCTCCTTTAATTTATTTTCCTTTGCTCTCCTTCTTCCCTTCCCCTTTAATTTATTTTCCTTTGCTCTCCTTCTTCCCTTCTCCTTTAATTTATTTTCCTTTGCTCTCCTTCTTCCCTTCTCCTTTAATTTATTTTCCTTTGCTCTCCTTCTTCCCTTCTCCTTTAATTTAGTTTTCTTTGCTCTCCTTACCTTTTCCTCTGCTCTCCTGAGTCCTTCCGTTCAGTTATCTCCGTTTTCTCTCTTCTCCTCTGCTCTCTTTTCTTCTTCAGCAGCAGCTACTCTTCTCGGTACCGCAGGCGGGGGATGCAGGGAGGGGTTACGTTGTGACGTCGTGACGTCATCACCATCGGCATCGCGGATTGGCCGATTACCAGCTAGTGTGCAGGAGGAGGGGACTCACTCCTGCACGGGAAACCCATGTGAGAGGGTTTCATCTTCTAATATCGCCGGCGCCGCGGCAATCTTGATGCGTCCAACCTAGTTGCATCCAACCTTGTGCAAATGGGGTCTTTCATGCTGTCGTGCCTGTTGAGGGACCCTCGTATAAAAAGGCTGAAGGAGAATGACCTGTACTGGGTGTCCACGCTACTAGACCCCCGGTATAAGCAGAAAGTGCCTGAAATGTTACCGAATTACCGCAAGTCGGAAAGGATGCAGCAGTTCCAAAATAAATCAAAAAGTATGCTTTACACAGCGTATAAGGGTGATGTCACAGCATAAAGGGAATCTAACAGGGGAAGAGGTGAAAGTAATCCTCCTCCTCCCACGACCACGCCGGCAAGGACAGGACGCTTTACAGACGTGTTGTTGATGGAGGACATGCAGAGCTTTTTAAGTCCTACGCATCGCCACAGCCCTTCGGGGTCCACCCTCAGAGAATGACTCGACTGACAGGTAGCAGACTACCTCGCCTTAACTGCAAATATCGATAGCGATGAACCCCTTGACTACTGGGTGTGCAGGCTTGACCTGTGGCCTGAGCTATCTCAATTTGCGATAGAACTTCTGGCCTGCCCCACTTCAAGTGTCCTGTCAGAAAGGACCTTCAGTGCAGCAGTAGGTATTGTCACTGAGAAGAGAAGTAGCCTAGGTCAAAAAAGTCTAGATTACTTCACTTTTATTAAGATGAATGAGGGATGGATCCTGAAGAACCTGCAGTGTGCGATACATTCAACTAAAAAAGGCCTGATGAGGGGGACGTAACAGGGATTAAACTGATAAGAATAGTACTACTTAACACACCACTCCTATCTGGTGTCACATTAGATTACACGCGCAGTGCCCCAAATTTGAAGTAGGAGGACCAACCAAGCATATTTTTCCATCTCCTGGTTCCTAAAATCGATGCCATATACACGTCCCCTGATAGGGGACGTAACAGGGATTAAACTGATAGGAATAGTACTACACACCTTATAATAACGTAGAGAGAGGCAACGCAGAGAGAGGAGTCTGAAGAAAGAGGAAGGTGGCTTTGTGGAGGTGGAAGATCAAACACAGCAGGCGTCCCAGGGGGCTTGTTGTCACCTTTCGGGGTCCCTTGGTGTTGTATGTGGCTGGGTGGAGGAAGAGACCTTCAATGACATCAGTGAGGACAAGGAACGGGACATGGCTAGCTTGGTATCCAACCTTGTGCAAATGGGGAGTTTGCGGTTGTGCAAATGGACTGTTTGCGGTTGTTTGCGGTGCGTTAAACGGGGAGTTTGGTCTGTCACTGTGAAGCGGGCGTAACCCTTACACTACCTGATCGATACAACATCATACCTGATGTTTTAAAGCACGTTATTCCAAACAATTTAGGAATGTTAGGTGATTTATGCCCTTTATGGATTAAACCCAGACTCTGCATCAACTATGTAATTTTCCATGGGAGTTTTGCCCCTCCGGCATACCACAGTCCAGGTGTTAGTCCCCTTGAAACAACTTTTCCATCACTATTGTGGCCAGAAAGAGTCCCTGTGGGTTTTAAAATTTGCCTGCCTATTGAAGTCTTTAACATTGGTGAGCTCTTTCTGCATAGATTGTAGCACACCACGGAGGCAAAAATGCACTAGAAACTTGCAAAAATTATTATTTGAGGTTTTACCTTTGCCTATAACATTGAACTCCTAATGTCCTCTGCTATAGAAAGACAAAAATTGTGTTCAAGTATTTTCTCTACATATTCATCTTTAGTTTTATGACTATTATAAAAACTATTCATATAATAAGAATAATAATTTTAAAAAAATTAAAAGGACACAGATATATTTATTGGAGAATTGTGCTATATTTTATTGTGTACAAATAAAATACTATAATATATTTTAACATAATGTATTTATTTTAATTAGGTTCTCCATACAGAGATAAAATCACAATCGCTATTCTCCAACTCCAAGAAGAAGGGATTCTTCATATGATGAAGGAAAAATGGTGGCGGGGTAATGGATGCCCTGAAGAAGAGAGTAAGGAGGCCAGTGCTCTTGGAGTTCAAAATATTGGTGGCATCTTCATTGTTTTAGCTGCTGGATTAGTTCTCTCAGTTTTTGTTGCTGTTGGAGAATTTCTGTATAAATCCAAGAAAAATGCTCAGTTGGAAAAGGTAAGTTGTGTTAAAACAAGAGTATTGTACAAAAATATATATATAAATATATGTTTATTTTTAAAAAACTATTGAGTTTCTTAATGTATTATTTGTTTATCTTTTATTCTGGATATACAACGCTTTTTAAGTATATTCAAAAATGTTTATTTAAATACGGTGGTATATAAAAAAGATTAAAGTTTAAAACATTTTCACATGTTTGACCTTGAGAAATGAAGGAACATGTTGTTCACTACATTCTGATTTTGTAGTGCCATGATAGTAGAAATACACATACCAAGTGTTTTTGGCAAAAGTCAAGCTTGGAATGTGTAAGGAAAATGTTCTAATTACAGCATTACATCTCCAACACACCCATGGTAATCTCAGCATACCAGTAAAACCTTTTTAATTTGGACAGTAGGAAATCATGGGCAGTGAGTGCCAATAAATCAGAACAGTTAGTAGAAAATATAGCCCCATGATATTTCTTTCCTTACCTTTGGAATTTCCTTCCTAACCTTTGTTAGAAAGTGGCACCCTGGTCAGTACAGTCACTAACTTGTGATTTTTCATGCAAGTTAAACACTGTGAAACTGTCTGAAATAGATGAGTGTTAAAACAAACAGGATGTCCTAGCTTCAAGGGTCGTATGCTTAGCGTAAATTAAGACTTGAGTCAGCTGTATTTTGCATCATTAATCTTGTTACATGAAGTGGAAATGATTAACTTTAAGCCAATGTTTTACCCAAAAACAAGAATTTTCATCTTGACCAATTTCTTTTAGTAAGAACAACTAACCTATTGTGTGGAAACATATGAAATGCCTTGGCAAATGCCTTTTTAGATCACATCCACTGCAACGTCCTGATCTATACTTCTACTTATGTGCTTCTTTGTAGAATGCAATTAAGTTAGTTTGACATGACGTATTTTTCAGAAACCCATGCTGATTTTTGCTAATCACAATGTTCATCTAAATGAATTCCTGAATATTATCCCACAAATACGTTCCCAGATACAGAAGCTCACATGTCTATAATTTCCAGGCATTTTTAACCCTTTTTGTATATAGGAACCATATCTGCCTTTCTCCATTACAATTTCTGAATAAAAGATTCCTGAAAGCAAAAGCAAATTCACTTATTTCCACACTTAGCTCCTTAAGTATTCGTGGGTAAATACCATCAGGCCTCAAAGTTTTCTTTACATTAGCTTTCTTTAGTTGTTGCATCTCCTTGTCTGCAGCTGTTAGAAGGAGCAGCTTCCTCCCATACAGATATTACTGAGATGATGCTCCCAACATCTTCCCTCAAACGGCAAATCTGTTAGGTTGCACAAGGTCAGGACTAGCTAAATCTTTCTTCTCCCCCCTCCCTTGCTACCAAGGGAAACTGTTAACAAGCTACGTGCCTATTCCTCATATGTCTTATCTCCTCTCACCCCACTAGAGGCCCCCACTAAACTCTGCTTAGTGAGTAGCAGACCCATTCCAAGATTGTCAATCAGTCTCAATGTAGCAATATGCTTCTTCAGATCTCCAAAATGAGCTAACAGAGAATTTACTCACTCACACCTGCCACAGAGGTAGGGACACTGGGCAGATTCATTCAGACATGTTGGTTTAAACTCCTGTTTTTGAACTTCTACTTAAAAGAGACTACTTTTAAGCAACTTCAAGTGAGCAGTCAGTAAGCTACGGGTTTACATAGGTATACAAAAACCCACACAGGTGAAAATTAAGAGACAATTCCCCTTAATTAACATAGTAGTAGCACACAGTGACCCTCTCCCCCCCAAAAAATATTCATTTTTAACACTTTTAAGTTGAGCAGTTTTGTTGAATAAAAAAAATCACAAACCTCTGTCCACAATTTTGAAAGTTCTTCAAAGGAACCTCTGATTTGTCCTTGTTTTTGATGTTATGGTCATGAGGTATCACATCCACCACTGCAGTTTTCTGTTCCTTGTGTATCACCATGATATTGGTTTGGTTGGCCTGTACCTACTTTCTGGGTCTGGAAATCCTACAGCCCTGTTATTCTTAACTACTCTTTGTTGTACCTACCATTTGGACTTAGGTAGGCATGTCCATAGAGACATCATTGGTCATCGCCTAGAGAATATCATCAATTATAACTCAAATATGGATGAAACATTGCAGTATCAAGATGTGCAAAGTCATTGTAGAGATTTACATAAAAAGCACAGATGTGATTGTAGCAAAATGAGGTTCAACCAAGTATTGACTTTCAGGAGGGAGTTACACAAATACAACCAACAAATTATTGTTTTTCATTAACTTTTGTTTAACAATAAAATAATTTTTTACATTGAGTATGTTAGGCATGTTTTTTGAGAGGGTGAATTAGCATTGTTATAGTTATGACAAAACAAATATGACTATGACACATTAAAAAAGAAGTGAAAGAAGGGCAGGTACAAAATAAACATATATGACTGCTGCAAGTCGCTTGGAGATAATCTAAGGCAAATAATTTATTTGAAACATATACTCATAAGAATACATTTGTGCTACCACAGTGCATAAATACAGTTGTTTGTAGTATTAAGAGCTCAATTTTATTAGAATCAAAACTTTACAATAGTGACTGGGTGGCAGTGCTGCCAGTAGTATTTTTGTGTCATGCTTAGCCATTTAATCCCAAAACTGATCTGCACTGTATGCACAACTGAACACGTTTAAGGAGAAGAAGTCTTACATCCACATTTTTGCTTTATTTAATTCAAATTTATTTTACTATGGAAATATACTTATATATTTAAAAGGCAAAATGAATACAAGTGAAATGCAAATGACACCACGGGTATTTAAATCTCAACCTGAATGATTACTTATCACGCTGTGTTTTGCACAAAGTAAATGGGCATTAACAGTAGACACAATATGCAATATTTAAGAGCACTTGTACATTCCATTTGAGTCAATTATATTTGGCAAAATATGTACTTCATGTCTGGAAAATGGAATATATGCATACCTACATATTACACTAGATAGGCAAAATTATAAAGGTATTTTACTTTAAGTTTCTCCTTATGAAAGTTTCTACTTTGGTCTGAAACACCATTTTGTAGTTACTTCACATTTATGATACAGTAGAAATGTTAGGGGTTTGTTGAATATTTTGACCACATCCAGCATCGATAGTATGCAGAGTTAAAATGACACTTACAGCATGTTTTGAATGAAGTCAATTATGGAATTTTCTTGTCCTATAGTAAAAGCACAGGCATTAAATCACTGTGTGACTGCAAAAAAAAATGGTAACAAATGTACTGATTCCAGTTGTTTACATTGATTGGTACAGCAACTTACAGCAGCAACACCAATATACAGAGCATCAGTACAGATATTAGATGTAAGTGTGCATTACACCCACATATAAATATGTTTTATATTATTTTAGCATTTAAAGTAGTTGCATAGCTACAAATGCCACCAGAATGCTTACCAATGCTGCTTTATGTGGCAAACAGTTTTTCTGCTTCTTTCGTAATATTAGATTTCATTTTTATTTATTGGTTTATTTTGAAAATGCAACATTAATATATTGCCATTTTCAAGTACCTCTGAATAGAAAACTATACCCCAAATGATGGTTCTATCCTATATTTGTAGGCTAGCAATGGATCTCGTGTTTCAAATTATTGTTATGCCTACTATTTCACACATTAATGTATTGGTGACAAATGGGTTAAAGGGTTTGAGTTATACTAATATGCCTTGTACAAGACCCCAATGTAAATTACTGAATGGCAAACTTGTGATCAAAATGTTATCACTTTCAAATTGCTGTTGGGGAAATGAATAAAGTCCTCTAATTTAAAGTTAAGAAATTATGTTAAGTGTTGCAAGTAGACTACATAAAGAATGTTAGTAACCGAGTTTCTCTCTCATTTTAGTATAAGTATCCCCAGGCTTTGCTCTTTAAGGTCAATCTTCATGAAAAGTCTTTTTTTTTCTTATCTTTTGTTAAACATTGTTATGATCACATTGCTATTTTTATAGATTGTATTTGAAAGAAATGTTACTAGATGACCCTCAGTTAAAAAATAATAATAATAATATATATATACTTACAGTTATATCCTGTTAAACTCTTTATTCTCAACTCCATGTCTAGACAGGGTAGTTTACAATTTTTATTTTGCCTTTCAAATAAAATAACATAAATCTAAAACTGTTTAGCAGATATGTTTACTTACTGTTTAACAGAGATGTTTGGTACCCCACAACTTGGCCTCCCGTGACAAAATGGCAAGGGCAATGCTATGTTCTGCATTAAATTCTTCCAGGAACCATGGGCAGTGAAAGTCTGATAACATGAGATGAGAACATTCATCAATCACTGCTTCAATTCCTGGTATGAATTGGTATCGTGCAAGGCAGAAGCATAACTCTGCCTCTGTCATATCATCATTAGACCCTGGACTATGTCTGTCAGGGACTGAGCATCTCTGCTTATTGGGTACAGTGGGTAATTTTCTATTAGGCATAATGGTAGGATAAGGGAGGATTCTTGGCTCATTTCATTAGTTGCCCTTAATAATATAATACAAAAATGTGTCTAATTAGCCAGGAAACTGTAATTACTGTATGTGGTTGCCTACGTACAGTCATTTTTCGCATTTATGTTCTAGTTCCATGTTTGGAATATGTCATGAAATTTATTAAAAATGTTAATAAAATAAACTTGACGACTATCAATTTGTATCTATATTTTCACACCTACCAAGTGTAATAAAGTAATATTTTTACTTTTATTTTTAAAATATAGCAAGTACTCTATTTCATCTAATCTCTAAATTGTTTGATCTCCCAGCACCCAAAAATGCTGTGTTTCAATTTATCATTTTCAAATCTTTTTACAACCCTAGCAGTGAAAGATTTAAAAGGTTAACTGATTTTTCACAGCTATTTTTTTTTTTTGGGGGGGGGGGATGCATTGTTTTTGCTCACAAACTGTTTAACCATTTTGTAAGGGCAGCCATAATTATTTTTATCACTTATATAGTTGACAATTTATGGCATCAACTTAAAGTCTACCCAAATCTCTATCAGTAAGGCTCCTTACTAGATACTATTCCACATGAAGCAGCCCAAGCCAAAGTCATCAAGTCAATGCAAAATGGTGCCACAGCCATTTTCTATAGTAGGGAATTGGGTTTTGTGTAACTTCCAGTACATACCACCAAAGCATATAAAATGCAATGCTATCCTTCAATAGATTTCCAAAGGTTGCCCTGGCTTCAGATTTTTAGTAACAGGAAGTCACAGTGTTGCTTCTCTCATGGTCATGATGCATAGTTAGACACAGTCTCTAGACCCAGTAAACACCATGATCTGAACACATAATCAAAGTTATTTCTGGCTGTCTAACAAGTGAGACTATCCATAAATAGTTTGATTGTCTATTGGGCAGCCTGGTTGCCATGGAATCCAATCCCAGTGCTAGTTAGTGTTAGCTAAGGATAGTTAACTAACTAGGGTTAGAAGCAGAGTTTAAGTTTGTGACATAGACAATAACACTTCATTAAATTGCATTTGTGAGGAACAAGCGAAAGAGGCATGTCAACATTAGGGCATATTTGTAATTGATCATATAAGTTCCACAAGAATATAGCAATGGATTATATGTGGGATTTTGTGCATTAAATCTCAGAAAAAAGGGGTTAATATTGAATAAACCAATTATTCCCTCAACATTCCAGTAAAAGATAAACACATAATTAAAAACCAAAATATATACATTTACATTATTTTGTATTTATATCTGAATGGCAATCTTTGCATCAAGATGCTGTTGTTTCCTCATGGTATGTGTCTTCGGACCCTATATTGCAAATATATATTTCCAACATTAGAACATTACATGCTGTCCTACACAAAGTATTCATTAAATCCATGCTCATACCAGGAAACCTAGTTATTAGTGCACACATGGATATCCACTATGTCAGCTAGGGCCATTTTAGTGGCTCCAGGTTGACAGATGAGCTCTAAGCAGTGTTAGAAATCAGCTCTAAGCAGTGTCAGTTAACCCTTTAACTTAATTTACTAATATTGAGGTGTTTCTGAGCTGCATGACTTTTAGGAAGAACCCCCGGTTTTATTGTGACTAGGGCTGGGTTTTGCCAGCTGCTCAGCACTGATTACAGTGTAATAAGTTGGGAAGGGGTCTCCATTCATAATTACCTTGAATGTAATTATGAAAACAATCAATTTTGTAATATAGGTTTTCTTAGGGATTGATTTAAGGTTAGTGGCAGAGTTAGGGTTATGGTAGAGTTTGAGTTAGTGTAAGGATATGGTTAGTATTTGGGTTAGCTGTAGGGTTAGATTTAGTGTAGGGTTAATGATGGGGTAAGATAAGTGTTAAAGCTGGGTTTGGGTTAATGCTGTTTTAGGTTTAGCAATAGTGCAGGTTTAAGTTTAAGGGTAAGATTAAACTAGGTATATGGTTAGAGCTGGTGTAAGCATTGGTTAAGGGGGGTGGTTGGTTTAGCATTATCCTAGACATATAAGGCATTTAACAATCAGGACTGATATATTATTCTATTTTGAGTTCTTCTTATTTAGTTACACTGGATCTGTACAAAATATTAACATTTTCCCGGTGGGGGGGGGGGGGATGCGGGGCCTGACCACCATGGCGGAGAGTCGTGTTCTCCATTAGCTCCCACAAAAGCCTGACAAAACAAGCGATAATATGCTCACCCAAGCGACACAAACTGCATTCCCAGGCACCCTAATGCCACCCACGATGGAGGGCACACAAGGGGCTCTTATGCGACCTAATTGGGGCCAGAGGAAATCACGACCAAAATTGCGGCCTGATCTTCACCGGGCGGGGGAGGCGGCCGCTCCCCTGTCCTGGAGGCACCCTGAAGCTGCCCACCACACAAGCAAGCCCTGCTACCCCCCCCTCGGACCGGCGGGGGTGATCCCGGTCCACCCCGGGGTGGTGACCCTGAGTACGAGGAGAAGGGGAACACCAACAAAGGCAATAAACGGAGACCTCCCTAAGATGGCGGACACATGTGCTTACAAACCCAGTGACGCCTCACAAGACATCCACACTCGACTAGACAACCACTTCAAGGCATTTTGGAGGAAGCTGGTGGTTAAACTAAATCAACCAGCCTCACCACAACCACCCACCCCTACAGGGCAAGCATCACTCACCCACTCCCATCAAGCGACCCGGCAACAGCAAAGCCGCCAAACGCCCTCACTCACCCAAACTGGCGCCAATGCAAGCCTGCCTTCTTGCCACACCGCTGTTCCGGCAAGGACCGACACCGTGCTCCACACAGCCAGAAGAGGCACATAGCGCAGCGACGCATACAGACAAGCAGAGGACCCTCTGGGCCTAGACCGGCTCGCAGACCGTGCTACTCGATGGCAAACAGGGCATGGAAGTGCGGAGGAGCATGAGGCATGAGGCACACTGGCAAGCAGAGGGCTTCCCAGATGGGACTCCCCTCACCTAAGATAGGAGGGACTCTGAAACGGGAGAGGAGACAGCTAGACACAGCTAGACAGCTAGACACAGGGCACAAGATGGCGACGACACTGGGTCGGCGCAACAACGTCCCACAACCACAACACGGGGCGCCCTCTGATATTGCACCACAACCAAGACCAAGACTCACAAAAGCACCAGAGTGGGTATGTGGACTACCTCTTGCGGGGGTTGGCTGACCAGGACTCTTGCTACTACAGATGAGTCAATCGCTCCATACCTCATATAACCTCTATATACAAATGTTGAAGTTTTTATCGTTTTTCCTTGATTTGGTGTCAATCTTATACTCTTATGTCATGCCTTACGAGTAACTGTTTAGGCCACCTCTATTATATTATATTATATTATATTCTCTTGCATTGTTATAAGCAAATTATCAAGATGTTATATGCAAACTGTGGGAGTGTGCGACCAGCTTTATTCCATGCTTCCCACAGTTGACCGCTGACTCACATCCCCACACTCGTTCAACCAAATGTATTAATCTTGCATAACAGCATCACCTCGCACGCACACTTCTCCCAGGCTACCGCCATGAGAGTAGCACTTAGCACTGAGTCTTACTTAAAGTAACCGAAACACATAGTGCAATCGAACCACTAACGTATTGTATCCTGAACGAATTTAATCAGTTACGCACCTCAAATGGCAATGTCCGGATAGCTTTTCCATGACTTAACAATTTAAAAAAGTGCTGAAATTTTCATGTCACCAACCATCATATCAGGCTCCATTACATGTGAGTGGTTTTGATTCACGGTTTTAAATTGACCTGGGTGTCAATAAAATTGTGTTTTTTATAATTTATTCTGATATATTTTACAAGTATATATGCACCCTATAAATATAGAGGTACTGTTAAAAAAAAATATTAACATTTTCCCATGTTTTTTACATTTTATTCACATGAATAAAGGTTATTCAACTAAATTCCTTTCTGTATTTAAAAAAATAAAAATAAATAGTGTATCCTGATGAAAGTTTGGGTTACAAACTCCTAACTGTGGAAAAGTTTTACTTTTAATACCTTTGGAGTACTGGGAGTGCTATCTCTGTTACCTGGTTATAATGATGCTGACAAGCACCCGCAAAGACACCAATAGGTTTTGTTTTGGTTCTGAACGTGGACAATTACTTATGTCCTTAAGGGGTTATGTTTTTCACAGCAAAAAGGTTGGTAGTAAAAGGGTTCATTGGCAGGGCATAATTGTAACTTTAGGGGAACAATATAAAGTTCCTTACTTATGTAAAACCTCTATGATAGAGGAGCCCAAGGCATTTTACTTAGCTGTCAGTTAATATATTGATTTTGGGCCACAACCTCAATACTAAATTGAAATGAATGTTGTTAGGATCATGACTGGTAGTTTACAAATTGAAAAAAAAAAAATATTTAATATGATGCTGGACATTGCAGCTTGTTAAAATGTATAGGTTTGGCTATCACTTCTAATGTTATATTTTTTTTAATATTGTAATACATGATCATGTGAAGATATACAGGGTTATTTACAAAACTGAAAGTTTGAATTCAAAGCTAAATTGAAATTTTAGCCAAAAAAAAGCTGAATTGGAAGCATAGTTGACTTACAGATTTTTCCAAATTAACTATTTTGGCACAAATTGAATTACTGACAATTCTCATTTTAGTAAATAATGCTATCAATGAATAATTTTTTTTTTTTAGAATTGTTGAGCCAGCATCTACCCTCTCCCTCTTTATCTGAATGAATTTAGTAATATCAAAATGTTTCGACAATGTTTTGGAATATATTACCTACTATTTGTTTTCTTGTAGCTGAAAACAATGCTAAGGATTATGCATCAAAACAAGCCATTATTCTCTCTCATCTAAACATTCTTCATTCATTCATTTAGTACCTGCACTTCTCTTGTCTAGCCACATGATGGCGTGTGGTTATATTTAAATGAAAAAATAATTGCAGAAATACAATGCAATACACGTATGCTACAGAATCTTTTTTGAAATAGTAAGGAAGCCATTTATTTAGAATTTTGTATACTGCTTTAATTCTGGTATTATCAGTAAGACATGAACTCTTATTTATAGCAGGTTGTTTTTCTTCAGCTGCTTTCGAAACATATTTGTCTTAACATAGAGGAATTAGAGAGAAAATATGATGTAAATACAGTATTACTGTGTTAAAACTATTCTATTTCTCTGGGTTTGAGATAATAAATACAAAAGAGATAGTATGTAATAGTACCTAAGTGCAGATGATTACTGACAATTTTGGAAAAAGAATATAATTAAATGTAAGATTTCTGACAGTAATACTTTGTAGATTGGCTGGTAATTTTTTTTTTTATGATAGGACAATTTACAACATTGAAGTGGATTTTCTTATAAAGAGATTAATTAAATCTGTAAATGCTAGACTACTTAATCAAATATTTCTGTCACAAGGGCTTTATATTTCATTTAACATCTTTTTGAGAAATTTATATTTTCATTACATTTGTTCAGCAGAAAAAAAAGGTGTTTTCTTTCTTTCTCAAAATTAATACCCTCATGAAATATAGTTGTGAAGCCAGGAATGTCATGGATGTACAATATAATCAATATTTGGATCACTTCTAAATCTTTTCAATGCTTGATAAAAGTCAGAATTCCCTCTGGATTGGAGGAAAGATCTGTTGTTTATTCTCTAAACCCCTTATTGTACAAAACTGAAATTAAAATTGAAATATTTAGGTCAAAATAGCCAACGCGTAATTATATCAAAATTGGAGAATTTTAAAAAAATCTGTTATTCTAAGCTAAATTTTGCCTTTAAATTTTTTGCTGAAAAAAATTTACTTTTTTTTTTTTTTTTTTTTTTAGATAATTCTGTGAATAATCCTCTAACAAGTAGAAGTCTATTTTGCTCTATGCACTGACACTTATAATATATGTATTTATTCTACTATAAGCATTACAGTGCACTATTGACCTTATCCATAATTTGTTTCCCAGCATAGAGAACGGATAATTATTTGAAAGTTACATTATCACGTAACTATCACACAAATTCCAACATGCTTCCCAACTGTCCCAGATTCAGTGGGACACTTCTGATTTTGGGCAACCGTTTTACTGTCCAGAGTTCATTCTCTAGTGTCTCACTTATTGGCATACCAGAGAAGAGTTCCCAAAAAAAGCATTATTAGATGTGCTCATGCTGTGCAAACTGTACTCAGGGCATTCAGACCAAGCAAATGCAGTTACACTTTTTCTACACATTTCTTTGAGTTTGTAACTATAATTAACAGTTAGACTTGGAAATTGATTTCAGACTGAATTGCAATTTGGCCAAATTTGGACAAATCGGGTGATTAGAATAAATGGAAATTTCTGAACTGACTTGTCTGAGCCTGAACATGCTAATTTTCACTAGTGATTAAAGGGAAACTCCAGTGCCAGAAAAACGATCCGTTTTTTTGGCACTGGAGGGTCCCTCTCCCTCCCACCCACCAATCCCCGGTTACTGAAGGGGTGAAAACCCCTTCAGTGACTTACCTGGGACAGCGGCGATGTCCCTCGCCGCTGTCTCCGCCTCCGCGACGCTCCTCCTAGTGATTACGTCGGCCGGTGGGCGAGACTGATCTCGCTCACCGGCCGAGGAGACCTAATGCGCATGCGCGGAAATTCCGCGCATGCGCATTACGTCTCCCCATAGGAAAGCATTGAAAAATCATTTCAATGCTTTCCTATGGGGTTTTGAGCGACGCTGGAGGTCCTCACACAGCGTGAGGACGTCCAGCGACGCTCTAGCACAGGAAACCTGTGCTAGAACCCAGGAAGTGACCTCTAGTGGCTGTCTAATAGACAGCCACTAGAGGTGGAGTTAACCCTGCAATGTAAATATTGCAGTTTATGAAAAACTGCAATAATTACACTTGCAGGGTTAAGGGTAGTGGGAGTTGGCACCCAGACCACTCCAATGAGCAGAAGTGGTCTGGGTGCCTACAGTGTCCCTTTAAGAGTGCCTTTCCTGGCAACAGAAGAAAAGGGGATTGTTGTTCTTTTTTTGTTGGTGGCAAATAAACAGATATTTTCCTGTGATTGACATGATGTCTAATCAACCAATGTCCAATCAAGAATCAGCAAAAAAAATAGTTAATTGATAGTTAGGGAAGAGCCACTAAATATTGATTTTATTTACAGATAACGTGAATACAGGGGAAAAAAGAAGTGCAATAAAACAACTATACTTCTAAGCACCATTCTTCTAGACACTTTGATTTCAACTATAAAGGAATACAGTGTGATGAATCCAGGAGCTGGTCCATTAGAAAGGCTTAGGTTAAACTTTAGGACGGATGACAGTGCTTATATATATGGAGTGTATACCATTAAATCTGCTATACACAGAATCAATCTGATACAGGCCAAATGTTATACTTTATATGGAAAAGATATTAACCATTTCATGTATAGGAAAACAGTATGGGGAACTGTTTCCTAAATAATACTGAATTCACGTGTAAAAATTAGTGTATAGTAACACAGTAATATGTGGTATATACGCCTTTAAATCTGTATAGACAGAGTGAGTGGAGTATATACCAAGTAATTTACTTTGTAATCCAAAGATATAGATCTTATAAGATAGAGATACATTACAAATAACTGTATTCTATAATGTGGTGCAATCAATAAAATCCAATATATTAAAAATAATGATAGATAAGAATCACAAATGATACAACTTTTTATTCAAGCAAAAGTGACTATGCCAAAGCATTCAAAGTACTAAAATCAATGAAATATATACAAATATATAAAAATAGCAGCCAGGGATGGTTTGCAAGAATGTTACCAGCACATCTGTATTGGTGATTTCGATTTAGCCACAGGGACCGATCTGGATAAATGTGGATAGTGTGTTGCAGAGAAAGTAACTATCTGCCGGCTGTTCGTGAGGTTGGCGTGCGTCCCAGACCTCACTCTGGGTGCTACACGCTGTTTGCCGGTCGGTCCTCAGATCTCAGAGTGCTCTGTGCTCGGTGGAAAAAAACAGCTGCTGGTTCTACAGTCTGCGTCCGTACCCTGCTGATTGTGATGTGGTCTAACGCGTTTCGTGGGTGTCAGCCCCACTTCATCAGAGACAGGATAAGGATTCATCGGTACATCGTGTTTTAAATACAATTTTGACTAATTAAAATTAATTAAAAACAATTTGAATCAATTCATTATACTTTAGTAGTTATTTCAAAGGATGGTATACTAAGCTGTTGATTGTAATATGAACATAAATATGTATTTGAAATGTATATACATAAATATGCAGTTAAAATGTGTACACATGGACACAGAATCGTAAATATAAAATATGAAATGAAAAATATAAATATAAAAATACAGATATATGGATACATAAATACAGACATATTGTTAAAGTATACAAATTCATTGTTGGAGTTATCCAAATAGTTGAAAAATATTAAAAAATATTTGAAAAATATTAAGACCATGAGGAACCTTCAAGGATATATGTTATACCTATGGGTTGCTATGTTTGTTCAGGGATTTATTGGAAGACATTCAAAGTACTTATGGGATATAAAGGGAAATCAATTCACATTAGATGTATTGAAGATGAATATCGTTATGGTTGTGAAAATTGTTATTGTGATGATACAAATATGGGAAATCGAAAATAGTCATGGAAAAAAACATAGATGGGTAATAATGTTGAAAACATCCTGTGGAGATAACATAAGAATATACACATTAGAAGGATACACATTTAGGAGTATTATAGTGGAAGTGGTTACAGGTACCCAAGATTGTATTAGGTAACCTTAATATGTAGTGCAATTCTACCTAGTTGGACCAATTGGGAACCGTCTGCTTATGCTCCCGGTGATGATTGATTTAGGGGATGGTATACTAAACTGTTAATCATGGTATACCAGTTGAACATATACTTTCAGTGTACAAGAAGAGAGACATCAGGGGTATTTTGACCATAAGGACCGTAAATAACGTTTTGGGTGCCTATGAAGTAGGTCCGTGGGGCTTTGTGCAAATTGAAAATACATTGGAGGAGCAACAAGGACGTTTATAAGAAAATTAAAGGTCAATATATGCTGTGCGTGCTGTAGATATTCTTATATATGTGAGAATTATTCTTCTAAAGTAATTAGAAAGATTGGAAATGGATGTTTTTATAAATAATAGTGATATCAAAATTATGAAAAGAGAGTGTAGAAAATGTACGTAAAAGTACACATGTGGGGAGATATTGTGATAAGTATAATAGCAGATGCCGGAAATACTGATAAAGTACATACAATGCTACGGTGCAGTGACTAATCGTGTGGAGTCCTAAAAGATTATATAGATTGTGTGAGCAAGTTAGTACTGGGGAGCTGCAATAGAAAAGGGGAGGACATATGTGGAAGGTGCAGAGAATATATTATTCCGATAAATACTGTGAATTACTGAGGATAAATAAAGGGTTTCTATATGGATGGGAACTGGATGATGACACACAACCTACTAATGAATGAAGAAATAAGATCAATAGAAAGGATAAAAATAAATAAATATAAATATAAATAAATATAAATATAAATAAATATATATAAATCTGAATATGAAAATAAAAATAAAAATAAATATAAATATAATAATAAAAATAAAAATAAAAATAGAAATAAAAATAAAAATGAAAATAAAAATAAATATAAAAAAATATAAAAAATATAAAAAATAAAAAATAGATACAAATGTAGAAGTAAAAATAAAGATAAAACTACACATAAAATAATGGAAATAGAGAGATAAATATGAACAATGATAATAAAAATGGTAAAAATGATAAGAATGATAACAATGATGGTAAATATGCTGAAAAAGGAAAATGATGTCTATAAAAAGGCATTGAGTTCAAAGTCTATGTTCAGACCTTTGGGGACCAAGGTCTCTAAGTTGAAGATCCACCTTGCTTCAATTTGGTCTAGGTTTCTTTCCATGTCTCCACCTCTCCAGTGTACATTTACTTTTTCGATGGGTAAGAACTTGAGTTTTGTGGGGTCTCCTTCATGGAATTCTTGGAAGTGTTTGGAGAGATTATGTGTCTGCAGTCCCTTCTTGATGTTACGTATGTGTTCCGCTATTCTGTTTTTTAGAGATCTCTTTGTTCTTCCCACATACTGCTTGTGGGAAGAACAAAGAGATCTCTAAAAACCAGACACATAATCTCTCATTTCATATTTTATATTTACGATTCTGTGTCCATGTGTACACATTTTAACTGCATATTTATGTATATACATTTCAAATACATATTTATGTTCATATTACAATCAACAGCTTAGTATACCATCCTTTGAAATAACTACTAAAGTATCATGAATTGATTCAAATTGTTTTTAATTAATTTTAATTAGTCAAAATTGTATTTAAACCACGATGTACCGATGAATCCTTATCCTGTCTCTGATGAAGTGGGGCTGACACCCACGAAACGCGTTAGACCACATCACAATCAGCAGGGTCCGGACGAAAAATGTAGAACCAGCAGCTGTTTTTTTCCACCGAGCAAAGAGCACTCTGAGATCTGAGGACCGACCGGCAAACAGAGTGCAGCACCCAGAGTGAGGTCTGGGACGCACGCCAACCTCACGAACAGCCGGCAGATAGTTACTTTCTCTGCAACACACTATCCACATCCATCCAGATCGGTCCCTGTGGCTAAATCGAAATCACCAATACAGATGTGCTGGTAATATTCTTGCAAACCATCCCTGGCTGTTATTTTTATATATTTTTATATATTTCATTGATTTTAGTACTTTGAATGCTTTGGCATAGTCACTTTTGCTTGAATAAAACGTTGTATCATTTGTGATTCTTATCTATCATTATTTTTAATATATTGGATTCTATTTTTAATATATTGGATTTTATTGATTGCACCACATTATAGAATACAGTTATTTGTACTGTATCTCTATCTTATAAGATCTATATCTTTGGATTACAAAGTAAATTACTTGGTATATACTCCACTCACTCTGTCTATACAGATTTAAAGGCGTATACACCACATATTACTGTGTTACTATACACTAATTTTTACATGTGAATTCAGTATTATTTAGGAAACAGTTCCCCATACTGTTTTCCTACACATGAAATGGTTAATATCTTTTCCATATAAAGTATAACATTTGGCCTGTATCAGATTGATTCGGTCTATAGCAGATTTAAGGGTATACACTCCATATATATAAGCACTGTCATCCGTCCTAAAGTTTAACCTAAGCCTTTCTAATGGACCAGCTCCTGGATTCATCGCACTGATCCCACGGTGTTAATTCCATTATTTGATATTTCTCAGACAGAGTTTTGGTGAAATCTCTGCCTATATCCAGTTTTGAGCATCTCCATTTACAAGTCAGACTCCCTCATCCCTGTGTGTTGCATTAGGCATACCAGACTAACTCAATAAAGGAATACAGACCAGAAATGATCCTGTTTGTTTTTACCCATGCTGTGCATTAGTTGTTAACGAATCAAGTGTGAGACTAGCTTTAGCTTTATGCTGTATCTAACAGCTAGTACTGCAAGGAGGATTAGAGATAACTTTGAGTGGGTGACTGTCACTTAGCCAGGGACGGACTGACAGCCTTCTGGACAGACTGACAGCCTTCTGACAGTTACACACAAGTATATACACAGACACAGCCATTGACAGAAAGGCATACACAAACAAGCACAGTCAAGCATACACCACATCAGACATTACACACAGACACATGCATACAGAGACAGATGCATGTGCAGGCACACAAAGAAGATACACACAGACACTGGCATTAAATGACAGGTACACACAGATGCAGGTATAGACACAGACACAGCCATCAATAGACAGGAATACATAAACAGCACAGACAATCCTACATATTCAGGCACAAATATAAAATGTAAAATACACCTAAATGGAATCAGAGAAAATAAAAAAAAACTCATAGGGAAACACCATATAACAAAAATGGGCCCCTTATTATTATAATGCACTCACAGAATATACAGATTTTGTCAGGCCCATCAATATCTCTTTAGATTTTCAGAGGTTGATATTTTTCGGATCTCAATATCCAGGGGTGCATGCAAGGAAAGAACTGGACATAGTACAGCACTGCATCAAAGTATAAATAACACGCTTTAATCAAATGCACTTACAAGAGGTAAGAAGTAAAAACGCCCATCAATAAGTC
The DNA here is from genome assembly GCF_036172605.1 of Pelobates fuscus. Lineage (NCBI taxonomy): Eukaryota > Metazoa > Chordata > Amphibia > Anura > Pelobatidae > Pelobates > Pelobates fuscus. The sequence continues at coordinate 324,236,472 of NC_086318.1, read as the reverse complement.
TCTGCGTTCCTCTATCCAGGATGGTGTAGAGTAGAGGTGTGGGACCACACAGTCTGGTGTGTTATCATTTTTTCAAGTACCCCTCTTGATTATTTGAGAGATCTGTCCACCAAAAAAACTTGCAGAATATAGGCCAAAAGAATTAGAATACATTTCAATTCTGCTGAGTTAGAGATTATCTCTAACTCAGCTATTTTATCTTTAAATTTTCAAGTTATTTTTCCACCATATTTTTTACTATTATTACTATTTGATATGCTTTTGCACAGCAAGAAAATTCAGTTTAGCCAAACCGTTATTCATAAAAATATAAAAATAGAATATTTTTTATGGGACAGCCAAATTTCGACCATACAGTATATTGTTGGGCTTGGCAGAATTTCAGTACCAAAAACACAATATGGAAATTAATCAGACATATCAAAAGGCGCAAAAATGGACCATTCAGTATACTGCAAAGTATATACATAATAATACATATAGGTTGCTGTTTTTTTTACTGCTCCTTTTATTTCCTTCTATTGGTTGCTTTTTCTCAATTGACCGGTAAACCACAGAGTGGTCTTTTGTTTACTGCTCTATTAACCCCTTAAGACCGCAGGACGTTCTATGCCGTCCTTATTTAGATGGCTCTAAAATCCGCAGGGCGGCATAGAACGTCCTGCGATCTTATGTACTTACCCGGTCGCTGGCGATCCCACGCCGGCGATCGCGGTATGGGGGACTTACCTGGGAGCCCAGGGAGTCCCCCTCCGTCCTCTTCGGCCCCCCAGGGCCATGTGATCGCGAGGTCCTTGCGAGGACCCCGCGATCACATGGACGGCGTAGCCGTCCAAGGCAGTGCCAGCAGGGGGAGTGCCTGTAATGACAGGTACTCCCCCTGCTGTCTGAAATTCAAATAAAATCAGTTAAAACAGTGTAAAAATAAGATTATATATACTTAGATCATATATTTATTATATATATGATCTAAGTATATATATACACATATACACATATACACATAAATATACATACACTGTCTACATGTATTTTAATATTAATATATACATAATTATATATATATATATATTAATATCATTGTACACGTACAATGATATTGATTAAATATATATATATAATTTTATTATATATATATATTTATATATAATAAAAAATAAATAAATATATAAATACGTTAAAAAATAAAATAAAAAATAATACAAAATAAATAGATAAAAAAATATATAAACATGCATAATTTCGTTCTAACTGTATTTTAAAATTAATATATATATATTGATATCAAAATACATGTAGAACGAAATAATATATATCTATATACATAAGTATATACATATATATCACTAAATATATACCTATATATAAATAAAAATAATAAAAAAATTATATACATATATATGCACACATATATATATATACACACCTATATATATAATAATTCTACGCATATATTTATGTAATAATTTTACATAATTAGGTCATTTTATTAATTACAATTAGCGGGACCTGCCTGACAACCCATGCTGAAACTATAGGGAATTTAATTTGCTAGCACTATATTTAACCCTGTAACTTTCCAAGACACCATAAAACCTGTACATGGGGGGTACTGTTTTACTCGGAAGACTTCGCTGAACACAAATATTAGTGTTTCAAAACAGTAAAATATATTACAACGACGATATCGTCAGTGACAGTGACATTTTTTTGCATTTTTCACACACAAATGGCACTTACACTGACGATATAATTGTTGTGATACGTTTTACTGTTTTGAAACACTAATATTTGTGTTCAGCGAAGTCTCCTGAGTATAACAGTACCCCTCATGTACAGGTTTTATGGTGTTTTCAAAAGTTACAGAGTCAAATATAAGGTTTGCGTTTCAGTTTTTTCACATTAAAATTCGCCAGGTTGCCTTTGAGACCGTATGGTACCCCAGGAATGAAAATTATCCCCATGATGACATACCATTTGCAATAGTAGACAACCCAGGGTATTGCAAATAGGGTATGTTTTTTTTTTTAGTAGCCACTTAGTCACAAACACTGGCCCAAATTTGCGTTCAAATTAGTTTTTTGCATTTTCAAATATTAACACTAACTTTGGCCAGTGTTTGTGACCACTAAACAGTGGCTACTAAAAAAGTGGCTACTAAAAAAGACTGGACATACTCCATTTGCAATACCTTGGGTTGTCTACTTTTGCAAATGGTATGCCATCATGGGGGTAATTCTTATTTCTGGGCTACCATATGGTCTCAAAGGCAACGTAACCAATTTGGCGAATTTCAATGTGAAAAAACTGAAATATGTAACATTCTATATTTGACCCTATAACTTCCCAAAACACCATAAAACCTGTACATAGGGGGTACTGTTTTACACGTGAGACATCGCTGAATACAAATATGTGTATTGTATTGCAGTAAATGCAAACAGTATTATGACATTCACAGTTAGAATGTCACGTAGAACTAAAAAAATTAAAAAAAATCTTATTTTCTACCATTTTTGTAATAATTTTTTCATATTAAATTATGTTCCATACCTAAATATTTGATGTTAAACGAAAGCCCTGTTTCCCCTGAATAAAATTATATATAATAAGTGTGGGTGCATTTAATATGAAAGAGGTGAATTACGGTTGGACAGACATGTAGCGCAAATGCCAGGTTTTGTTTACGTTTTTTTTGGATCACAACTTGTACATTTGGCTGCGGTCTTAAGGGGTTAAAATAATTAACTATAATGCATTGTGTCAATTAATGACAATAAATATGCATGTACACACAAATGCATCATGTGAATAAAATCTCATATACAATGTTTTTAAAACGTTCATTTTATCCTTCTATGATTAATGTTTTAGTATTATATTCCTTCACTTGTACAATAAAGCAGAGATGTGATTAGTTTGTAATAATACTAATTTGATAAGTGGATTTTCACACATTTTCCATTAATTCGCTAATGTGTAATTTTTTTTATTATTATTCACATCATTTAAATTGCATAAACATACTCAACATGGCTTTAAAATATTACATTGTGGATATACAATAGCCAATTAATGACACATTAATTAAAGCAAACTTGCAAAAAATTGACCCAAAGATAACCCTATTCAAGTGGGTCATTTGAAAGTGTAATTAAAGTGACTTCTAAAAGTCCAAAGATTTTTTTTTTTTCCTAAGCAGATATAATACAAATCTGTATACTGTAACTTATTGTTACAGCAGTGACTATACTGTACTACACTGTACTGTACTATGTGCCGTGCTATGCAGTGATATTCACCTTTTTTTTTTAAAGAGACTATTATTAGAGAAAAAGGAGAAAATATTACAAATAACATGTTATAGATGTTTCCTTCTCACAAAGAGATAAAAGTAAAAAATGGTTGTAGTGAGTTATCCAGTAAAGGCACACAAACTACTGGATGTGTTATTCTATATACAATAAGAATCAAGGTGCAAGCAATCTTACAAAAAGTATCAGATTCAAAATTCATTTCTCTATTGTAATGTGTCTCCAGGGAAAATAGAAAGAAATACTTCTTTTTATTATATTTTATGTTAAAAACGGTGTAAAATTTGAACAAATACCCTGCTCATAGCCCGTGGCGTCCTTCTTGCCTGACTTCTGTCACTTTCTGTGCCGTCCTTGTTACCCTTTAGCAAGATAATAAGATAACAAGCAATCAGAAATAGTTGTGTGTCTTAGCCAGGACTAAGTTTATTCCTGTGGTTAGCTTGTAAAAAACTGCAATATAAATAAAGCTGGTTTCACAATGGACATTTATACATTTGTAAATACATGCAATGTACAGCATTTTACACACAAAGACATTACATGACAAACTTGTAAAAATATACAAGAGTGGAGATCATCAGCTTAAATATATGCATAACAGTCTTTAGTAAACAATTCATGAACTTGCAGGCATATTTGTGTATAGAATGCAAAGGCTGGAGAACTTAATTTGTAAAGCAAAATGGCTGCTGCCGACTGAACTACACTTTCTCCTTAAGCAGGATACAACATCACCCTTGCTTCTGTCACGTGACCTCCTATCTGACCTAGACTGCAATTAAACAATATTACTGCAAAACAATATTAAGAATGTATGTATATTTAAATAAATCTAATTTCCAATATGGTAAAACAAAGTACCACCATAGTGTCAAATTAATGTCTTAAGGTTGGTTTGACACTAACATACAGTAAATACAGTTACACAAAATATTAATTTAAAAAAAGGGCATAGTAGGTTGCAATAGCAACCTGCAAAGAATCCCTGTAGCATAACCAGTGTGTATTATAGTACAATTTTGCAGAGATCTTACGTAACCCCTTACCTGGGTCCAAGAATATAGTCAGGAAGTATAACAAAAAAATGTGTTGTGGAATGAGGAAAGAGGTAGCAAGCTGCCTGTATAGTTGAAAAGCCTTTACAGAGAATTTAGGGTGCAAAAAAACCTTGGCGCAAAGAAGAAGATAATTTGGAGACTAGCTAGGTGGAAAGGGGTTAAGGTAGATACTAATTATAATAAAGGTTATAAACTATGAATAGAAAAGAGAATTAAACATTTTAAGCCAAAATACTTGAACTGGAAATATAGCCAAGTTATGCAATTTTCTTTATTCAGCCGCTACAGCCCAACATTTCAAGATTCCTAGATAAAATCTACATTTGTAGTTTACCTAATACTCCACTCAGTAGCTTCGTCTTGTCATCAGCAGCTTCAAAATCTCAAACTATGCAGTACATTGTACATGTTCCCAGGGTATTAAACACAGGAGAGATAGAGGTTTATTAGGAGGCAGGCTCAAGGGAAGTTTGTGTATGCATTTAGAGCTAACCTCTGTCAAGAAGTAAAGCATTTTGATTGATGTATAGCAAATGTGAAAACATTGACCTCTAACAAATGTTATACATTTCAAGATTACTGACATTATTGATTAACGGTATGTACATAGTTACATAGTTAAATAGCTGAAAAGAGACTTGCGTCCATCAAGTTCAGCCTTCCTCACATTTGTTTTTTGCTGTTGATCCAAAAGAAGGCAAAAAAAAAACAGTTTGAAACACTTCTAATTTTGCAACAAACTAGGAAAAGAATTTCCTTCTTGACCCTAGATTAGCAATCAGATTTATCCTTGGATCAAGAAGTTATTACCCTACATTGAAAAATGATATCCTTGAATATTATGTTTTTGCAAGTATGCATCTAGTTGCTGCTTGAACATCTGTATGGACTCTGATAAAACCACTTCTTCAGGCAGAGAATTCCACATCCTTATTCTTCTTATAGTAAAAAATCCTTTTATTTGCCTTAGACAAAATATTCTTTCTTCCAGCCTAAACTCATGACCTCGTGTCCTATGGAAAGACCGGTTTGTGAATATATTTCCACATAATGGTTTGTATTGGCCCCAAATATATTTGTATAATGTTATCATATCCCCAGTTTTCTAAACTAAATAGGTTTAAATTTGTTAGCCGTTCTTCATAGCTGATATGTTCCATTCCTTTTATTAATTTTGTAGCCCGCGTCTGCACCTTTTCTAGTGCCATAATAACAGGTGCCCAAAATTACAGCATAAAGTACAGCATATGCAATATGTGGTCTTACCAGTGATTTATAAAGAGGCAAACTGATATTCTCGTCCCGAGAATGAATGCCCTTTTTCATGCATGCCAATAACTTACTGGTCTTAGCCACAGCTAATTGACATTGCACATTGTTGCATAGTTTGTTGTCTATAACAATTCCCAAGTCCTTTTCTTGTGTTGTTATCCCTAATTCACTTCCATTAAGGGTATACGTTGCTTGTGCATTCTTTATGCCGAAGTGCATAACTTTGCATTTTTCAACATTACATTTCATTTACCATTTGAGTGCCCAGTCCCCCAGTCTATCTAAATTCCTCTGCAGCAAAGTAATATCTTGCTTACATTGTATTACTTTACAGGGTTTAGTGTCATCTGCAAACACTAAAACATGACTTTCAATGCTTTTTTCAAGATCATTTATAAACATGTTAAATAGAAGGGGTCCCAGAACAGAACCCTGAGGGGCACCACTTGCCACCTCTGTCCAGCTTGAACATTTACCATTAATAACAACTCTTTGTATTCTATTTTTAAGCCAATGTTCTAACCAAGAACAAGAATTTTCATCTAGACCGATTTCTTTGAGTTTGAACACTAATCTATTGTGTGGAACTGTATCAAATGCCTTGGCAAAATCCAAATAGATTACATCCACTGCAACACCCTGATCTTTACTTCTACTTACTTCTTTGTAGAATTAATATTTTAACAAGGTTTCAAACATTATTTGACATGCAGCATTAGAACTTCTGAACTAACCTTGCACTTTCATTATAAATTTCCCAGAAATTGCATAAATAGGGAAAATATTTCAATTTATTTAAAGAAAATGTTAGAAGATTTTTTTTATTCTCCATATAATATAATATTTAACATATGCACTTTTGATACTATTGTCTTGTCATAACATACAAATATATATTTTAGAGGTTTACAAGGATTCACTAAAACTGAATTGTAGTGAACTGAATGGCAAATAGCAAAATACCGTATATACTCGAGTATAAGACGAGTTTTTCAGCACATTTTTTGTGCTGAAAAACACTCACTCGTCTTATACTCGAGTCAGTTGTCTGTATTATGGCAATTTTCATTGCCATAATACAGACAAGGACCGGGGGCTGTCAGGAAGCTGTAACTTACCTTCACCGCAGCTCCTGTCAGCTCCCTTCTCTCTCCTCCGTCCGTGCAGCTCCCAGGTCAGCTCCCTCTGCAACTCTCGCGAGAGCCGCGGGGTCAGAGCATTGCCACGGGTTACCGTGGCAACGCTCCGCGCGGCCGCGAGAGTTGCAGAGGAAGCTGACCTGGGAGCTGCACGGACGGAGGAGAGAGAAGGGAGCTGACAGGAGCTGCGGTGAAGGTAAGTTACAGCTTCCTGACAGCCCCCCTCTTACAGCCCATCCACTGGACCACCAGGGAGTGAGAGCCCCCCTCCCTGGCCAGCTAACAAGCAGGGAGGGGGGACGAAAAAATTAATTAAAAAAATAATAATAATAAAAAAATAATAACATAAAAAAAATATATATTACAATAATAATTAAATAATAATAATTAATAAAATGCCCACCCCCACCAATGCTCTGCACTCACACACACACACACTGCACTCACACACACACACTGCACTCACACACACTGCATTCATACACACACTCATACACACACTCATACACACACTGCACTGCATTCATTATATACACACACTGCATTCATACACACACTGCATACACACTGCACTCATACATACACACTGCACTCATACATACACACTGCACTCATACATACACACTGCACTCACACTGCACTCATACACACACTGCACTGCATTCATTATATACACACTGTACTCACACACTGCACTCATATACACACACTGAACTGCATTCATTATAAACACACTGCACTCATACACACACACTGCACTCATATACACACACTGCACTCCATTCATTATATACACACTGCATTCATACACACACTGCATTCATACACACACACTGCATTCATACATACACACTGCACTTATACATACACACTGCATTCACACTGCACTGCATTCATTATATACACACTGCACTCACACACTGCATTCATTATATACACACTGCATACACACTGCACTCATACACACACTGCACTGCATTCATTATACACACACTGCACTCATACACACACTGCACTCATATACACACACGGCACTCATATACACACACTGCACTCCATTCATTATATACACACTGCATTCATACACACACTGCATACACACACAGCATTCATATACACACTGCATTCATACACACACACACTGCATTCATTATATACACACACTGTAAATAAATATTCAGTTAATATAACTTTTTTAGGATCTAATTTTATTTAGAAATTTACCAGTAGCTGCTGCATTTTCCACCCTAGTCTTATACTCGAGTCAATAAGTTTTCCCAGTTTTTGGGGGTAAAATTAGAGGCCTCGGCTTATATTCGGGTCGGCTTATACTCGAGTATATACGGTATAAGTTAAAATGTGTCTAAAGCAGAGTTGTTGAATTGTTCCACATCAGCTTTTCTGTCTAAATTTCGGAATTCAGTTGTGAAAATGCCATAGTTCCATATTTTGTGAAAAAAGTTATATATTTTACATGTTTGGTGGCCCATTAATGATTTGCAGAAACCACTTTTACAGTTTGCAGACATAAAAAAAAGTTTAAGCCAAAAGACTATAAATCTGAAATAAAATCCTTGCAAAATAACACTATGCATAGATGAGTATAGACACAAGTGTAAACTTACTTATTAATGAAATTAATTACTTAATAATGAAAGCCACTTATAATAACAATATCACATTATTTAATAGAATATAACATTGAACAAAATTACAGTTAAATCTGATATTAAACACTATAACAGGGAAATGCATCTCCTCAACAAAATTTTAATAAATCATTAATAGCAACAACAAAAAAACATGTTAAAAAAACAAACAAAATACATCTAGCCATATGGCACCACAGATTGATGTCACAAAAAAGTGCTAGGATTAGTAGAGAATGAGAAAAACAATTAGTTGTAAATTCTGCTATTGAATAACAGTAGAAATACGTACTGATAATGCCAAAAATGTAAAGGAGTGTCAAATCCCTAAAGATCAGTTCACACAGTTATAAGAAACTCATAACGCTGGGATTGTAGAGATAGTGTGTGATTAGGTGCGCTGATTAATCCCGTCCTCAGTTGGTCTCCATTTTCTCCTGCAATACAGCCAGAAAAATTAAAAATTACCCTCCAATTGCATCATGAGATACAGTACCACTTTATTGCACCATGTTACAAGTTAGTTGTAGTGCGGGTGTAACACTGTGGGTGCAGGGTTAATACACTATTGTTTGAAGTTAATGCATCACTTGACAAGATTAAATATATATATTTTTTTGTATAATAATTTTTATTGAGTTTTCAAGTATGTAATACAGTCTACATGACTGAACTTTGTAAATGCATGTGTCACATTCCTTTTAACATTTTAATATATTATTTTGCATATGTTTTAACATTAAACATAAGTATACATGTGTACAAAAGGTGATAGTGGATACAATGGAGGAAAAACATCACATTCCTAAAATAACTTACATTGTCAAAGTATTAATGAAGTAACCCAATGCATTATCTAAGTATTTAGCTGCTTTGTTGCTTAGCTGCTTCCTGTCTTAACTCAGACTCTTGCAGCTACTCCATTGGTAGGTTAGGTTCAGTCAGCATTCTTTATGAAATTTAAAAGAAACTGGTGGGGAAGGTGAAGGGTAGAGGGTTGGGGGGGGGGGGAGGGGAGGGGATTTGATGACCGGTTGTTTTGCTAGGGATCTAACTTTTATTCAGGACTCTTCCTGATTGTACATTCTATTGGGCTGGTTGTCGCCAAGCATCCCACTTTTCCCACGCTGTTTGCCAGAACAGATTTCCTGTTCTCATCTGCCTTGCAGCTATTTCATAAGATTTGGTGGTCTCCACTGAGTCCAGACATTTGTCAATGTCCGGGGTGTTTGCCTTAAGCCACATTTTGCCTATGGACATGAGAGCAGCGATAGTTATATGATAAATGAGATATAGATCTATTTTTTTCAATCCCTGAGGTAATGCCAATAACAAGTAAGTTTCTGGTGAGAATGGTATATCCTTGCCGGTAAGATCCTTAATGGCCTTCAAAATATTCTCCCAGAAAGACTTCAGTTTTGGGCATGTCCACCATGTGGAGCATCGTGCCCAGCTCTTTGAGGCACCTCCAGCAGAATTTTGACTTCCCCCTGTCATATTTGTGTAGTGTAGTCGGTACTACGTACCAGCGATATAACACTTTTCTGCTTGTTTCTACATGGGACGCATTCAGTGTTAGCTGTTTGTGAGCTAATATGATTTTTGACCAGTCTTCGTTTGATATGTCTGTGTGTAGCTCTTGTTCCCAAGCACGCACAAATTGTAGAGTCTTAGGTGGTGTACTGGTTCTAAACATTTTGTATAGAAGTGATAATAGTTTTTGCGGTTGTTTATTAGTGACGCATACTTTCTCTAGTAATGATATGGTAGCACCTTGTCTGCGTGTCTTATCCATAATGACATGTTTCCTCACCCACGAGTGTAGTTGTAAATAAGTATAATATGCTTTATGGGGCAAGGTAAACATTTTAGAGAGCGAGTCATAAGTGAGTAAGTGACCCTCCGGCATTAATTGGGATAGGCATTTAATCCCATGGCTTTGCCATAGACCATGATCAAATCCCGGGATAAGAACATGCAATGCTTGGATTTGTAGTGCTGGAGAGAAATAGGAAGCGGAGTAATGTTTTGTAATATATTTGTCCCATACTGCCAATGTAGCTGTTGTGGTCGGGCTGGCGTTCTTATATTTTGGCCTTTTGTCTTTGGGAATCCAGGCCATCGTGGACAGAGCTAGTCCGCCAACCTGCGCCATTTCGATTTGGTGCCATGGCGGCAGCGTTATGTGATGAAAGGTCGCTATGAGCGTACTCGTGAGGGCTGCTGTGTAGTATCTCATAATCTCTGGTGCCCCAATCCCCCCTTCTTTAAAGGGTTTGTACATAGTATCTGCAGCTACTCTAGAGCACTTTCCTCCCCAGATATAGCTATTTAGTAAGCGTTGGGTGTCAATAAAAAATTTCTTTGGTATATGGATTTGAAGCGTCCTGAATAAGTATTGCAGCTTGGGTAGTATCATCATTTTTACTGCTGCTATCCTACCCATCCAGGAGACATATTTGCCCTTCCAGCTGTATAATTGTTGCCTAATACTATTGAATAATGGAAGGTAGTTCGCCCTATACAACTTCCTAGTCGAAGGTGTGAGGTGGATTCCTAGGAATGTCAAGTGGTCCCGTCTCCAGTCAAATGTGTGTTTATTTTGTAGGCTAGCGATTTGGGTAGCTGTGAGATTAAGTCCCATAGCTTGAGTTTTGCTGATGTTAAGTTTATAATAGGAGCAGTTTCCAAACTTTGTTAGTATATTTTGTAGTTGCGGCAGTGACGTGTCAGGATGTGATATGGTTAGCATCACATCATCGGCGAACAGGGTGATCTTGTGCATTTTCCCCCCTATGTTTATTCCTTCAATGTCGGGGGGGTCTCTTATGCGTTGAGCTAAAGGTTCTAATGCCAGGATATATAACAATGGGGATAATGGGCAGCCCTGCCTAGATCCGTTGGATACCTGGAATGTTTTGGAAGTAAAGCCTCCATTAGCTATTTTTGCTGAGGGGTTATCGTATAACGCCGATATTAGCCTAATTAAACTCTCTGGGAAAGCAAATTTCTGTAATACTGCCGTCAGGTATCCCCAGTGTAGCCTGTCAAAAGCTTTCTCAGCATCTAACGACAGCGCCACACTGGGTTCCCCCGACAACTGGATATTGTGGAGGATGTTGACCATTTTCCTGGTTCCATCTGAGCCCAAACGGCCCCGTACAAACCCCACTTGGTCGTCTTGGATTAGCTTGGGGAGAAGTGTCTCTAATCTATTGGCATATATTTGGCTAGTATTTTTAGATCCGTGTTTAGGAGCGATATAGGTCTTAAGTTCTGGCTTTTGTGTGGTGGCTTCCCAGGTTTGGGGAGAGTGGTTATATGGGCCAACAACATTTCTTGCGGTATTTTGCCTGTCTGGATGATCGTGTTGTAAAGTTTCTCTAGTATAGGGGTTAGTGCGTGAGAGAAGGTTTTATAATAGGCGTTAGTAAACCCATCTGGACCAGGGGATTTCCCTTTCGGGAGTGCCTTAATTGTAGTTGCTATTTAGGTCTGAGTGATGGGATCTTCTAAGAAAGACCAGTCTGTTTGTGTGAGTTGTGGTATGTGTACACCTTCCAGGAAGGAGTCGATGTCCGAAGCAGTTGGCTGGTGCGTATGTTCATCTTTATATTATATAATGTGTCATAATAATCAGCTAGCATATTATTAATGTCACAGGGGTTGTATACCTTGTTCCCTTGTTGATTAATTAGGAACGGTATTTTGGAATTTTGTCTTTTTTGCCGCAAGAGAGTTGCTAAAGCTTTCCCCGCCCTGTTCCCCTGCGTATATGTTCGAAGCTGAAGTCTGTGGGTAATAGTAGCTGATGTGTGGAGATGAATGTCATTCAATTGCTTTTTGATTTGGTCTATATTCTGCTGGGTGACAGTGGACGGGTTCAATGCCTGTGTAAGTGTTTCGTCTCTAAGCCGTCTCACAAGGGAGACGTATCTTGCCTTTGCTTGTTTATGTAGGTAAGACGCCTGGCTAATCAGGAGGCCAGGAATGAACGCTTTGTGCGTCAACCACGCCGTGGCCAAGGAGACGTCTGGTGTGTTATTTATAGCAAAAAACGCGTTGATCTCCTCTGTGAGTTTAGCTGTAAAGTTAGGGTTATGTAGGAGGGCTTCATTCATACGCCACTGAGATGCTGTGCGCGACCGAAATGTATCTAGTAGTGTTAGCGTGACGGGGGCGTGATCAGACCAAACTATATTACCTATTTCACTTTGTAAGGCCGTCGGTAGTATGTCACCTGACACAAATATAAAATCAATTCTAGAATATGTTTTATGTACTGAGGAGTAAAAAGTAAACTCCCGATCGTTCGGATGTTGCGCTCTCCACACATCATATAAGTTATATTCCATAAGGAGTTTTGCTAATGCTGTGGCTTGTTTGCATAGTAATTTACATCGTAATGAACCCGCTGTCTGCGTGGAGTCCAGTTTAGGCTGCAGGATGTGGTTCAAATCACCACATAAAATTGTGGAGGAAGGGTAGGTATGGGGAATTTTGCGTAAAACTTTCTGGAGGAAATTCCTCTGATCAGTATTAGGGCCATATATCCCCACCAGAGTATGTAAAGCATTGTTAATATTGCAGTGCAGTATTAGATAACGGCCTTGCGCGTCTTTTTTGAGGCTCAGAAGCTCAAATGTGACAGAGGCGTGAATGAGGAAAGATACACCCCTAGATTTGGATGAATAGGTGGAGTGGTATTGTATCGGATAAAATTTGCCCGCAAATGCTGGAACCTTATTATGTACAAAATGGGTCTCCTGTATGCACAGTATATCTGATTTAGTGCGCTTTGCTTCATCAATAAGGAGCCTCCTTTTGTGTGGTGTATTAAGACCTCGAGTGTTAATAGTCAATATTTTCACCATTTATGAATAAGTACTAAGCTCTGCTTCAAAAGGGTATAGTATTAGATTATCTTTACCTCCATACAGAGAGAAGGTCTGTTGCACCTCGTGTAATAACCATTTAGGCAGATTATATTTAAGTCCATGGCAAAGTAGCACTACAAGCCTGGAGTGGTGGTGGAGTTGAGTGGGTGTGAGATTTGTCCCTGTATGAGTTTGTGGCCGGTCTTTGGCATCTTGGGATGGGGTGAGTAAACTAGGGAAAGAACTTAGAACTATGTACAGAATGTCTCGCGCGGAGACAGTAAGTGGTGCTACCACAAACGGGGGATGGAGGAGATAACTCTCTACCATAACGTGGCTATTGGGCACCTATGTGTACCTTAATAGGTGCATCCACTGTATGTGGGGTGTACCATATCATGTTGGCTCATTCGATTCTCGGTTTGCCGGGTTTTGGGTATTTTGTCTGAGTTAGGGCCTTCCCTGCGCCACCTTCCAGAGGTCTGTAACAAGTTACATGCCCCTGGTTGCCAGAAGAGCCTAATCGTTGGTACTCTGGGGATGATTCACCATAGTGTGGGGTTACCTTGTCATTCATTACACCATCTTAACCTGGACACATAAATAGGCTGCTAGTTTGCACAACATAACCGACTACCGCTCCTGTCGCTAGCATCCCCCCCTATTCTTCAATCGCCCTACATAACATATCCCCAAACATCTTTTGGGGAGCCTGTATTGCAGGTCCCCATTACCTTGTGGTCACTCGTGACCTTAGTGGGCCCTAACAGTTGGGCCATGTCCATTAACGCTTGTCTCAGGCTCAGTCTGTGTGGCGGGCATCTCGCTCCGCAGATTACATGCTCCCGGTTCCCGAGCAAATGTGAGTTCAAGCTTCTCGCCCTCCGAAGGTTTATGGTCTGTAAAGATAGTGTTGGGCCGGAATAAGGGGTATCCCCTTGATACAGGCGGAAGACCAGACCAGGCCCCCCCGCGATTGCCCACTGCTCTGCGCACGCTTCGTCACAGGGATGGCGGGAGAACCTGGTCCAGCCCCCCCCCCGGCCATCGAGACCCCCCCAGGGGAATCCCTCACCCGGGATGATCTAACTTTGTTGTTGAAGGCTGAGGAAGGCCAATAAAAGTCTAATTTTTCATGTGAAATTACTTAGTCCTTATTGGGAAGTAATAAATGTTCGTAGACCAGGTTGTCAACTGGTTTAAGATTAGTGCTGAGGTTTGTCCCAGTCCCGTTTTAGTGTACCTGCTTGACGTGTAGAATTGGTTGCTGGTTCTACCGGTATATTCCAAGCGAGTAGTTTCGTTGTACCTTCGGTAGGGGTGCTCATCACCGTTGTGCTACCATCTTTGGTGACGATCAGTTTAGTGGGGAAGCCCCAGCGGTATCGGATGCCCTGCGACCGCAATGTGTTAGTTACTTGGGAGAATTCCCTCAGTTTTTTGAGGGTAGCGGCTGACAGGTCTGCATAGATCCTGACATCGGGGTAACTGTTTGGGGGCTTTTCCCGCAGTCTGCTACTTCTGAGTACATGTTCCTTAATATGAAAATAGTGTGCTCGAAGTAGTATATCTCTAGGTGTCGTCTGTGGGAGATGCCGGGGTTTCGGGATACGATGCACTCTGTCCACCAGCAGCATGTCTGCCGGTATTTCTGGGACGTAAGCATGCAATAGATTCCTCACGTAGGCCTGCAGTTCGTCGGTGGCGACATCTTCGGGAACTCCCCTTAATCGGAGGTTATTTCGGCGCGATCTATCCTCTAGGTCTGCTAGCTTATCCTCCAATTTATTAATTTCTGTTGCCATGCGTTCCACATTTGTGGCTAAGTCGTTGTGCGCGGTGGCAAATTTGTTGCACTTGTCTTCCATGTGCGACGTCCGCTTGCCGAGTTCTTGTGTGTCCTTGCGCATGGAGTCCGCCGTGTGTTGCCATGTGGTGATGAGCTTAGTGGAGAGTATCTACAGGGCTGCCGTGAGGTCGGCTTTCGTTATTTGCGATTTATCTGGCGTCTTCAACGAGTGAGTGACCTGTATGCCATCATCCATTTCAGGATCTGTGGGGTCCGTCGAGGCCTGTGCCGCCAGAGACACAGGAGTTTGTTTCTGGCTAAAAAAATTGAGCTTGTCCGGTTTCGCCGAGCTCCTCTTGCTCTTGTGATGAGACATCGTTAATTAGTTTCAGTGGATGCTGCTTATTTCTCTAGGATTGCATTGGCTTAGGTGCCCTGGTGCTGGAGCAAAGGTTTCAGGCGACCATCTTGCTCCGTGGTTAGCCACGCCCCCAAATATATATTTTTTTAATACTCTGAAACCATAGTCAGATATATGTTTCTGTCAATATCACTTTGCTATATCTTTAGTCAAACTACCTCACAATGTAAATCCACAGGAAATTTGCTCTTTGAAGCAAGCCATCTTCTCTCCAAAATAACAGTTGTGCAACTATTATTACCTTCTCCCCAAATGCAATATATGCATGAGGTAATGTTTATGTTCTATAAACATCCATATAACTTGTTCTTAAGCACAGAATTGTTTTGTCAGTCTGTGGAGGAATATATATATCTTCCTGGTCTACATTGTGTCCTTCTGTATCTCTGTTGAAATGGCAGCCCACTTCTTTCATCTAAAACAGAAACTAAGTTTGAATTAGAAAACTTTATGCAAAAATCAAAAAGTAACTTTATTAAACAGAAAGACTCCCACAGATGGAAACGGACAAAACTGAATTAGAACCACGATTAATTTGCAATATATTATTTCCTAGCCAAAAAACAACACCTAATGTACTGTGGGTGCTTTGAATGAAAGCACATTCACTGGAGAATTCAACTATTATGCATGCATCAATGGGAAAATGTTGACATGCTAAATTAGTGCTAATGTAAAATTAAATTTACATGGCTTTGCATGTATTAATTACCTTTCTTAGGCTCTTAAATTTAAAAACCTTGTTTAAGAGAGTATTTGACGAAAACTAGAATGTATACATTGATCACCTGCAATAATTGTTAAAAAGGAAATGTCTTGCATTTTTTGAATGAGATATATTACTGTAAGTGATCTGTTATATGTAATTTGTACTGTCACTTTAAATACATTTATTATATTTGCCATCCTATAGCAAATTAACAATGTTTTTTCCCCATAGTTATTTTACTCGATTTTAGAGAAAAACAAGCATGCTACTGTTCTGCATATTATTATTATTATTATTATTATTGCCATTTATATAGCGCCAACAGATTCCGTAGCGCTTTACAATATTTTGAGAGGGGGGGGATGTAACAATAAATAAGACAATTACAAGAAAACTTACAGGAATAATAGGTTGAAGAGGACCCTGCTCAAATGAGCTTACAGTCTATATGAGCTGGGGTATTAGAAACATTAGGATAGGAAATATCAAGTAGGAGTGAAGCAGAGCTGGAGGAGAGAGCAAAGCACTATCCCATAGGAGAGCAAGAGACAGGTATGTAAGGGAGAGATTACTCTGGGAGGCCATACGCTTTCCTGAAGAGATGGGATTTAAGGCCCTTCTTAAATAATTGAAGACTAGGGGAGAGTCTGATGGCAGTAGGCAAGTTATTCCATAGGAGAGGAGCCGCCCGTGAGAGGTCCTGCAAGCGTGAGTTGGCCGTACGGGTGCGAGCAGCGGTCAGGAGGTGGTCGCGGGCAGAGCGGAGGGTACGAGGAGGGGCATACCTCTGGATCAGTGAAGAGATATAAGAGGGGCTGGAATTGTTCAGTGCGTTAAATGTATGGGTTAGCACTTTTAATTGACTCCTATAGGATACAGGGAGCCAATGTAAGGACTGGCAGAGGGGCGAGGTGTGAGTGGACCGACTGGATAGGAAAATCAGTCTAGCTGCAGCATTCATTACAGACTGTAGCGGGGCAGTACGGCTTTTGGGGAGACCAATCAGGAGAGGGTTACAGTAATGCATGCGGGAAATTACTAGAGCATGGACAAGCTCCTTGGTAGCATCTTGCGTAAGAAAGGGGCGGATGCGGGCTATGTTTTTGAGTTGGAACCTACAGGACTTGGCAACAAACTGGATGTGAGACTCAAAGGTGAGACCAGAGTCAAGTATGACGCCAAGACAGCGCGCTTGTAGGGATGGACTCATGTGGATATCACTGACTTGAAGGGAGAGTGAGAGAGGAGGATCAGTATTAGGAGGAGGAAAGACAAGGAGTTCAGTTTTAGAGAGGTTAAGTTTGAGAAAGCGTGACGACATCCAGTCAGAGATGGAAGAGAGGCAAGCAGTGACACGTTGCAGGACGACCGGGGAGAGGTCCGGTGAGGAGAGGTATATCTGAGTGTCATCAGCGTACAGGTGGTAGTTGAATCCAAAAGAGGCAATACGTTTTCCAAGAGAGGCAGTATAAAGAGAAAATAGAAGGGGACCAAGGACAGAGCCTTGGGGAACTCCAACCGAGACAGGGCGAAGGGAGGAGGTATCCTTGGAAAAGGAGACACTAAATGAGCGTTGGGAGAGATAGGAGGAAAACCAAGAGAGGACAGAGTCACAGAGACCGAGTGATTGAAGAGTTTGAAGGAGGAGAGCATGATCAACTGTGTCAAAGGCAGCAGAGAGGTCAAGGAGAATTAATATGGAGTAGTGACCTTTGGATTTAGCGGAGATTAGGTCATTAGTCACTTTGATAAGAGCGGTCTCAGTAGAGTGGAGAGGGCGGAAGCCAGACTGAAGAGGGTCAAGGAGAGAGTTGGAATTAAGGAAGTGAGACACACGGGTAAAGACAAGTCTTTCCAAAAGCTTTGATGAGTAAGGGAGCAGGGATATGGGACGATAGTTAGAGGGGGAGGACAGGTCAAGAGATGTTTTTTTCAGGATAGGTATTACAGTGGCATGTTTAAGGTCAGCAGGAACAGTGCCAGAAGAGAGAGAGCAGTTAAAGATGTGTGTTAGGATAGGCACAAGACAAGTGGAGAGAGATCTGATGAGGTGAGATGGGACAGGATCAAGTGGGCTAGTGGTGGGGCGAGAGGAATGGAGAAGTGCAGCCACCTCTTCTTCAGTAGCTGGGGAGAAAGTCTGAAGGGTAGGGAAAGCATTATTTATGTGTGGTTGAGAAAGAGAACGGCAAGGAGGGGAGAATTGTTTCCTTAGCTGTTCAATCTTGTCAGTAAAGTAATATGCAAAGCTATCAGCTGTAAGGTTAGTTTGGGGGGTGGCCACAGCAGGGCGGAGAAGGGAATCAACTGTGTTTTTGAAATAAAATAAAACTATAAATACAACCAAAAGAAATACAAACAAAACAGTTAACAAAGAGTAGATATATCAAACAGTAACAGGGTTATTTACTAAAGAGAAAACTCAAAGTGGAATTCAAATTTAAGGCCAGAGTAGTCAAGAGTCAAGACTGAACATTTTGACCTCAAAGGGACACTCCACTGCCCTAATACAAAATAAATAAAAGTCACTTTTTTGTAGACATACCCCAAATGAAAACTTTCATGCACTTGTTTTCATTGGGGGTGTATCTAAAAACAGGTTGCAAACCTGCAGTTCTCTTGTCAGTTGCCTTTGCAACCCCACACCGCCCATACTTTCTAAAGATGTCCAGTCACAGACTTTCAAATGCATCTCAGTGAAAAATCTTTGCAATTCAAACAGGAAGTAACAGGCCTGCTGCCTACAGATTTTCACATTATAATACAAAATAGCCAGTAATCTCTGTTTTATATTTTTCTTTCACATTTAGCTTTTTGGTCTCCATTATTTGTAATCAATGCAGTCAAAGAGGGTGCCTGGAATAAACCCTGTTTATACTGTACCTAAAAAAATGTGACTTTAAAGAAATACTCTAGAAATACTCTAAAGTACAAAACACTTTAAAGAAATACTCTAAAGTACAAAACAACAGCTTAACAAATCACTTTTGGTATACAGATCATATCTCGGCAGTCATACTGCATAATGTCCTGCCATTAAGGAGTTAAATCACTTTTTTTCTGTTTATGCAGCTCTAACCACACTTTCCATGACTGATTCACACATCCATGAAAAACGTTTTATTTTCAAGCAGATCTTATAGCACATTATGTTTACTTTAGACATTCCTATCACATGCTCTGTTAATTGATCTTTAATCACATATGGTGCACACTCTACCAGGCAATTAATAGAGCAGGAGACAAAAAAATCAAACTTAAACACACTGTGCAAATAAGGAGTTGTTTTCTGAAAATATGTAGGACGGTTGTGTGAGTCTCAGCTAGGGGTGGTATGGCTAGGCTGTGGCTGCAAAAATAAAGAGTTTTACCTTCTAAATGGGAGATAATAGAACTCTGAAACTGCTGGGGCATGATCTACAGTGCAAGACCAAATCATTAAAGAAACACTACAGGTACCGTAAACCTGTCAGCTGATAACTCTCAGCCAATGAGCTAAGCCCTGAGTTGCATTAACTTTTGTTTCCTTACCTATGATAGCAGAGATGAGTTGCCACCCACGGCAGACCGCAGGTAAGATGTCAAACTATTTGAAAATGGTTTGACTCCTTAAAATGAGGTAGTGCCAGGTCACTCCTGGCACCATGACCAATTGACTATAAATTGACTATTTAAGTTAGGATCAGCCCCCAAAACACTGACCGTGAAGAGATCCCACAAACATTAATTCAGACTTTGTTTTTATTTGCTTTTGAATGATATCCTTAATATCACTATGGCTGCTAATTAAAGAATTGCAGCAGTCATTTAATTAAGGATATTAAAACAATGTAATAAAGTGTAATATATATACACATGCCATAATTATAATTATCCAGTGAATAATTGAAAAAAATATATTTGCTAGCCCATGACAAAAATTAGTAGAACATAAATGCATTTGGAATGTTATTTCAACAGAACATATGTTCGATATAGACTTGCCGATAATGTGCATCAGCAAGCACTAGTTGGCAGATAAATAATTTTAGTGACAAGGTGAAATTTTCAATGAGATTTCACAGCTTGATAAGTCATTTTAATTACTATGTGATGCATATTTAAATGACAGCAGTTTGCTGGAAGCTTCAGGCAGAAACATGGCAAGTTTACAAAGCTGCAAAGCTGACATGCCGTGCCAAAAGAGTAAATCTATAATCATTGATATACCCTTATGACTTGTCTTTGGTATATTGTTTCTAAATATTTATTTTGTTTTTAATTTACAGAGATCTTTCTGCAGTGCAATGGTGGAGGAGCTGAGGATGTCTCTAAAGTGTCAACGACGTTTGAAACACAAACCCCAGCCTCCTGTAATAGTGAAAACAGAAGAAGTTATTAACATGCACACGTTTAATGATAGAAGATTGCCAGGAAAAGAAACAATGGCATAAAGCTGCGAGTCAGGCTTCTCCAAGCACAAACTGTCAGCTTTTTGTTTTATTTTTTCCAAACAACTCTGCGAGAATGTTTCCTGTGGAAATATGCAACCTGTGCAAAATAAAAATGAGTTACCTCATATCGCTCTGTCTATGAACGCGAAACTTACTTGATTCTTTCGTCGGACTATTCGTACAAGAATCATGGATGAACCAAGAACTTCTGCGGAGGTTAAACTGTTTTTAAGGGGTCCACCATTCTTCTGAATGTAAATGTGTACGTTTTGTGGTTGCTTTTTCAAACAAGGTCCCAATGAGAAAACAAGAAGTTATTTTTTTCAAGCTTATCTGGGTTAGGAAATCCATTTCACCATTTCAGATTAATTGAAGAATAAGTATCAATAAAATCAGAAATAAACTTGTTGAAGAAACTGTATGATCTTTGGTTCCCCCGCAAACAAAGATAAGAAGAACATATGGTACATTATTGCAAACCCAAATTAAAACGAAAATAAATTATATAGGTTTATACTCTATGGGCAACATGAGATTACTAAAAGATGGCTTAGAAATCATGAAAATCATGATTATTAAAAATATATATATATAGTATGAAAGGAAGATTCTTATCTGCTTTGTGGACTCTGTGTTTCACTGTCGTAAATAAAACAAAATGTCAGTAAACAAGGCAATAATTGTATTGTTCAATTCAATCAGAATACAGTATTTCTGTGTGCAGAATATTAGGTTGGATCAGTTCATTCTGATGCACTGTTAAGGCGTTCAGGAGAATGTATCTTAATTGTATATTGCATAGAGGGATAATGTAAATGTGGAGGAGAAAAGGTTACATTTTAGCCTAAAAGGATTTTTAAAATGTGTTCCTGTTACCATTTGAACCCCACTGAGCCTCTGCAGCTCCCTCCAACTGTGGAAAATGCACAGACCACTTAAGACAACTTTCCATGGAGAGATTTAAGTGGGCTGCATTCATCAATACAGTCAGTGTTTAATGATCAAAATCCTCGAGCAATTTTTATTTAAAAAAAAAAAATGTTCAGGTTTATTTGTGGAAATGCAAGATTTCTATAAAAATAGTTTTTGTATGGAGATTTTTGTAATACTTTTTATCAACAAAATCCAAACATACGTTTCTTTCAGGGGTGTGATGCCAAGCATGAACGGTAGTGTGTGAGCACCACCAATGTTTGGTGAGATTATTTTTATCACGTTTGAGCCCACTATTGAAAATGTAAAACAAAAAAAACAAAGAGACAGAATTATTTTCAATTTCAGTATTGCTAGTTGCACTACCAGCACTGCTTACCATTCTACACCCCTGACTTTCACTAAGCTAAGAACATACTGTAATAAACAATTGTGTGTAAATGGTAAAATACACAGTCTTCTTGAACACATTGTGATAACAGTTGAAGTGCACACAGTTTCCTGTTTGAATACAATGCACAAAATAAACAAAAACAAAAACAAAATGGATTTATCTATTTTATTTTGTATAGACAGTTTACATCCATGTTTTAATGGATTGCAAATAAAGGAATAGACAGAGGAGCGGGTATAGAAATGTGACTGCAAGTGGTTCCCTGCCACTGCTCAATATCTATATTAAAAAACAAAAAAACAAGCAACACAAATATACCAGTAATCCCTCCATGACCAGAGTAAGGCAAATCCCTTGACATATCATTGGTCCTGAAGTGGTTGGGTGACATAGCATAATAGTATATTTTCAGTGCCAATTTATTTTTATACATTTAGTACAATTGTTTTATTCACATGATATTTTTCAAGAAATAGAGATCAAATTGTAAACATCAAACATTAGTGTCTACATACTGGTGCAATGTCACCACAAGTTAATAAAAAATAAATTTGCTAGATCTATTGAAGGGACTGGTAAAGAAAAGATGTAGACCTCAATTTATATATTTTTTTTTTAAATGTGGATATTACTGTAAACAATTGCACACCAGTATATCAAAGAAAAAAAAGCTGTCAATATCCTACCCAAATAATGAGTCAAGACAAACTAACATGAATTGTAAAAGAAAATTGGCAATCTATCACAACTATTCAATGACAAAAATGGCAAATGTCTTAAAAGCTAAATTTAGCTTATATCTACAACTGCAGAGATTATAATTTATCCTACCAAAAGAAGAGTTAGGATTTACAAGATACATGATGCCATTTAACCTACTTATACTTTAAATTAATGCTAGGATGCTTGATTATTGAGATTTTTTATTGGACACAACAATGAGATAACACATTGTAGAAAGCATTTCAAAGTTTTCAGAACTTGGTCGATGTGTTTTCTTTGAATTTTTTAACACTTTCATCTAATGTGGAAGACGATGCATGACATGATTTAAAAAAAATAAAGATAAATGAAGTGTTTTGATTATTAATGTTTAGTTTGTGGATAACGATTGCTTGAGTTATTGAATATCAAGGGGTGGCTTAACATCCAGCATGCACAATTATAGTTCAGATAAGTTGGGAACATTTTACAATATAGTTAAGTTGATTTTTTTTCCTAGCTCGCCAGTTTTGGCTAATTTTTTTTTACAAATCAGTTGGCAATTTGCTATAACTCTATCATTAGCAAATAAACCTATTTAAAATATGAACTACCTCTTCAATGGAATGCAACATTGCATCAGGGTTAATTTATTGATATGTAGTTAGGTGTTTTTTCACTATAATTTCCTGACAAACTTTCAATGGCTAAATCATAAAACAAAACCAAAAGAGTTACCTATGCATTATTCAAAATCTCCACGACTATTAACATAACAAAGGTTTTGGTACCACTACCATGGCCAAGTCATTGCAGTTGTACCAAACAAATTAGTCCTAACATGGGCACACAAGGGCAGGCTACTTCATTGTAATAAAATTAATAAATACAAATAAAAAAGAAATTAGTTTGGCTAATTTTTAAAGATGCATAACAATGCTCACTTCTATTTTATTTGAGAGTTTGCCATTTAGGTGAATACTGCAAGGTGCATAGTTAGGTTAGGAAACAGTCTTTACATTGGCAGATGAGCCTAAACTTTAATGGTCATTGCAGTGGTATAAAAAAAAAAACACTTATTTAAATAGACATAAAAAATTTGGGACAGTTAGAAAGTAACTTTTTGGGTTTTGTTTTTTAAACATTTTGGCTGATAAATAGGCATTTAGTGACACCCAAAATATGGTTTCCAGGAATAAAGGTGTTTGTTGTATTTAGCACAATATAAAACAAATTAACCACCCAAGACTTTTTTGTTTAAACAATTTATGTGCTCATAATTTTACCATTGTAACACTAGAATATGTTTTGATTATAATAACGTTCTAATTGTCAGGGAAGAGTAAAAATAAACTTACGTTGCACATTGGTAGAACATTAAATGCCTAGGTTCTCCTGACTCACATTGCCCTCTAATAATTTCATTCATGTGAATTTGGTCATGCTTGTATGTCCTCAATTGTACTTGTTTTTTGTTTGTCCATCTAGCTGTGTTGTCATCTGCTAAAATTTGTCAATTTATTTGTTGATGTACAGATTTGACTGGAGTGATAGAAATGTAACACAAAATCAACTATTAGCTCAGAAATGCCATAATACGTTAATTAATTATAATTTAGTGCATTTACTTATTACGTGGACTTGATATGTGTCCTTTTGGAATAACATGGTAGTTCATATATCATGGCAAAGTGTACCTATGTTTTTTTTTTAAAATAAATTGTTGCCATACTACAAAATCTGTGACTACTAGTGGTAAAGTAATAGTACGGCATTAGATATATTGCAAATCCGAGTGTATAAATTCAATCTGGAAAGCATCATCACATAAATAATGTTGTAGATATTTTAGTTTGAACTTTTAAACGCAGCCTTAAGGAGTGTAGTGATAGTTTAAGTCCGGGCTGTACATTTCTGTTTGTATGCAATTCTATAACTGTTACTAGAAAAATATAACTACTGCAAAGTTTAATTTGATATTCCTAAACAATAATAACAAAGGCACACTGCAAAATTGTGTATAATTCTCTGGGTGTTTATTCAACATCCAAGTAAAGTCCAGCAATATTTTTACGTTTTACACGTCTTTGTCAAGTCTATGTAAAATGTACACATGACAATCTCTCTATAGGCTAAATCACGTGTGAATAATCGAGGCAATTGCATGTGCTATAGTGCAAATGCACTTAGTACTTTAACCCCTTAAGGACCAAACTTCTGGAATAAAATGGAATCATGACGTGTCAGACATGTCATGTGTCCTTAAGGGGTTAAAGTAACACTGTTACTGTAATAGTAAACTTTAATATCAAATTCAATATATGCTAATCAATATATTACAACATTCTTAGTGAGTTTTTAAAAATGTTCTTGGGTTTTTCTTGGATAATGCACATGTTGAATTTTCTTTAAATGAATAAATGTTTTAATTTTCAATTATTAATTAATTGTTTACAGAAATATTTGAATGACATAACATTTTATAGATAATACAATACCCTCCAAAATGTAATATCTCAGATAGGACTAAAATATGGTAAAAATGTCATATTTATCATACTAACCCCATAATGAAATATTATTACATAATGGCCACAGGACCTAGTAGTATGTATTGCCGCTTTAGTGCTAGCAGGGGCTAAATCCCTAATGTCCCTAGGGCAGGGGTGGGGAACCTTCGGCTCTCCAGATGTTTTGGACTACACCTCCCATGATGCTTTGCCAGCATTATGTGTGTAAGAGCATTATGGGGGATGTAGTCCACAACATCTGGAGAGCCGAAGGTTGCCTATCCCTGCCCTAGGGCCATCCAGGTATCATTCAAAGCGAGCATGACACAAAGCTCTTTAAATTACCATGACTAAACTTCTCTGCTCAGCTACAGACTACTGACATCATTAATGACACAACTAAGGATTCCCTTGAGAAGAGGGACACTTGTAGAGTATGAAAAAACCCTGATTGATTTCTCTGCATGCTTGCTGCTTAAAATGATTGGTGCTTGGCTGTGGGCTGTATATACAAAAACTATGTGATCTGGCACAAAGCGAATCAGCCACAGACAGAGAGATCTCCCTCATGCTGCAATTACAGAGTGCTCACTTTATATAACCAGGGATAGACTCTCTGCTCATCTCAGCAGTGACATTAGCTGAGAGAAACACTCTGATTTAGACTTAGGGTTAGGTTTGGTATATGGTTCAAGTAAGGATTGGTTTAGGGTTACAGTTTATGATTGATGTAGGATTAATATTAAGGGATTTAAGGCATGGAAGAGATTTAGGATTAGAGTTTCTAAGCATGTCTAAGAATGATTGGAGTTACTGTCCATAACTACTTTAATAAAACCAGTGCCCATAAAGAATATAACTCCCATCACACACAGATATACTTTGCCTGGCTGAAAATCATGGGATGTAGAGTCCAAGGCGTCCTGAAGGTAGGTATTACTGATAGTAGTGGATTGCTTTTTAAGAGAGTGTATTGACTTTTTTTTAAACATTGCCTTATGAAACCCTAGTTTTAAAAATTCAACCCCACAAGTTCACTCTAAACATGCAAAAATACTGCACAGGGCAGGCTTTACTGCAAATCGTTAGAGTGTCCTCTACTATGATAGTAACCCCAAAAATTTAAAAAAATTAGATACCTACAAGGTCTACAATTGTATTGAGTATAAAATCATGAGCTGAATGCAGTACAGACACAACAAATTTTCTGATATTCTGTTCTGAACTGGGCATTTCACAAACCTGGCCCTGAAAGTTCACAAATACTTGGCAGAAGTATATATGGGGATAGCATAGTGTACTCAGGAGGTGTAGCTGAGCACAATTTTTTTTTGTTTTACTTTCAGTAGTTCCTACAATGTTTATGATACATACAAAAATGCAATGCGCTTGTGAAAAAATGCTGAAATAAAACTAATTCTATAAACTTTGAATGAAACTGGTGAACAATTGTCACATGATAAGGCCCAAAATACACCATATGAGATAATCTAGGAGGTCTACTTTTGCAAATGGCATAGATATATGAAATCATTTGAATTTGTGAGTTACTGAAGTCCACCAAAAAGAGGCATAGACCTATCAAATCAATATGTAAAAACTCCAAGTTTGAAAATCTAAATGGATAGGTCTCTAATTTGATTCCAGAAATTCCTTTAAAATTAATGATATTATTGTTCTCAGGACATGTAGTTGATTGCATTTTTAGTTTTAAAGAGGAGTATTACAACACATATATCAAAATAAAAGTTTTAGTAATGTATTTAAGAAAAACACAAAATATAAACTATTACATAGCATTTTCATAGATGGCGACAGACTGCTTGAATTAACATTTTCAAACTGCCATGTGTTAAATCCTCCAGGGTGTATATATAAAACATATATATGTTTGTGTTTTAGTTTTAGTTTGGGTGACTGCAACAAAAGACAACACATTTTTTTATTAAATAGCATTAAGATGTTAATGTGCATTTTGCTATATGTGACCTACAAATGTCACAAATGCGTTTTAAATATTCTTAAAATCAGAACAAATGCATTACATCTTTTTCAAGTATTCTTATTCTTTCCTCATTTCATTTTGTAATGATTATTGACAATTAATAATGGACTATCAATTCCTTAGGTGTCCTTAACAAAAATAATACATAATATGTGAGGGTATAACAAAAGGAAAGGATGCAAATTATCTGAACAAACACGTAACCATTACAAAACTGCTTGCCAATCAAATAAAATCCTGTGTCGTTAAAAGAACACTGAAAGTTCCATAACCAATACAGCTTGCTGTAGTACTTTTAGTGACAGAAGTGCCCTGGTGCCCCCATTGTAAGTACCACAAGCATTTTAAATTGGTTTGACTTCTTACCTGTGGTTCGCCAGATGTCACTCCCCAAGTTCACTACATCTTAGTGACATCCAGAATCTCTCATCAATGAACTTAGTTTGGCAGTGAAAGGCTTAGCTCATTGGCTGAGATGGATCAACTCACACTGTTCCAAAACTGTTTGACTACTTACAGTTGGGTTTAGAACATTCCTGGCTCCATAGCCACTACAACATGTTGTAGTGGTTAGGCTGCTTGGAGTATTCCTTTCAGCAATTACGCTGGTGTGATAAAACTAGATAAACAAAACAAATTAAACACCCCACTTAGGAGTATTTGTTATAAACCTACTGGCATGTTAATTCATTAGGTTTTTCAGAAAGGAAACTAAAATAAAAAAAGTCTGTAAAATGTCTAATGATTACATGTGCCATTGGGTAAGTACAGTTGCTTGGTTAAAACCAGGCATCTGTTCTATACAGAATTGCAGGTTGCTATTACAACATAAAAGACGATTTCCAAGCACTCAATGAGACATTACTGAGTTATCCAAAGAAAAAATCAGTCAGTTTAATTGACAATCAATAAGTGAAAATTGCAAAAAAGCATCATGTAGCAATGAGAAGTATTTTGTCCACACTAGGAAATAGTGACATCTGTATAAATATACATTATGTTGCATAGATGGTAGATATTACAATCATTTAGCTTTATTGGAAATAGAAAAATGTGTATGTTAAAACATCAGAAAAATGAATCCTGAAACAGCTTAAATGTTGTTTATTATTTGAAATTGGCTTGTGCTATTGATGAATTGGCTGTTTTTGGTAGAAGATCTGGTTTAAACTAATGACTCTCTTTGAGTTCTTGGAAACCATCATCTTCTGGATTTTTATTGGCACTTTCTGCAAAGTGGTATTGAATCCTATCATTCCTCAAGCACGTAAGACAAAACCCTGGTGAGGGAATAGACACGTTACCTACTTTATCAATGACTGAGTATTAATTTGCCATGTTTATGATGAGAGCCCCATCCTCTTTCTGCCTTGACTACTATTATAAATAGTGAACATACCCCTTTCTATCTTGGCCCAGAGCCATCCTTCTCCATCCAACTGTCCGGTTGATATAATGCAGCCACAGTAGTTTCAACCATGAAGGAATTTTTTTGAAGGAAGAAAGGGGTTCACATTTATAGTTCCTCACCATGACATATTGTATACTTACAGTGATCTAATTACATTTCAATAAAAATATATGTAAAATATGAGCACACCCTTTATTAATGTTAAACATCGATTAAAATATTGATACCAATATTAATATGATTTTCTAAAAAATTGAATTCTTCCTATAAGAGAAAAAACAAAAATACTATGTTGCTATGCATTTCCTTCAGACACATCAGAGTTATGTGAGCAAGCCGGAACTAGGTTATCCTGTATTTATCAAGACAAAAGCCTAGAGGAACACGTTCATTCATAGAAAATATAGTATGGGAGTTTTGTGTATATTTTATGTAAATTAATATTTTATAGAATGCGGTCTTTTAATTGAGATCTTGTATATTTGTGCAGCTTGATCTGTGTATTTTCTAACAACCATAAACATATACTATGTTGGGTAAAAGTTGCCAGAAGGGATTGAAAAATAGGTACATTTTGTGAAATGTTTAAATATATTCTAACCTGCTTGTAACAGGTGCTATCACAATTACGGCACAACATTTTGTCTTGCAATTCTTTATTCGTTCAATCTTTATTTTGTGGTGTCCACTTACAGAAGAAGATATTTCTGCACTTTTGGTACAACCACCTGTCTCTTTTTCTGATTACTTCATTCTGAATTAAACAACATTCTTCTTGTCTTATTCCAGCCTTAACTACCTTCTTCAATTTCACGTTCTCTCTTTTTTTTTTCAAAATTCTTTCAAACATATAGTTCTCTTTCCTAAATCTATTTAAGTAAATCTCCTTGACCCATTTGAACAACAAGCTTTTTGAACAGTTTGCTTATTGCTGGTTGACTACTTGAGATCCTATATTAACTTTATTAACTATATTAACCATTTTTAGTCTTTATATTGACCTTGACACTCTACTGAAATGTATCTAACCAAAATTATTGATGATTTAATCATTGCTAAGTGCAAATGTCCCTACCTCCTGATATATCTTCTTACCCTCTCTGCAATTTTTTCCAGGTTTATTTCAGCATTTACAATGCATCTCTCAGATGGTTTACTTGGATGTCATTTGTATATACTTGCCTTTTTAGGGAAGAAAGCTATAAATAAATTCATGCTTGCTTATTTTTGACATTGTGTGTGATGACGTGATCTGTTGTATCATTTGAAATATTCTGTTACATTTTAGTTGACAACTTTGATTATTGTGAATACGGTATATATTTATACATGTAATTGTATCTACTTTCTGGATTTTTTTCATGGAGGGATGGTCTGGGATACTTGACCCACTTTTTCCACCTATTGTAATTTTTTTTTAGATTTTATAACTTTGATTTCCATGACACCGTTCTTTGCTGGCAAATTTCCATTTTGACTCTGCCCGTTTAATTTAATTGCCCCAATGTTCATTTCTCAGTCTCTTACCTTCCTTTTGTTGTTACTCTGGACTGTCTCTCTTTAATTCCAATTTTCTTAAAATGCTGATGGTCCTTGTCATAATTATGTGGTAAGATTCTAACACACAGTCGTTATTTGTTATATTCTGAGAGTACATTCAGGAAGCTGCACTCCCAGAAATGACATCATGTTCTTTAAAATAATTATTTTCATTAGCACATTTTTATTTGTTTGTTTCCAACTGTTTCATTTATATATTTTATTACATTCAGCACTGCAAGATGGTCAAATGCTTCATAGTCAGCTTGAGGACAATTTTGAGTTGGAAAATTTTAATCAGTTGGAAATTAGAATTGATTATATTATAGCTGACTATTCCCACCGACATTACTTATTAGATTAGTTTACAAGATCATCTGTGATTTAGAAATACCTAATAAAATGTGTTTTTAGGAATGCATTTTATACCACTAGATCATGAATGATTTTTGTATGCATTATAATATTATGATCTGGTAGGCAACCCTTAAGAACTGCATTTATATGAATGAATATGTAAAGTAGACAAAGCATCAATATTTTTATATGAATTACATTTACATATGCCATGGGCAGTGACCTATATTTACAGCTAGCATAACTATATTGACATTGCAGTTATATGTAAAATCATATCCACATGCATATACAATAGACATCAATATTTGCAACAATTGCAGTAATATGTGAACTATCAGAAAGCAAGTAAAGTAGCTTACACTAACTCAATGGTCACTTGGAGCACCTGTAAGTAGCAACTGGTTGCAAACAGACATTTTTTGCCAATGGGGTTTATAGATTTCTTAAATGTTAATGGAGCACAGAGAGCCCCTTTATAGGGCAATAGATGCGATGCATATAGAGTCCATCTAAATGGTAAAAGATAATGTGGTGTAATGGGACATAGACAGCCTTTCTCTGTGTTAATATTAATGATAGTACAACTGCGTAGATGAAGTCACCCTTTGAGACAAATGTCCAATGCCACAGTGTTCACCTCAGAGAACACTAACCTCAGAAATAGTATCCTCCTGCCATACCATGTTTATAAATTCTTTATTAAGACAACAAATCTAGTCCAACTGAGTCGTTTGTTTTTCTCCATCACTTGTCCTGTTGTTCTTTTATGCTAGGCTTCCTCTTTTACTTTCACTGTCAATTTATTTTAATCACTGTTTCTATATATATGTATATCTTATCCCTTTCTACCATTCTTTTTCATACATTTTTTTTTCTCTGAATCTTTTCATACAGACTTGTTCAGATGAAGGCCACAGACTACTTTATCTCTAATGCAAGTGTCAGATTATTAGCTAGATAGATTAATTAAATGATGTCTGAGGTGTTCGGAGATCGATCAACAAACAGACAAACAGAAAAGTTCTAGATTGATAAATTGATATATTTTAGATCTTCTTTAACCCCTTCACTATCAAGCAGTTTGCAAAAAAAAATAAAAAAATCACCTCCATAATCCGAGAAATTTGGGAAGAAATTATTAAATGTGTTTTCCATTTTTACAATGTGTAGATAGCACATTTTTAAATGGATACAATAATGAAAACTAAGGTTGGACAGAAAAACTTAAAAAAAAAAAATTACCAAATAATGAACAGGCTAGGAAACTTTGTTTTAAATTAATATATACGTATTGTATAATTATAATATATGTTGTCACATTGCCATGATGTTGCCCATACCATATCATCCTCATTGCAGCCATGTTGCTTCTTTGTACACACACATAGTAATGCACACACACACATTTATACACTAATATTTGCACATGCACACATATGAATACGTTCAAGCATACACATGCAAATTTCAAACACACACGCTGATACAAGTGTATATATTAATTGCTGCCACACATAGACATACATTCTCAAACACAAACACAAGTACTCTGAGGATATTTATGGGGATTATTTATTATTAATGATTTCTTTTTATGAATTCAAATTAATATTTTCATAAACGTTATTAAAATTAATAATCTTTATTAAAATATCAAAAAATTATATTTTATTGACGCTATTCTAATTATTAATTTAAATACGAAGAGTTACTTACTATTTTGACTTGGACCTAGAGCATGTTGTTTGAATTTAATATTTAACACATTAATATCACAACTTTTTATCAAACATATAATATTTATTTTCTCAACAGGTGTATAATATAGCATCACACGATAAATTCAAACACTGTTTGAGTGATGGGATTGTGAGTATAGATGTCCCGAACAGTTCGCTGGGAACGGTTCACCAGCGAACATAGCTTGTTCGCGTTCGCCACGGACGGCAAACATATGCAATGTTCGGTCCGTCCCCTATTCGTCATCATTGAGTAAACTTTGACCCTGTACCTCACAGTCAGCAGACACATTCCAGCCAATCAGCAGCAGACCCTCCCTCCCAGACCCTCCCACCTCCATGACGAATTGGGGGCGGACCGAACATCGCATATGTTTGCCTGCCGCGGCGACCGCAAACAAGCTATGTTCGCCAGCGAACAGTTCCCGGCAAACTGTTCGGGACATCTCTAATTGCGAGTCCATGACATTATCAATCAACAGGGTTAGTATATGGAATAGTCTACTCATATACAATTGATTGCGACAATCAGCAAACTATTTGTTCAATCATAAAGAACCATATGAGTAATATGCATATGGATTATTTATAATTTAATTAGTTAGATAGATTTATCCAAATCTTTATGAATACAATCAAACTTTTAACTAGCATAGAATGTCAATCACATGTGGATTGTTTGTTTTTGGTAAACACCATTCATATATTTAGCTGGACATAGATCGGAAAACAAGTTACCAAGGTGATCAGTTCCTTTAACAGAGCATCTGCAGAGAAAGTTGCGCAACCTGGCAAACTGCTATGGACAATGTTTGATTAGCTGGCTACAGGATTTTAACCAACTCAGTGCTGACAAGTCAGTTTAAACTTTTAACAGATTTAACTAGCTCACTGCTGTTTCACAGAATAATTCATTTTGATTTATTAATTCATCCAGTAACACAAAAATCTAAAACAGGGTTTAGCTAGAACAATTCTTTATCTGATAAATGTTTCCTATGTCTATTACCTGAACTTTCATTAGATTAATATTAATCTGGATAACTTTTAATAGCCTCTCTTTATTTTATGATATCAATTTGTCTCCCAGTCTGCAGTTTGAGTTACAAATTGTAATCATGGGCTGTCATGAAACAAAGTCTGGATTTTGATCAGCTTTTATCCAGAAAATATAAACATTTAAATAATTTTGCAATTGATCAATTGCTTATATTTACTGATAATTGTAGAGTGGTTCTGAATATCTCTGGAGCAGATTGATTCAGAAGTTAGGGAGTTATAGTTTGTTAATTCTGGAATTGGAAGTTTTTCCAGGAAAAGAGTACAGAGAAACTTTCAAAGATGAAGCAAAGGGTAAGAAGGCGGGTCTTCAGGTGTTTATTTCAAGATTGTTTCAAGATGATTCTCAATATTTTTTTTTTTCATATTGTCCCTGTGTCATGGGGTTATATGTCATTCCTGATCTGTTAACCTTCTGACCTGGTCCAATTGAAATCTTGGGGCAAATCTTATGTTAATGGTTGTTGTCGTCAGCTAAATTGCGTTTTTGCATTATTCATGTATTTGTTTTATCCCACAATATATATGTATTTGCTTTATTACACAATATATCTGATGGCACTGGCGTACATGCCGCGGTCGCAGTGTGTGTGTTACTGTGTCTGCTAGTGAGTGTCAGTGAGTGTGTTAGTTTTTGTGTGTGTTACTGTGTGTGTTAGTTTGTGTGTGTCTGTTATTGAGTGTGTGTCTGCTAGTGAGTGTCAGTGTGTGTGTTAGTTTGTGTGTCAGTGAGTGTGTGTGTCTGTTACTGAGTGTGTTAGTTTGTGTGTGTCTGTTAGTGAGTCTGTTAGTGAGTCTGTTAGTGAGTCTGTTAGTGAGTCTGTTTGGTGTCTGTTACTGAGTGTGTGTTTTTCAGTGAGAGTGTTTTGTAAGTGAGTGTGTATGTGTGTCTGTCTGTCAGTGAGTGTGTATGTATGTCTGTCACTGAGTGTGTATGTATGTCTGTCACTGAGTGTATCTCTGTCAGTAAATGTTTGTGTCTGTTAGCTAGTGTGTATATGTCTGTTCGTGAGAGTGTGTGTGTTTAAAACCCCTTCAGCACTTACATTTCTCCAGCGCCGGGCTCTCTTGGCACTAGAGATCCCTCCACCCCGATCCGCATCTCAGCTCCGAATGCGCATGCGCGGCAAGAGCCGTGAGCACAATCAAACCGCCCATAGAAAAGCATTACTCAATGCTTTACTATGGATGTCAGTGAGACAGCCACTAGAGGCTGGATTAACCCTTAGTGAAACATAGCAGTTTCTCTGAAACTGCTATGTATTCAGCTGCAGTGTTAAAACTAGAGGGGCCTGGCACCCAGACCACTTCATTGAGCTGAAGTGATCTGGGTGTCTATAGTGGTCCTTTAAGTGTATGTGTATCTGCATGCACTGGCGTACATACCGCGGTCGCAAGGGTCACAGCCCTGCGACCAGGTGCCCGCCGCCATGTGGTGCGGCCCCAGCCCACGCAGAGTAAGCGTGGAGGGGGCAGGGCCCATGGATCAATTTTCGCACCGGGGCCCCATGGGTCGTGTGTACGCCACTGTCTGATGGTACACAATGTCACAGACAAATATGCACACTAGCACAGAAACCTGCCTCTTTCAGACACATACACATGCTGACAGACATTCAGACCAACACAAACACACATACACTGGCAGTAACAAACACTGTCAGAGACATACACACATATACACGGTGGGAGACATGCACCCACTCACACATGTACACTGTTAGAAACACACACACATTTACCCTGGTGGTGCAGTGGCGATAGTGTCTCGACTCCTGACAGCAGCCATCATGCTGCTTCCTTGCTCCATTATGATATGTAATGTAAGTTCACATAGTAATTGAGCAGGTAAAGGTGTGGTGCCAGGAGTTATAGCACACTACATCTCAGCCATCTCTGCAGCCCCTATCACTCTCAGCCACCCTCTAATTAGCTACTCCTCTTTTTCATTGATCTTAATGGGTGAGTTTCTCATTGATCTACCAGCATCTCCCTATGAATACAGGGAGATAGCAGAACAGATGCAGCAACCTTATCTGGGCTGCTCTAAAACTGAAGAGGCAGCAGCCCTTCCTTGCGGCCCTTCCCCCCAGCAGCCTTATTGCAAAATAGAAAAAGGAGTACAAATGGATGGCAGGCTGCAGCTCTCTCCTCTGACCTCCTCAGACATAACAGAGGAGAGAAACCAGAGGAGAGAGGCTACAGACTCTGATCAAGCAGGAACTGTAGCAGCTCAGAGTAGAAGAGCTGCTACAGATATCTAAATCTAATACAGAGTCTCTTATCAGCAGTGTGCTATGAAGGTCACAGCTTGGTGGCTTTTATTAAACTGGTTAAAGGCATAATTTGCAAATGAAATTAATTTTTCCTGGAAGGTTTCCTATCTGACCAAGAGGTATTAGGCCTCTCATTTTGTTTATCCCGAGGTAGGAAAACCTTAAGTCCCTCTGCCACCTTCTTAATAGAGACTTCTAGGGTCTTGCCAAAGAGAAGTTCTCCTTCAAAGTGGATGTTACAGAGGTTAGTCTTTGAAGTGACGTCTGCTCCTCAATAACGAAGCCATATTGCTCGTCTTGCTGCCACCGATAAGGCCATGGTGTGGAAGAAAATTCTTCACCAAGGAACTCAGTTGCCATCTTCAGGTCCCAGATGGGGTCACATAGGTTGGCTTCATCCAACATCCAAAAACTACCAGATAGAGGATTACTTCTTCAGACACTTAGACCCACAAGCTCGGGGTCAGGATGCCTTGACTCAGGAATGGAGGTTCAACCTGACCTACATTTTTTCTCCCATACCACTAATTTATGCGGTCCTGAAAAAAAGAAAAAAAATTTGGAGAGAAAGAGTGGAAGCCATAGCAATTCTTCCTTTTTGGCCAAGAGGACAATGGCAATTCAGATAAGTACATCCAAGGAATCTTCCAGGCCAACCAAAACCTAAAGACATACCAGTTCCAATCCCTACCGGGATAGGGCACATTCCACACTGCTGTGGCAACATCATAGGCTACTGTGGCAAATGCTTCTTCAGACTCGATTTGCAAAGCTGGCAATTGGTCTTCTCTGACTACGTTCATCAGACATTACAACCTGGATGTTAGATCTGCTAATGAGACACAGTTCGAATATAACATCCTTCAAGCTGTTCATGCCTCTAATTAAACCTGTTTGTTACTTAATAAATATATTTTGCATCTTGAATTACTATAAAGAAAGTAATGCTTGGTCCAGAAATCATCTACCATTTCATTTTGGAGCCTAAACAGCCTGAGCCTGCTTTTGAGTGGTTCAGCACCATGTGAGTGTAACTGATTCCATGTATATATATATATATGCTTTGTATATCAGTAATACATTATAGTTTGCCTTTCTATTTTCTAGGCTGAACCTTTCCACACAGCTTGTGGTAATATTGCATATATCTGTTTTATTGCTTTCACCCTTTTCTTATTTTACTAAATGCATTTATGTATTATTTATATATAATGAGCTTATTTCATTAATTATAGGTTGGGGATCTGCCTGAAAACCCTGGCAGCTGCCCTGCAGTCAATATTGCATTCTGGCTGGTCTGAGTTAAGTGATAGCAGTGTCATCACAATCACATGACTTGAATTGTTGGGATTGGCAGCAGGGTATCTTCCTGGGTTGTTAGGCAGTCCCTGCGATTGCAGCAGAGGTAAGAATACTGGCTGCTGGGAAGACCTGATCGTTAGGGCATTCTATGATGCCCTAAGGGTAATAAAGCCTTCCTTTTGTAAGACATATATAGCATTTATGTAACTGTGTCTAACGTGATTTATCTTTCTTACTTCCACCAGAATTGTTCAAACCTTCGCAATAGCTATATAGGCAAGTTTTTATTTTCTATCTGCTAGTTTAGCTAGTGAATATTGTATATTTATTTTTGGAATGATAAGAGTAATTTTATATGTGTTTTTTTTGTTGGTTTTTTTTAACAGCTAGTAACTCAACCTGTTCACAGCTATGCGATTTACTTATGGCCAGTGGAAAACAAGTTCATTAATACTTATTTTTTTTAAAATATGGCGAGGGTGTGAAAACTCTTTAAAATATTTTTAGAGTATCTGAATAACATTCAAGTAGGTATTAATCTTACAAGCGAGTGTAGTCGAGAACTTGTTCAATTCCTTGACTTGGAGATACACATAGAGGATCAAAATAGATTAAGACTTTTTTGTTTCAAAAAGGTAGATATAAATGGTTACATTGATACATCTAGTTGCCATTATAGCCCCTGGCTTCAGAATATTCCTAATGGGCAATTAACTCATTTATACAGAAATTGTAGTGACGTTAAGATCTTTGATACACAATGTTTTTTGTTTTAAATCTTTTTTATTGGTTCATTAAATGAGCGGTCATCCCACGCAGGGGAGGTATGCGAATCATAGTAAACATATGTCAGAGGCATTCACCACAAAGCAGAGTATAAATCAGATTAAAACAGTCAATGCCAGGTAAGGCAAAAAAGTTTAAGTATGTGAACATATGTTGCGTATAATGAACGGTGCTGGTTCTATGAAGTATCTGCAAACATGAGGAGTAATCTAGATATTCAAATAAAGTTTACAGCAGTATGTTGAACTTGAATTACAGTTGCCCTCTGGCCTACCAGTTTGGCGCTTGTTGAGAGAATTACGATGTCGGATAGCATATATTTGTATCACGTAAAACATGGTCTGAGTAGGCAAAGTGAAACAGCTCATTTGCTTAGTAAACTTACGTCCGAGGCATATACCCCAAAGCGTATTATTAATCAATTAAAACCGTTAATGCCTGGTAAGGCAAAAAGGTTAAAATATGTGAGAATAAGTTGCGTATGCTGAGCGGTACCCATAATACGAATTATCTGCAAGCACGCCAATAAACATCAACCATAGGTACATTTGCGTGTAAGACTTTACAAGCGGAAAGTGCATGATGGGCTGCGTGTGATAAAGGGATGTTTAGTAAACTAAATCTTAGTCGATGTGTGTGTGCTGTTGCTTTCAAAAGTCTAAGTTAGGTAAGGTAGGTAACGTTAGCGAACCCATAGGGAAGTGTAGTGAAGTTTTCAGACCTTGTGTGACAATAGTATATCACGTCTATTAGTGCTATAACTGCGTCTAGTGAGCTGCGG
Source organism: Pelobates fuscus (assembly GCF_036172605.1). NCBI lineage: Eukaryota > Metazoa > Chordata > Amphibia > Anura > Pelobatidae > Pelobates > Pelobates fuscus. Next base: position 324,198,011 of record NC_086318.1, on the reverse strand, counting down.
AAGAGGCATGCAATATAACTGAAAATGTAGAAAATTAATAATGTGAACTTTAAAACGTCTTGCAATGCAGGAGCCGGACTGGCCTTAATATCAGTTCGGTGAGGGCCTCTCATGGCACGACTGCAAGCATTTCCCGGCCCGCCGAGTCTCCATCTGTCCTCCCCGCAACGACCCCCGCCCAACGCCAGAGTCCTCAATGGCTTTGTGGGCACTCGGGAGCAGAGGCAGTCCATACGACTCCCACACCTTGAGTCCATGGGCCTCCCTCTCCCTGCACATCCCCATCACCACCCAAGACTCGGGGGAGTGCGTGACCTAATGTCTCTACTGGTACCAGCCGCATATTTGGTGCCGGCGTGCGCCCCCCCAGCCACCGGTCCGCCGGAGGGGTCCCGCAGTCCCGCCCCACTGGGGTCACGGCATCAGGGACTTGGCTCTCTGGGCACCCCACAGACCCAGGTGCCTGGTCACTCACTTTTCCAGAGGGCAGGTGGCCACCGCGGGGAAACCATCCAGCGCTCCACTGCACCCAAGTCCGCTCAGGCCGGCCAGATCAGCCCCCCGTGGTTAGTGTTCCTCTCTGCTACTAATTCTTTGGTGTTGCAAGGTGCCTTTAAGAAGTGAAACAAGGCGCAGCCTCATCCGGTCTTTAACCTCTGTAACCTCTGTGGGGGCTCTTGGTTCTTTCATTCCAATCAGGGTGTCTGCGCAATGAACTGCTCCTTTTTTCGGGCAATGCGCTGTTTGGGATCTGTATGTCACTCTACCAGAGCTGTCTTTTGCCATGTCAGTCGACCTGAATCACCTCTGTCTCTGCCTGGATGTGTTCTCAGTTTAGCATATTTCTCCTCAGTGTCCGTTACAGCTGGCTGGCCGTCCCTTTGCCATTGCCAATTTAGGTAGTCGGCATAGTGTCCACGCGGGGGCTCCCGCTGTGGTACCTGTCGCCACCCTGTGGCCAGCATATCCCCCGCTGGCCAGGGAGGGAGACGGGGCTGTGCCCCGGGACAGGGGTCTCCCCACGCCAGGGATGCTTGCCTTGTGGCTGTTTGGTTCTGTGTTGCAACATTTTATGGTGCCATGCTGCAGGCAATGGCGGCCGATGCTTGGAGGCCGCGTGTAGGCCGGACCCAATCCTCTCTGCCCGCCAGCCTCGCGTTCAGCTTCATGCGGGTATCGGGTGGGTGCCGGGGCTTTCCCCCTTTCAGATGCGGCAGGATTTGCTTTTTTGAGCGGGATTGGGTCCTGTATGGTGCTGTTTCAGGCTGTTTGCTGCTGGAGCCCATGTGGATGGTGTCCTGTCGGCCCAGCAGCCCGGCCCCGCCCCCCACAATGTTTTTTTGAAAAATAGATTGGGAGAAACAAAAAGTATGGTTTACGTAAAATAGATAAATGTATTAAGGTTATTAACCCCTTAACACCGCAGCCGAATGTACAAGTTGTGATCCAAAAAAAACGTAAACAAAACCTGGCATTTGCGCTACATGTCTGTCCAACCGTAATTCACCTCTTTCATATTAAATGCACCCACACTTATTATATATCATTTTATTCAGGGGAAACAGGGCTTTCGTTTAACATCAAATATTTAGGTATGGAACATAATTTAATTCGAAAAAAATATTACAAAAATGAGAGAAAATACGATTTTTTTTAATTTTTTTAGTTCTACGTGACATTCTAACTGTGAATGTCATAATACTGTTTGCTTTTACTGCAATACAATACACATATTTGTATTCAGCGATGTCTCACGTGTAAAACAGTACCCCCTATGTACAGGTTTTATGGTGTTTTGGGAAGTTACAGGGTCAAATATAGCATGTTACATATTTCAGTTTTTTCACATTGAAATTCGCCAGATTGGTTACGTTGCCTTTGAGACCATATGGTAGCCCAGAAATAAGAATTACCCCCATGATGGCATACCATTTGCAAAAGTAGACAACTCAAGGTATTGCAAATGGAGTATGTCCAGTTTTTTTTAGTAGCCACTTGGTCACAAACACTGGCCAAAGTTAGTGTTAATATTTGAAAATGCAAAAAACTAATTTGAACGCAAATTTTGGCCAGTGTTTGTGACTAAGTGGCTACTAAAAAAAAAAAACATACCCTATTTGCAATACCCTGGGTTGTCTACTATTGCAAATGGTATGCCATCATGGAGATAATTTTCATTCCTGGGCTACCATACGGTCTCAAAGGCAACCTGGCGAATTTTAATGTGAAAAAACTGAAACGCAAACCTTATATTTGACTCTGTAACTTTTGAAAACACCATAAAACCTGTACATGAGGGGTACTGTTATACTCAGGAGACTTCGCTGAACACAAATATTAGTGTTTCAAAACAGTAAAACGTATCACAACAATTATATCGTCAGTGTAAGTGCCATTTGTGTGTGAAAAATGCAAAAAAATGTCACTGTCACTGACGATATCGTCGTTGTAATATATTTTACTGTTTTGAAACACTAATATTTGTGTTCAGCGAAGTCTTCCGAGTAAAACAGTACCCCCCATGTACAGGTTTTATGGTGTCTTGGAAAGTTACAGGGTTAAATATAGTGCTAGCAAATTAAATTCCCTATAGTTTCAGCATGGGTTGTCAGGCAGGTCCCGCTAATTGTAATTAATAAAATGACCTAATTATGTAAAATTATTACATAAATATATGCGTAGAATTATTATATATATAGGTGTGTATATATATATGTGTGCATATATATGTATATAATTTTTTTAATTATTTTTATTTATATATAGGTATATATTTAGTGATATATACGTATATACTTATGTATATAGATATATATATTATTTCGTTCTACGTGTATTTTGATATCAATATATATATATTAATTTTAAAATACAGTTAGAACGAAATTTCGCATGTTTATATATTTTTTATCTATTTATTTTGTATTATTTTTTTTATTTATTTTTTTAACGTATTTATATATTTATTTTTTATCAATCAATATCATTGTACGTGTATTTTGATATTAATATATATATATATATATATAATTATGTATATATTAATATTAAAATACATGTAGACAGTGGAGGAGGGCCGAAGAGGACGGAGGGGGACTCCCTGGGCTCCCATGTAAGTCCCCCATACCGCGATCGCCGGCGTGGGATCACCGGCGACCGCGTAAGTACATAAGACCGCAGGACGTTCTATGCCGCCCTGCGGATTTTAGAGCCATCTAAATAAGGACGGCATAGAACGTCCTGCGGTCTTAAGGGGTTAAACTAATAGATATAAAAAAAATCCCTTTTGAAACACAAATCATTAGTTTATTATGTTTTTAACAAGATGGACAATGATAACACACCTCTTATTTTAGATTTTAATGAGAATGCTGAACAGGTCAAACATAAATAAAATATAAAATAAAACATAAATTAAATATTTGGAGAGCAAAAAATGGGTCGCAAGAGAATATTGAGAACGGGCAGCAGCTGAAATAGCCTGCCCTTCGGTGGGTCCCCGCTCAGTTCTCAAGCTGGTTTTTGCTCATCTTGTGCCATTACAGAGAGAACATCTCTGAAACATATCAGACTGGTCCCACCCATACGGGCAGTCCAGATCCGAATTGCCAGCAACCCCAGACAATCGTTTCAGCCTTGTTAATATTAAATATTGGTATATTTTAAAGACTGATATAGTTTAAAAAAAAATGTTATAAGAGAAATACCACATATTATATACAGCTGACCAAGTAACGTAAAACAATTGACAACTAGTTACATTAGAGATAAAGGTCAAGAAATTTTTTTTTGGGTGTGGGGAAAGGAATTTTACCCTTGTAGGTCTTATTTAGCATGTAAGTAAACTATTTTTAAGAGACATAGATAATCTATGAATCTATTCAAATCTTTTTCTACTAACATGAATTTTAAAATAAAACAAATTTTGACTTGCCAATTCACTAATGTCATATACCTCCTCTGGTGCCCTTGTGGCCTGCAATATATTAGTATGACTACCAGACCTTTCAAAAAAGAATAGCAGAACACATAGGCAATAACTAAATGGAATATATGAAACAGTGTTTCAGCTCATTTTGTGGAAAAATATTCAGGTGACCCATCTCTTTTATCATATATGATGGGATTTTTTTAACCCCTTAAGGACACATGATGGAAATATTCTGTCATGATTACCTTTTATTCCAGAAGTTGTGTCCTTAAATGGGTTAAAAGACAAAAGAATTGGAGAGGAGAAAATTATTTTAAAGAATTGGCAAAGGTCGAGAGTAGATACATTTTTAATCTAGATACCCTTTTTCCAAGTGGTTTAAAGTTAGTGCATTTTTAAAAATGTTAATAGATATGGGTATATGTACTCCAAGGACATACCCGTATATGTTTATATATTATTACTATATGTGTTTTATATATTTATTATGTGTATTCTATATATATATATTGTATTATGAAACAAAAAAAACAAAAATTTTCATAGTGATATTGATTATATCTCAACCTTTGCCTAATTATATTGGTATTTTTTTATTTTCTCTTATTTGTTAGATCTTTAAAGTTGCCATTGATTATGGATTCTGTATTTTTAATATATACTCATTTTCTCTTCCTTTTTAGTATGTTGACTTTTAAATGATTTGTTTATATACATGTATTTTATATTTTTATATATGTGTGAATTAATATTTTTATGTATGCATGATTTGTGTGCCCAACATAATCATGGAGGATGTAACGTCAATAAAACTGTCCAGATATGACATTATGCGATGCCGAAAAACTGCAGAAATACCGTAAATAAGCCACATATGTTTGCAATTAATAGGAGGTATATATATTTGGCACTTTAGAAGAACAGACCGACACTGGAAGAAAGCTTGTTGTCGAAATGCATTTGCTGATTGTATACAATGTTCTTTTATTTTTTATTTTTTTTTGCAGTTCAAGCATTAACATCATACCACAACAGCGAATGCAAGGCAATTCAGTACACAAAGTTGTAACGTTTATAAAATGGTGGTTACATCACATTAAGCTTACATATCTAGAAGGATATTCCTTGCTGGTTCCTTAATCTAAGCATACTGCCTAGGCATGTAGAGTGAGCGAGGAAAACAAAGGATTTACTAGTCATACATGTCAAAAACAGAGAACAGAAATAAATCTTTTGGACAATAAACATCATCTAGATATGCAAGAGAGTAACTAAAAGTAACTAAAAGTAAGGGAGGTTAAACATGCTGATCCAATGCTAGCACAATAGCAAGGTAACAAGGAGTTCACTAGGAGTAGGCATACAAGAATACATGTTTAAATATCAGGCTAGGCAATGACAATGTCAGAGCATCAAGTGCCAGACATGGTGATTAGTAAGTCGTGAAATTAGATTGATAACAAAATATTGAGAATTAAAACCACTGGGACCTAAGATAGCATTATACCTCTACTTTAGTTAAAGTTAAGTTAAAATAAATTATTATAATGAGATGCACAGCATACAATTACGTTTAGAATGGCATCTGCCAACTTCATCAAAAACTTGACATCGAAGGTGAGCCATTTTGCCCGGTTCATCCGATTCCCACTGAGTCTGAAATCTGCGACCGGGCATCTGCATGTCACGGTGGGTAAGTGCCATTTGTGAGCAAGATTTATGGGGACCGCCAAATTTTTGGACGAGTGGGTGCTTGATTGAATTCCCAAATTCCAAGCTGAAATTTAGCTGAATCATAAAGCAAACAAAACAATTAAAGCGTTTGTTTTATTTGTGATTCTGAATTCCAATTGTGGCACCAAGAAGAGAAATGATTGATGGGGAAAAAGATAATTGATGGCTAGGGCAGTCATTCCATTTTTATTTTAATCACAAGTCAAGTGAGAAATGAGCAATAGAGGTAAAAAAAGAAACAAAATAAAAAATATATATATTTATATATTATATATTTATTAAATCTATAAATAATAAATAAATATATAATTTAAAAATATAGATTATATTGTACAGGTCATCGTTTTTTCCTTTATTAGTTACTGTTGCTTACTTGATCGGTGAACCAAACAGTGTACTGTGAAATGTATAGAAACATAGAAACATAGAATGTGATGGCAGATAAGAACCATTCGGCCCATCTAGTCTGCCCAATTTTCTAAATACTTTCATTAGTCCCCTTATTGTTAGGATGGGCTCATGCCTATCCCACGCATGCTTAAACTCCTTTACTGTGTTAATCTCTACCATTTCAGCTGGAAGACTATTCCATGCATCCACTACCCTCTCAGTAAAGTAATACTTCCTGATATTGTTTTTAAACCTTTGCCCCTCTTATTTAAGACTATGTAGTCTTTTGTGGTAGTTTTTCTTCTTTTAAATATAGTCTCCTTCTTTACTGTGTTGATGCCCTTTATGTATTTACATGATTCTATTATATCCCCCCTGTCTCGTCTTTCCTCCAAGCTATACATGTTAAGATCATTCAACCTTTCCTGGTAAGTTTTATCCTGTAATCCATGAACCAGTTTAGTAGCCCTTCTCTGAACTCTCTCTAAAGTATCAATATCCTTCTGGAGATACGGTCTCCAGTACTGCGTACAATACTCCAAGTGAGGTCTCACCAGTGTTCTGTACATTGGCATGAAAACTTCCCTCTTTCTACTGCTAATACCTCTCCCTATACAACCAAGCATTCTGCTAGTATTTCCTGCAGCTCTATTACATTGTCTGCCTACCTTTAAATGACAAGAAATAATCACCCCTAAATCCCTTTCCTCAGATGTTGAGGTTAGGACTCTATCAAATATTCTGTACTCTGCCCTTGGGTTTTTACATCCAAGATGCATTATCTAGCACTTATCCACATTAAATGTCAGTTGCCACAACTCTGACCATTTTTCTAGTTTACCTAAATCATTTGCCATTTGGCTTATTCCTCCTGGAACATCAACCCTGTTGCAAATTTTAGTATCATCAGCAAAAAAAATACATCATCATCAAGACCTTCTGCAATATCACTATTAAAAATATTAAAGAGAATGCGTCCAAGTACAGATCCCTGAGGTAACCCACTGGTGACAAGCCCATGCTTTGAATATACTCGAGAATATACATAACATTTACATTATTTAAATAGTTTGCAATACACTGATTAACCTATTTCTTACCTTTTCATCTGAATCATTTTGCTGTGTCTCTTCAGCTGCCTCAAACCACCATAATTTGGGGACCCCAAATGTTTTCTATTTTTGTCAGAAGTTTTGTGCACAATCATTAGAATGCAAAATTCAGACAGACATCTCGTAATACCCTTCCATCCATGGTAGTTAGCAGACAATTTGGTAGATCTAAAGTTAAGAAATATATAAAATAAATTTCTATGATAATGTTTTAGCTGACACTGAATTGCTCTGAACCAAACTGAACACATTACGTACACATTACTGAATTACCTACTGCATAGCAATTATGGTATAGATCAGTGGTTCCTACCAGTCCTCAATGTACCTCTACCAGTCCAGAATTTAAGGATTAGCTAGTTGTATCTATTTTTGTTTTCTAAAAACACCTTAGACACAACTGGTTATTTCCTTAATCATGGACTAGTAGGGCTGACTCGAGGAATGGTTTGGTAACCACTTGTATACATTATTACATTTTTTGACTTGTATTTAAGGATAAACTATGATTTTAGGACCAATTAAGCCATAATATTCATATGAAGCTGCTGGTTAAGGTACACTACAGCTGTAAAAATAAACCGTAATGACATTAAAGCTGAAATAGAAACATTGGAGGAAGGGCAGGAGATTGTACATCTGTATTTGAGCATGATTTCAGGAAAAACAAGCTGGCAAGGGTTTACATTTATAAGCCTAACATTGAAATATTTTGATGGGATAACCAATACCTTAGAGGCTTGAAAATCCAGAAGGCCTGTCAGTAATAGGTCAACAGTTATGTTTCTCATTCCCTATAGGTTCAGGGAGATATTTCTAACTAATACACACCTTGCTTTTGATTGACATTCACTTATATTGCAGCCTATTTACATAATGATGACTGTTGAGACAAGCGTAATCATTTTGCCTTGATTTGACACTGATTCTTTCTGCCTTACTTAGCGTTTGGCATTTTTCTGATTTTAGCTGAGGGCTCCTCTTTATTTCTGAGACTGCTGTAGCCAGATGTGAATAATACTAACAAGGAGGTCACATCAAAATTCCTGTTATAAAATATATGAGAAATATTTACCGTGTCTCTAACACTTGACAGTTTATTTGCTCAACATAAGCTTGCTGTAAATGTATAACCAGCTTGCAACATTTAGGCCAAAACAACTTAACCGGAAAGGACCACCAACTCCAAATTGAATATGTTTTACAATAACTAGATTTGTCTAATGGTTGTGCAATATTCATTCACTGAACAAACCCAATTCCATTAACGAGCGACTGATAGACATTAGTGGTATATCTCATAAATGTCAAAACATAAAGAAATTTAAAAGAAGAAGACAATGTATTTATCAAGGAAACAACTGAAGAAAAGTATAGTATTTGTACATATAGCATTTAGAGATATTGTATGTAGCAACTCGAAATTTGTCTTGAAATGAAAACTCTTATATAAGTGCAATGTTGTCCTATACTTACTCAATCTTGTTGTGAACTACCCATTTCATGTCTCCTTGAAAAGCAAGTGTTCTGCATTCATATGAGGTACCATGGAGGGATGGTGGTAGAGTGAGAATAGAGTCTTGGGTATGGTATCCATTGCCACAATGAATGTTGTCAGTTTACTTGCTTGGAAGTGGAGATTGTTAATTTTAATATCCTTATTTAATTCAGGTAAACATATCATGTTAATTAGCAACCTCTAAAAAAAAAATATACACATATATTTTTGAATTTGCCTGGGGATGGGAAAAGTCACTTCTACATTGATGAAAATGGTCTAGATTTTCTGTTTGATTTCTCTTGGTCAGACAATATATGTATCTCTCCACTTTTGACAAGCTTGCTATATGTCTCTATAAACATACCCATTCATCAAACTAACTCAGACTCATGTTCATGACCAAACATGACAGGATCTATTTGCCTGTTGCTTTGGCTTGTATGGCCGCCATCTTACAGCATGCTTGGCTCGGCTGCTCGCTTGCGGTGTTCTGAAATGAACTGTGTTGCCTTGTAGGATTATGGAGCAGGAACTGGGATAACCCCCCCATCAGCCAAAGGGGGGGGGGGGGAGGGAGAGTGTGGCCCAAGCAACTGTAGAGGTGCAGAGAGGGGGTGGAAACTTTTCTCTAGCTGTAGTGATCTTGCCTTAGACTTAAACCATACTAGCCCAAAATCCAGACACAATAGCAAATGCCTAAGATGACGCCTACCTAGTTTTTTGTCTTCGACAACACACCATTTATTTAAAAAATACAATGAGTTACACATGTTACACAGAAATAAGCATAGTATGAAAGAAATATCTACAGGCAAACAGTAGGCGCTATATATTTAGTGATAGTGAACACAAATATTTTCTTATTACAAGTGAAGCAATATTAAAAGCTGCACCTTAAAGTGTAAAATAGCTCAAAAAAACACCACTATACATACATTTCCAAAAAAATAAGGTGCGCTATAGCTTTAAATAACTTAATAGTGTCCAATACAATTGTAATTCTTAATATTGTTTTTAAAGTGCATGTGCAATGTGCAACACGTGAAAAAAATGGGGAAACAAATCCACACTCACAATTTTAACGCCACTGGTGTGGATCACCCCTCAGGGCTATGAAAATATGTAAAACAAACACAAGAAACAAAGATCATAGGGTAATATGCCTTAAAACTATAGATATATGAAAGGGGAAAAATTCACACTTACAAAAGTAGAGCAGTAAAAGTCTGCTCTAACTATGATGGCAGAAGTCCTCTTATCTCAGGACTCAGAGACCTAAATTTATTTATGTCAAGGTGGGAAGAAGAAGCCATCTACTGTCATAGATCCTGGGGGACGAACCTGGTCTCCTACAAGAGATATATTGACGACCTGTTTTTTATATGGAGAGGTTCCCAAAATGATTTTGAAATTTTTTTAAAAGAAATTAATCAGAACTCCTGGGGCATACAACTAACTAGTAATTTTAGCACACGGAATATTAACTTTTTAGATTTGGAAATTTATGTTGAGGAAGGGGTTTTAAAAACAAAGATTTTTTTTTAAAAAGTAGATGCAAATAGCTACGTACTGTACAACAGTGGACACTACACCCCGTGGCTCAACAATATTCCTAAAGGGCAATTGCAACGTATACGAAGAAATTGTACAGATAAGGATATTTTTGAAGAACAAGCGAGAACTGTAATGAAGAAATTTTCCCAAAAAGAATACCCGAATGAACTATTACCGTATATACTCGAGTATAAGCCGACCCGAATATAAGCCGAGGCCCCTAATTTTACCCCAAAAAACTGGGAAAACTTATTGACTCGAGTATAAGACTAGGGTGAGAAATGCAGCAGCTACTGGTAAATTTCTAAATAAAATTAGATCCTAAAAAAAATATATTAATTGAATATTTATTTACAGTGTGTGTATAATGAATGCAGTGTGAGTGTATGAATGCAGTGTGAGTGTATGAATGCAGTGTGAGTGTATGAGTGCAGCGTGTGTATGAGTGCAGCGTGTGTGTATGAAAGCAGCGTGTGTGTATGAATGCAGTGTGAGTGTATGAATGCAGCGTGAGTGTATGAATGCAGCGTGAGTGTATGAGTGCAGCGTGAGTGTATGAGTGCAGCGTGTGTGTATGAGTGCAGCGTGTGTGTATGAGTGCAGCGTGTGTGTATGAGTGCAGCGTGTGTGTATGAGTGCAGCGTGTGTATGAGTGCAGCGTGTGTATGAGTGCAGTGTGTGTGTGTGTATGAATGCAGTGTGTGTGTGTGTATGAATGCAGTGTGTGTGTGTGTGTGTGTGTGTGTGTCTTGCAGAGCCTTGGTGGGGGTGGGCAATTTTTTATTTTTATTTTTTTTTATTATTTTAATTTTTTTTGTATTATTATTTATTATTTTTATTTATTTAATTTAATTATTATTAGTATTGTATTATTATTTATTATTTTATTATTATTTTTTTATTATTACGAATTATTTTTTTTCGTCCCCCCTCCCTGCTTGGTGGTCCAGCATTGGTAGTTCAGTGGGGGGGAGAGGGGGGCTGGCAGAGCTGTAACTTACCTGTCCTGCAGCTCCTGTCAGCTCTCTCCTCCTCCGCGCCGTCCGTGCAGCTCCCTCTGTCAGCTCCCAGTGTAAGTCTCGCGAGAACCGCGGCTCTCGCGAGACTTACACTGGGAGCTGACCGAGGTGCTGAACTGACGGCGCGGAGGAGGAGAGAGCTGACAGGAGCTGCAGGACAGGTAAGTAACGCTCTCTGCAGCCCCCACAGCCCCAGTCTGTATTATGGCAATGCAAATTGCCATAATACAGACTATTGACTCGAGTATAAGCCGAGTTGGGGTTTTTTAGCACAAAAAATGTGCTAAAAAACTCGGCTTATACTCGAGTATATACGGTACTTAAAGCCTATGAGGAGGTAAATAAATTAGATCAGGATGTTTTAACTTATAAAAATAGTAATAAAATGAGTGGAGACAATACTCTTCAACCTCTGGTTTTAGATTTTAACAAAGATTCACAAAAACTCAAATCCATTGTAAATAAACACTGGCATCTACTAAGGAAGGATAAAGAATTAAATAATATTATTCCACAAAAACCGTTTATCACTTTTAGAGGGGCTACAAATTTAAAACAGATACTCACGTTTAACCACCCCAAAAGAGAAGTGCCAGAAACTTTTTTAAGTAATAATAAAAAAGGCTTTTACTCATGCGGGACATGTGTAGGCTTTAAATGTAGTGTAAATAGGACCCTTAAAGGAATCAATAAATTTAAAAGCAAACATTCAAAGTACGAGTTTAATATTAGGGATTTTATTACTTGTTTTAGCAAAAATATTATATATCTGTTGATTTGTCCCTGTTGATTGCAGTATGTAGGGAGAACGATCCGTCCGCTACATAGAAGGATTTACGAACATGTTAATAATATACGCAAGGGATTTGAGTTACATAGTGTGTCTGCGCATTTCAAAAAATTCCACAATAAAGATCCGAGCGGACTAACCTTTGTAGGGATACAAGAAGTCAAAAAATCTTGGCGAGGAGGTGACCATATACAGCACATAGGTAGAGAGGAAATGAAATGGGTCCATAAATTGGGAACCCTAGAACCAATGGGTCTTAACATTGAATTTGATCTTTTCAACTTTTTATGATGCTTTTTAACTTTCCCATTATCTGCACTTCTTCTGTTTACAATGTGTTTTTTTAACCCATTTTACTCTATCAGTAGGATGTGGGATATTCCAATATAGCTGCTACTACATCTGGTATGATGTTTTCTATTTAATTGTATTATAAAACTAATAATATATGTACCTATTTTACATTTATTTATGTTTAGTTTGTATTTATAATATGATTGCATATTAAATTGTTTTAAAATTTCCTATACAGACAAACATGAAAATGCTAGTATTATTAGCTTTTATATTTCTTCATTACAACATATATGTGCCGTTTAGGCGATATGCCTAAAACAATAGAGACTGGACGTTTTAATTAAGGAGTCATCAGGTGACCCAGAACCAATAGACTTTCTTTTCAAGAAGTCCACGCCCAGAAAGATCATCATAAAACTAACAGGACAGCAGGATCCAACATGTGATCTGAGGAAGCCAATCTGGCGAAACGCGTCATCACGCACAACGTCACCACGTGATCGCTCCGAAACCCGGAAGTATTGACTTGAGGTGGTTATACCGGCGGATACAAACAGCACATATCGTGACCGCTGGATGAGGAGAATCGTTTGGACGGGTGACTTAGAAGCTATTTTTATACATTTTATCACTTTGTGTGAATTATCTTTTAAATTCTTCATTCAAATAAAGTGCCTCAGAAGGATTTGTCTGCTGTCCTGAATACTAAAGGTCTCTGAGTCCTGAGATAAGAGGACTTCTGCCATCATAGTTAGAGCAGACTTTTACTGCTCTACTTTTGTAAGTGTGAATTTTTCCCCTTACATATATCTATAGTTTTAAGGCATATTACCCTATGATCTTTGTTTCTTGTATTTGTTTTACATATTTTCATAGCCCTGAGGGGTGATCCACGCCAGTGGCGTTAAAATTGTGAGTGTGGATTTGTTTCCCCATTTTTTTCACGTGTTGCACATTGCACATGCACTTTAAAAACAATATTAAGAATTACAATTGTATTGGACACTATTAAGTTATTTAAAGCTATAGCGCACCTTTTTTTTTTTTTGGAAATGCAGAAATAAGCATAAGCTGTTAGGTAAATGTACATATCTAACTGCCTCACATTGGATAAAGTTACTCGAAAATAACTTCTGTGCAAAGTGTCAAGATAAATGGATAGCAACCAATCAAGAACCACCATTTCCAGTCACTCTGTGGCAACCGCACCCTTTACAAAGTGTCAAAAGAAATTATAAAAACCCTGGTACAATAGTTAGACCTTGCATTTGTTCACACTATCTTTGAGATAGAAAAATACGTTTAGTAATGTAGGCTACTGGAAAGAGAGTAAAAGAGTCAATCACAAATATTTGAGGAAGTGTAGTAGGGCTCAACATTTCAACTCACCTTCTAGCAATTAGTGAGTGAAAATTCAGCTCTAGAACATGTAAAATGTGCCATTAATCCTCACTACCCGTGAGGATCCTCAATGTGGTTTGAAAGCTGTGAATTATTAACAGTGGGTATGCAGCTGATATCAGTGCCCATCAAGGAAATGAGCAATTTAGGTTTAAAGTGTTGTGGTGATTGTATAATTATTCTTATCTATTGATTATGTGATAATGTATTTCAGTCATCATGCAAAAAGATTTCCAAATTCAGAAATCTATAGTCTGTAAGTTACTGAGACAAGTTGACAGATTTAAATAGAAGAAATTGTTTAGGAGTAGCTTGAGAGGGGGCTAATTACATCTATAATGAAAGCATTACCCTGGTTAAGATTGTACTGAAGAATGTGTGACCTATTTGGCACATCAAGGTCAAAAAGGCCAGTGATCTACAAAAGAGCTTTGAGTAAGCATGCGCAATATGTAGAATAGGACAATGAAGATAGGAAATATAGTATCTGTCATGAAAACTCTTTAGCAATGTCTCCTTTATTTTGTTTCCCTTTAGGGTCAGCAAAGATAATGCCTACTTCCTTGCAACAAATTATTCTAACTGCTACAGCAACAGCATTATGGCACAAGCACAAGTGATACCATCTGAGTCCATGCTACTCACTTGCTACTCACCCACTAACTGAAGACTGACAGAGTAAATGGAGAGATATGCATGAGTGGCAGCAACAACAACATGTTCTCAAGGTTGGATGCGATAACAAAGGGCAGCTAAAGAATGTGTAGTAGACAGCAAAGATAGATGCAAGACTGGAGAGCACCGTTTGGAGAAGCAACAGCTCTGTACAGCAGATTGCTTAATAGTCACTAGACTTGTGCCCTTGTTTTCAAACAAATTATGATTTGTCAGAAATTTTGGCAGCTCCTTTGAAATCCTGCACTCCAAAATTCTATAGAAATAAATCATGAAACAAGCAAATCAGTCAATGGACAAAAAAGTTTTATTTGATTCATGAGTTCCACCCATGGTGCTAAAAAAAAAAAAAGTGTGAGCAAATCTAAATGATGGTTAGGGGACATCCACTAATTGTTGATTTTATTTACAGATCAAATAAGAAGTGACCAATAAAAAACAATAGATGTATAAAAAAAAAAATCATATATTTAAATAAATATTCTCATACTAAATATGGATTCCTTCACAAAAAACAAAAGCAAGCGTCAGCTTGATACGTGTTTCAGCGCAATTCCATGCCTTTATCAAGAGCAGCCTGCCTTTTTTGTGAAGGAATCCATTTATGCATTTTCTTGAGACTCTATGATGCTGCTTGATTGATTTTCTAATTGTCTTTTAGATCAGGGGGACTGCTTTGAAGCAGTAAGCATTGGGGGAGGGCTATTTAGAATAGCACTGGTTTGGCTATTATTTTCATTAGAAATCATTCAGTGTTGGTGCATCTCCCAAGATAGACTACTTATTTTTTTCATCATTGCAGTTATGGCTTATGACAGTGATGGCGAACCTATGGCACGCGTGCCACAGGTGGCACGCCGGGCCCTCTCTGTGGGCACGCGGCCATAGCTTTGCCATCACTGCAGAGTAGGCGCCTGCCTGCCCGAAACGGCAGGCGCCTACTCTGCTTCCATGTCGGGAGGACCGGAAGCAGGGGGGAGGGATCGAAGAAGCAGCTCTCCCGTCCTCCCGCGAGCTGTGTGGAGCGTTGCCGCGCGTTACCATGGCAACGCTCCCCACAGCATCGCGCGGGAGGACAGGAGAGCTGCAGGACCTGTCCTCCTGTCCTGCATACCACCACCGGACCACCATGGATGGCTGTGTTCCCCCTCCCCTTCACCAAAGGTAACAAGAAGGGAAGGGGGGAGATACTGATGTAATAACCTACCCCTCTTACCCACAGCACACCTACTCCCAGCACCCTTACCCCCAGCACCCCTACTCCCAGCACCCCTACTCCCAGCATCCCTACTCCTTCTACTCCCACTACCCCCAGCACCCCTACTCCCACTACCCCCAGCACCCCTACTCCCAGCACCCACAGCACCCCTACTCCCAGCACCCACAGCACCCCTACTCCCAGCACGCCTACTCCCACTACCCCCAGCACCCCTACTCCCACTACTCCCAGCACCCCTACTCCCACTACCCCCAGCACCCCTACTCCCACTACCCCCAGCACCCCTACTCCCACTACCCCCAGCACCCCTACTCCCCCTACTCCCAGCACCTCTACTCCCAGCACCCCTACCCATAGCACCCCTACTCCCAGCACCCCTACCCCTAGCACCCCTACTCCCAGCACCCCTACCCCCCTTACCAACAGCACCCTTACCCACAGCGCCCCTACCCCCAGCACCCCTACCCCCAGCACCCCTACCCCCAGAACCCCTACCCCCAGAACCCCTACCCCCAGAACCCCTACTCCCCCTACCCCAGCACCACTACCCCCAGCACCACTACCCACAGCACCCCTACTCCCCCTACCCCCAGCACCCCTACTCCCACTACCACCAGCACCCCTACCCCCAGTACCCCTACCCCTGCACCCACAACACCCCTACCCCCTACACACAGGACCCCTATCCACAGCACCCCTACCCCCTACACACAGGACCCTTACCCACAGCACCCCTACCCCCTACCCACAGCACCCCTACCCCCTTAACCCCCCTACCCACAGCACCCCTACCCCCCCACACACAGCACCCCTACCCCCCACACACAGCACCCCTACCCCCCCACACACAGCACCCCTACCCCCCACACACAACACCCCTCCCCCACACAGCACCCCTCCCCCCACACTCACAGCACCCTTCCCCCCACTCTCACAGCACCCTTCCCCCCCACTCTCACAGCACCCTTCCCCCCACTCACAGCACCCTTTCCCCCCCACACACAGCACCCTTTCCCCCCCACACACAGCACCCTTCCCCCCCCACACACAGCACCCTTTCCCCCACACACAGCACCCCTACCCCCCCACACAACACCCCTAATCCCCCACACACAACACCCCTCCCCCACACAGCACCCCTCCCCCCACACTCACAGCACCCTTCCCCCCACTCTCACAGCACCCTTCCCCCCACTCACAGCACCCTTTCCCCCCACACACAGCACCCTTCCCCCCCCACACACAGCACCCTTCCCCCCACACACAGCACCCTTTCCCCCCCACACACAGCACCCTTTCCCCCAAACACACAGCACCCTTTCCCCCAAACACACAGCACCCTTTCCCCCAAACACACACAGCACCCTTTCCCCCAAACACACAGCACCCTTTCCCCCCAAACACACACAGCACCCTTTCCCCCAACACACACAGCACCCTTTCCCCCAAACACACACAGCACCCTTCCCCCAAACACACACAGCACCCTACCCCCCCACACACAGCACCCCAACCCCCCAAACACAGCACCCCACCCCCCCACACACACAACATTACACACAGACACATACACTGCACCCCTCAATGCAGTATATGTGTGTGTGTTCAGCAGTCTTTATGTATTCAGCAGTGTGTGTGTGTATTCAGCAGAATAATAAATTATGTGTAATTGTTAGCGTCTTTTATAAATTAATAAAGACTTCAGATTAATTTTAATGACATCGATATCGTAATCTTAAATGAATAACTGACTCTAGTGGTAATCTTTGGAAATCTAAATCCTGTTGGAGTTGAATTTCTATTAGTTTGTCTATCCTAGCTTTAAGATAAGGCCAGGGACTAATGAGAGTATTTAGAATATTTGGCAGACTAGATGGGCCGAATGGTTCTTATCTGCCATCACATCTATGTTTCTAACACAATCCTTTAGTGCTTCAACAGTTGAGAGGAATGAGGCATGAGGATAAGTGGATCCTTAGTGGATAAAGTAGTGCGCTGGATTTTCTTTTTTATTGTATAAATTGGCTCCTAGCAGCATCCTATTGCATGTTCAGGTGAGTGCAGCCCCCTGGTTTTATATATATATTTCGGAGTCTAGCCAACTCCTTTGTTTTGCACCCCTCTCTGTCACAGGGGCCTCATCCCAAGGCTCTATTTAGCCTTCTACTGCAGAGAACTCCAGATGGAATTTTTTCTCAAGTAAGTAGCTCATGAAGCAGACACTAGGCTGTTAGAGCAGGACCTGCCAAAGATGGGGTACATTGACGTTGTGGCAGGCTTATGCAATGTATGATCATATAGTGTAACTAAACCTCCATTATTTTTTGCCTTGATTAGGTGTTTTAAAAAAACTAACAAAATCTGTCAGCACCGAAGTTGCTGTTTAGTAGATAAGGGAGTGCTCTGGATTTTTTTATTGTATACATTGGCTCCCAGCAGCACCCTATTTATGCATGTTCAGGTGAGTGCAGCCCATACAATATTGAGTCTCCTCTGACTGAGGTCATATATATTTTATGAGAAGCTTTGTGTATGCTGGCTTTGCTAGCAAAGTCCCTGATCTGTAGGTATCTAAAAGAGGTCTGCACTGTTGGAGGTCTGCAAATGGGATTATTGAACCTTCCTCTAATAGCTGAAATTTGTGTATTCATGCCGTTCCAACGTTTCTACAATCTCTTGTCTGTATGCCCAGTACAAATGCTCTATTTATCAAAACTGGGAAATCCAAGAGCCAATGAGAAATTTATAGCTGACCAATCCCACAACTGGAGGTAGTTGCTGGGCAATCTGTCTGGAGTAACAGTCTTTTGAAGCCAACATACTGTATAAAATTATGGCAAATCTTCCCCCATCATCAATGACTCCAGATCCACCCTCATTCTAACCTCTGGAGTGAAGTACCATGGAGTGGAGTGCACTTGGGCCAACTGGGCCGTTAAATAGTAGAGATGGATAAGCATCTTCTCTCTGAAAAAACATGGCAGCACAACTTAGGTTTGCAAAGTTGCATCTGAAAAAAACCACGAGACAAACTACAAGACCAAAGTGGAGCGGTTTGCCAATAATGCACAGTGCCACATTTAGCGAAAGCCAAACACAGCATATCAGCACAAACACCTCATACCAACTGTCAAGCACGTTGGAGAAGCGGTGATGATTTAGGCAAGGATCTGGGAACCTTGCAGTCATTGAGTCAACTATGAACTCCTCTGTATACCAAAGTATTCTAGAGTCAAATGTGAAAAAAAAATAATATCAGACCCAACCCCACTTGTTAAAAATACTTTTTCAACTTTCTTAAAGAAAGGTGCAGATCTTAACATTTTAACCCCTTAAGACCGGAGGGCGTACTATTACGTCCTTTTAAAAGCGGCTCTAAACGCCGCCGGACGTAATAGTACGCCCTCCGGTTTTTAGTAACTTACCCGGTCGCTGGGGGTCCCACGCCGGCGATCGCGGTTCGGGGGACTCCCAGGGAGCCCCCCGTGGCACGTCCGCCCTCCAGGAGCCCTCCCGGCCATGTGAGAGTGAGGTCCTTGCGAGGACCTCACAATCACATGGCCGGTATAGCTGCCTGCTGCATTGCCAGCAGGGGGACCAACTGTAATGACAGTTGGTCCCCCTGCTGGCTGAAAATCAAATAATAAAATGTTAAAACAGTGTAAAAAAAAAAAAATTATATACTTAGATCATATATATATATTATATATATATGATCTAAGTATATATATACACATATACACACATACACATACACCGTCTAGGTGTATTTTAATATTAATATATATATAATTATATATATATATTAATATCAAATTACACGTAGACTGATACTGATTAAATATATATATAATTATTGTTATATATATATTTATAAATAATATAAAAAAAAATAATATGTAAATACGTAAAAAAATTAAATAAAAAAAATAATTAAAAATAAAATATTAAAAAATATATAGATGTGTTTTATTTCGTTCTAACTGTATTCTGATATTAATATATATATATTTATATCAAAATACGCTTATAACGAAATAATATATATATCTATATACATAAATATATACGTATATATCACTATATATATACCTATATATAAATAAAAATATTAAAAAAAATATATATATATATATACGTATATATACACATATGTATATATATACATATATTAATTCTACACATATATTTATGTAATAATTTTACATAATTAGGTATCCTAATTAATTACAATTAGCGGGACCTGCCTGACCACCCATGCCGAAAGTATAGGGAATTTAATTTGCTAGCACTATATTTAACCCTATAACTTTCCAAGACACCATAAAACCTGTACATGGGGGGTACTGTTTTACTCGGGAGACTTCGCTGAACACAAATATTAGTGTTTCAAAACAGTAAAATGTATTACAACCATGATATCGCCAGTAAAAGTGACGTTTTTTGCATTTTTCACGCACAAACAGCACTTACAGGGACGATATTATTGCTGCAATACTTTTTACTGTTTTGAAACACAAATATTTGTGTTCAGCGAAGTCTCCTGAGTACAACAGTACCCCTCATGTACAGGTTTTATGGTGTTTTCAAAAATTACAGCGTCAAATATAAGGCTTGTGTTTAATTTTTTTTCACATTAAAATTCGCCAGATTGCTTACGTTGCCTTTATGACCCTATGGTAGCCCAAGAATGAAAATTACCCCTATGATGGCATACCATTTGCAATAGTAGACAACCAAAGGTATTGCAAATGGGGTATGTCCAGTCTTTTTTTGTAGCCACTTAGTCACAAACACTGGCCAAAATTGGCGGTTTTTGAATTTTTCACACACAAACAAATACAAACGCTAACTTTGGCCAGTGTTTGTGACCAAATGGCTACTAAAAAAGACTGGACATCGCTTATTTGCAATACCTTGGGTCGTCTACTATTGCAAATGGTATGCCATTATGGGTGTAAATTTATTTCCTGGGCTACTATACAGTCTCAAAGGCAACGTAACCAATCTGGCGAATTTCAATTTCAAATGTAACACGCTATATTTGACCCTGTAACTCCCCAAAACACCATAAAACCTGTACATAGGGGGTACTGTTTTACACGTGAGACTTTGCTGAATACAAATATGTGTATTTTATTGCAGTAAAAGCAAACAGTATTATGACATTGACAGTTCAAATGTCATGAAGAACAAAAAAAATCAAAAAAAATCTTATTTTCTCCCATTTTTTTCATATTCAATTATGTTTCATAGCTAAATATTTGATATTAAATGAAATCCCTGTTTCCCCTGAATAAAATGATATATAATAAGGGGGGGTGCATTTAATATGAAAGAGGTGAATTACGGTTGGACAGACATATAGCGCAAATGCCAGGTTTTGTTTACGTTTTGTTTCGTTCACAACTTGTACATTTGGCTGCGGTGTTAAGGGGTTAAACAAACACGAAATTAACTTTTTAAATATTCAACATCCAAAAATCCCGGTAATATATTTTCTGCCTAAGATTCATAAAAACATAACCCATCCACCAGGCAGGCCCATTGTATAAGAGATTGGCTCACTGTGGAGCAACCTGTCACAATATAAGGACATTCTTCTTCAACCCTCTGTCAAACTCATTAGGTCTTATTTAAATGATTCCAGGTCCCTTTTAAAATTCTTAAATAATTTTATCTGGCAACCTAATTTTATTTTAGTCACCTGCGACGTCCAGTCTCTGTATACGATTATCCCTCATGACATAGGCTGCAGAGCAGTGAAAAATATTCTCATACACGAAAACAGAATCTCCAATACCCAAATTGATTTTATTATTGAGGGTATCAATATAATTTTAAAAAACAACTATTTTTGTTTTTTTATCTGTTTTTATCTACAAAAAAGAGGCACTCCTATGGGGACCAGGTTTGCACCTAGTTTTGCTAACCTCTTTATGGCAGACTGGGAAACCACTGCCATTTGGTGCGAGAATGCCTGGCGGGCGAACCTGGTTACCTATTTCAGATACATTGACAACCTTTTCTTTATATGGGACGGCCCCGAGGACTCACTCAACTTATTTATTAACCACCTCAACAACAACGACAGAGGAATTATTCTAACCTGTGAATATAGCAAAACTACTATTAACTTTTTAGACTTAGTAATTTTTATCAAAGATGGTATTTTAAACACAAAAACTTTTTTTTAAAAAGGTTTGTACAAACACAGCCATTGACCGGTCGAGTTGTCACTATAAGCCTTGGCTGGAGAGTGCACCAAAAAGTCAATTTTTAAGATTAAGGAGAAATTGCTCTCAGATAGAAGATTATAATCAGCAAGCAGAATTTCTGAAAGATAAATTCACTGAAAAAAATTATCCGGTGGATAACCTTAACAATATTATAGACGTTATCAGAACTAAAGAAAGAAGAGAACTTTTAAACTATAAAGATAAAACTTTGGCACTTATGGTATGGTCTTGCCCACATATTTCATACCGCATTTGCATGTAAGTAGGTAGACCATGCCCAAAGTGTTACAGTTGAAGAACTGCTTTATGGGGATTTCTATGGAGTTGCTGGAGTCAGAAATAGTTTTTGATCCTTTTGCTATGTGTACACATGCGACACATCTTCCACACTGATATGTGCCTTGTATCTTCATCCAGGTGCTGTTTTTCTTTTTTGGTGCCGAGAAATGGCTGGGTACCAATATTTGTTTCATATTTTTACCCCGTCTGGCTGTTATTGATACTTTAGTGGTAATTACGTCCCTGAGGTGTGGATCCTCAGTTAGTAATGGCCAGAAACGCCCCATCACCTTCTTCACTTCATTCCATCCAGCGTCATAGCTTGCTATACATCTTATAGCTTTCTTGGGGTCCTCTTTGGGTTTATTGGTGAGTAGTTATTCTCGTTCCAGGTTAAGTGCTCGTTGGTAGGCGTGCTTTAGGCACCTATTCGGATAGCCTTTCTGTTTGAATCTTATGCGCAGATCTGCGGCTTGAATTTTGAAATCGTCGATAGAAGAGCAGTTTCTTCTTAATCTCAAGTACTGCCCCACTGGAATACCTCTTTTGGTGGGAGAGTGAAATAGTCTTTACCGATCCCTATACCAGGTTTACTGAATGTATCTTCTTATGGAAAAGGTACATTGATGATGTCCTAATCATCTGGACAGGCACCCAACCACTTTTTGAAACGTTTGTAGAGACACTAAACACGAACAATCTCAACCTAAGATTCACCATGGAGTTTGGAGATCAGACTCTCAACTTTCTAGACTGCACTCTAAGGATAACCAAGGACTTCGGTATAGAGACTACCCTCTATCGTAAGCCTACATCCACGAACAACATGCTACGATGGGAGAGCCACCACCCTATCCCCCTCAAAAGAGGTATTCCAGTGGGGCAGTACTTGAGATTAAGAAGAAACTGCTCTTCTATCGACGATTTCAAAATTCAAGCCGCAGATCTGCGCATAAGATTCAAACAGAAAGGCTATCCGAATAGGTGCCTAAAGCACGCCTACCAGCAAGCACTTAACCTGGAACGAGAATAACTACTCACCAATAAACCCAAAGAGGACCCCAAGAAAGCTATAAGATGTATAGCAAGCTATGACGCTGGATGGAATGAAGTGAAGAAGGTGATGGGGCGTTTCTGTCCATTACTAACTGAGGATCCACAACTCAGGGACGTAATTACCACTAAAGTATCAATAACAGCCAGACGGGGTAAAAATATGAAAGAAATATTGGTACCCAGCCATTTCTCGGCACCAAAAAAGAAAAACAGCACCTGGATGAAGATACAAGGCACATATCAGTGTGGAAGATGTGTCGCATGTGTACACATAGCAAAAGGATCAAAAACTATTTCTGACTCCAGCAACTCCATAGAAATCCCCATAAAGCAGTTCTTCAACTGTAACACTTTGGGCATGGTCTACCTACTTACATGCAAATGCGGTATGAAATATGTGGGCAAGACCATACGCCCTTTCAAAAGACGGATCATGGAACACGTCCACTCTGTGACCTCCAATAGGGACACACCTGTGGCCAGGCACATCAGAAACAATCATATTGATACCCCAAAGTGCATAAAATTTGCGGGCATTGAAAAAATTCAGCTAGGCAAAAGAGGGGGTAATCTAGATCAGACCCTCAAAAGGAGGGAATGCTATTGGATTTTTAAGCTGGACACACTAGCCCCCAAAGGTCTGAATGAGGGCTTTTCTGATGACAATTCTCCCACAGATGCTTTTCAGACCGTAACTTTTCTATATAGCTCTATTTCTATGAATATACAACAACCAAATAGGGCTTTTATGCCTAAATTTTCCAGCTGAGTCTCCACATCATCCATCTATATAGTTACTGATACTTCCTCATGGCACCCCAGACCCATGGCCAGGATTTGCATCACTATACCGGCTGGGGCGATCGTATCACTTCCCTACCCACAATGGGGGCAGTTAGGGAAGAGTTACAGCAAGCACTCACACAAGATGGATCGTAGTGTTATCTTTCAGTTATAACACTATCTTGTGCGGACAGATCAGCCAGGCGTTTTTCGCCGCTCACAGGTTCCGCCCCGTTTACACCCACGTGGGCGGACCCTAAGGTTGACTGACAGCCCGCACAGCGAGCCGGTTTGGCGCGCGCAGATGAGACACACCTCCGTATATGATTGGTCGTTGGATCGCTCACAGGGCTCATATAAACGCCACTGTTTCAGTACCAGGTTTACCTTTGATAAAGGCGCTTTGGCAGCGCCGAAACGTACGTTAGGTGCATAATTTGTTATTTTTAACTTGTGAACGTTTGATGTGAACCTTTAGTTTAGGGGGTATGGGGACTTTGGATATCTAAACTGGTGCTAGAACTAGTCAGGAGAATGCCTTCAGAGTAGAAATCTTTTTTCTTTTACAGCAACACTGAGAGGTGATTTGTCTACAAAGCCCTGCACACACAGCAGGTTCTTTACAACTGTATCCAGTGTATGATACACTTGCAAACAGTGTTTAACCTAGCCAGCAGTGTGCTTTGAGAGAATACCTCCAGAGTAGAAATCTTTTCCTCTACAGCAACGTTGAGAGGTGTTATTTCTACAAAACCCTACATATACAGCAGGTTCTCCACAATGGTATCCAACGTGTGGTACACCTGCTAATTTTATCAAGTGTGAGAACCAGCTTGTAGTGTATCTCGAGACCAGTAATTCGCTCTGTTCCAATAGCCATCATTTGAGCCCTGCATACGAAAGTGGATCTCCATAGATAGATCCATCATACTGTGCACTAGCTCACTGCATGAAGTGGCAGGAATATAGTAGAAATTACTCAAGTTAGTTGCTATTTAAAGATCCACTCTCCCCATTTGGAGCCTTGGATTTACCCTGCAGCTGTGCAACAGTTTGAGATACTCATACAGCAACTTTTTACGCAGGCTTCCCAAAGACTCCATAAGCATTACTACCTTCTGATCTGGTATATGTCCACCTAGTATATCGTCCCTCCCTACCCCATTATTTTATCTGTAGTGGTGATGGTGCATTAAGTTTTATTTTCATTTTCAGGGATCATCAAGTTTATGATACCCACAATAAAAGTTATTTTTTAAGATTGGTAATTAAGGCAGAACAACATCTGCAGAACTACCCCTTAGCGCTCCAAAGGCCACCCATGCCTACGGATCACGCTATCTCCATTCTATACTAATGCTAACACACTGCAGCTCCAGACTACAGTAACCTATATGCGTAAGTGTAGCCTGTTTAGACCAAGCCTGATGCGTGGCAAGCTTAGTTTAACCTATGTTAATGTTTATTTTCCCGTAACCAAATCGTATAGACACCCTAGCAAACAGCAACAGCCCACAAAGGTTAACATACCACTACATAACTTACTACTTTGACATTAAGCAATATAACCTTTGAGTCAATCTCAACCTATTAAACATATTAAAAATGTGCATGTCCCTGCAAATACCCTGATTGTACCGCATGTGATAAGCCAGAGGACTGCTGTCAGGGCACCGAAGGCATGTATGTATTAACTGGATGCACTACAAAAATATATATATAAAAAAAAGTGTGCTTTATTCTATATTACTTGTTTCAGTACTTACCAAAAGCTTGCAATGCACACACCAGAAAAAGTCAAATAGCACAAGATACTAAGAATAACATAGCACACCTTTTCAGATTCTCCAGTTGTTTGTTTTCATTTACACATCTTCTTAATGTATTTGTAAATTAAAAAGAGTATACTTACTTTCATCTTTCTGGCCTAGTTTAAAATAAAGTACAATTTATTGCCCAAATTATTTCTTAGCGGAGGATAATTCTTTCAACTACAAAGAAACGCATGAGATACTGAAACAAGAGCACATTGTCTGTGTTCAACCATAAGCTTAGTTCCCAATCAATTGAACCATGTTATATTTAGATAAAAAAAAAT
The DNA here is from genome assembly GCF_036172605.1 of Pelobates fuscus. Classification (NCBI taxonomy): domain Eukaryota; kingdom Metazoa; phylum Chordata; class Amphibia; order Anura; family Pelobatidae; genus Pelobates; species Pelobates fuscus. The sequence goes on along the minus strand of NC_086318.1, from coordinate 324,171,933 downwards.
GCCACTGTGTAATTAATTTTGTCATCCCAAAACACTATCGGCATAATAAGGTTATAGTTTAGGAAGCAGTGAGTCAGCAACTTAATCGTGTTATGGAAAGTGTTAAATTGGTTATGCAGGACTTAATGTAATTGCTTCCAGTGTCCCTTTTTAATTTTTTAAAAGTTAACTAATTTTATAAAAATCAGGTATTTTTTTATGTTTTGCCTCGGTTATGTTGTTCACAATAGCTTGGGGCTAATTGCTTCATGGAATCCAACAACAGATTTAAATGTATTATTTGTATTGCGAGCCTAAATCAAATAAGAAAGCACATCTAATATTAGTTTTAAAATAAGAAATAAAAAATATAATAAAGCAATTGAGTGCAATGGAAAAATAGAAACATGACCATATAAATATTATTATTATGGAAAACTGTGCTGTGAAATTAAAAATATGAGTACAAAATATCTGTGTATACAGAAATAGATGCATAATCTAGTATGTCAATGTGAGCTCTAAATGATGTGGCAATTCCATAAAGTCTATCAATATTACTGTCACTTACCTTTATTCCAGTAAGTCCCATTGCCACACTCACAGTGACTTAAACTTCAACACATTGTTGGCTTAATTAAAACCCCTTCAGTCTTCCCTAAATACAACGCCGATGTCCGACAGCGGGGGAGACCTAATGCGCATGCATGGCAATGGGCATGCTCTCATTAGCATTTCCCCATAGGAAAGCATTATTCAATTCATTCCTATGGGGAAAGAATCTGACCCTGGAGGCCCTCATTCAGGATGTGAGTGTGTCCAGAGTCAGATAACGGACCAGAGGTCAGTTTCAAACCAGGAAGCCCTTGTGTGGTTGCTCTTTTCAGTGTTTACAGCAAAAAGCCTGAAGGTAATGATTCTACTCACCAGAACAAATTCAATAAGCTGTAGTTGTTCTGGTGACTATAGTGTCCCTTTAAATGTGTCAGATCTAAAACATAGAAAATTCATTTGAGAAGAGTCTAGCTTGTAAAAATTCTTAAACAAGTAATTTTGATAACGTATTTGACGTAAACACCCATGGCTGAGAACATACAATCAGTTACAGATTTATTAATTGAAGCACCAATGAAGGATTGCATGACATCAAACTCATTTGGGATAGAGAAAGAAAAATCTATATTTTGCATGATATTAATAACCATTTGATATACTTGTGAGAATATTATAATGGTTTTGTCATATTCAATTAACTTTATTATGGGTTAATGGAAATGAATGTATGTTTCCAATATAGTAATAGATGTGTATTTCGAGACAGCAAAGTAAAAAAATATATAGCATTTTTATATAAATTACCATACCATCATGAGTGACATATGAACTCAGAATGGCCATAGTGAACCATGAAAATAAACTTAAATGGTGATAGATACCCAGGGCTGACATTTGAAATGTACTAATCTTACAAACATAACCCTTCCCAATAATCTATTTGAAGTGAAATAAAGATATACCGTATATACTCGAGTATAAGCCGACCCCAATATAAGCCGAGGACCCTAATTTTACCCCAAAAAACTGGGAAAACTTATTGACTCGAGTATAAGACAAGGGTGGGAAATGCAGCAGCTACTGGTAAATTTCTAAATAAAATTCGATCCTAAAAAATTATATTGATTGAATATTTATTTACAGTGTGTGTGTATGAGAATGCAGTGTGTGTGTATGAGAATGCAGCGTGTGTGTATGAGAATGCAGCGTGTGTGTATGAGAATGCAGCGTGTGTGTGTGTGTATGAGTGCAGCGTGTGTGTGTGTATGAGTGCAGCGTGTGTGTGTGTATGAGTGCAGTGTGTGTGTGTGTATGAGTGCAGTGTGTGTGTGTGTATGAGTGCAGTGTGTGTGTGTGTATGAGTGCAGTGTGTGTGTGTGTATGAGTGCAGTGTGTGTGTATGAGTGCAGTGTGTTTGTGTGTATGAGTGCAGTGTGTGTGTATGAGTGCAGTGTGTGTATGCAGTGTGTGTGTGTGATGCAGAGTGTGATGCAGAGCCTTGGTGGGGGTTTATTTTTTACGAAAAATCAATAATTCTTGCAATGCAAATTCTTAGTTGTCAGCACGTCCTTATTAGGTCATTGTATATTATTATAGATGTATTAAACAAAATTCAGGTAGAGATTTTTTATATAATTATGATTAACTTTTCTTTTGCAATCTTCTTTTAATGAAGGGGAGCAGCAGCAGCAGCATGATTCCTTTTAAGTTCAAACAATGAAAAAATAAAAAAAAATAAGGAAAAAGTTAGTGGGCAGTTGATTCACTTGCCCCTTCAAGCCTAAGAAGATATTTCCCACACATCCATTCTATAGTGTACCTGATCATCTTCCAGTAAAAAAACAAAAAACAAAAACAAAAAAAGAAATAAATAACAGAGCCATTGTAGCGGCAGTATGTTAATTTGAAAAATGCATATTTTTTAAAATATGAAAGGGTGGAATAGGTGAGTTGGTCAACACATGCCCAATCACGGTTTCATTACATTTTTTAAACTATCCCCAGCTTTAAAATTAAATTACTCCTGCTGCTGCTCCCCTTTTTAAAAAAAATGCCTTTCATTGTAGTGTATTTTCCCTGCCTGGCTGAGTCTTTTAGACTCAGATTGATAGTTATTTATATTACAGACTTGATGCTTTGGAAAGCTGGAAGGTCTTCTCAAGGTTGAAGGGGTGAGAGTGTCAACTGCCCAAGAACACTAACTTTTTCCTGAGAGAAATAAGTGGCTATTCTTCAGTGTGAAAATAAACCAATGCCACACCAACTTTAAAGTCTGGACTCTGGGCTAAGTGCATCTTTATTGTTTTTAAGTGTATATTTTTTTGCACAATAATACATGCTTACTGTTACAAACTGCCATTTGTAACTGTTATTTTATTTGACAAATTGCCCTGCTTCCCTGTGTTATGGAGAAGCCTAATTGCCAGCCTTCTGTCCCATGACTATGGAACTAGTGTGTATGGCGATTTGACTGTATTTGTGGGATCTGAGCGCTGTTTGGATATATTGAGCGCTCAGATCCAAGCCATCTGGGGATAGGTTGAATGTGGGGGTTCTGTTCAGTATGATAGGAGTTATGTATTTTTGCTGTTGTTGTGAATGGAGATATTTTCTGTACCTGGAGATAGCTGGCTTACCACACCCAGTTAAGCCAATTATCTCCAGGATAGAGGACTCTGTGGAACTGGTTTGGGCTGGAAAGCCATGCTTCAGTTGCCACAAAGGATTTCATCCTAACTTTTAAACCACTGGAGGGAATTGTCTGATTTTTGGATATGTTTGTATTTTAAGTATGCTGAGTTCGAATATGTAATATTTTTATGGAGATTGGATGTATAGTTTTAAAGTTACAGGGTATGTGTAAAAACTGTATTTTTACTGTCTGTGATAATTATGTTAATCCCTTGTGTAACATAATTATATCACAGGCAGAGGGGAGGATTTTGTGTGTAATTGCTGGGAGTGTTTTCTGTAATGTACGTGTATGATTGGTTGTTTTGTAACACCCTGTGGGTGGTCCTATCTAATGGGATCCTGCATAAAAGAAGGTTCTTTTGATGCCAATAAACAGAATGACTTGTCCCTCTAACTTGCAGCCTTGACTCATGTTTGTAGGGGACAGCTATAATCACTACAGGGATTGCTATGCTCTTCGTACTCCCTTAGCTACTGAGCTCTTGTACGAGCTCTTGTTCCTGATCCTGCTTCGCTCTACAGAAGGAAGAGGTTCACCTACTGGAGCCTGGTCGTAGGTCCAGGGCGCAGAGCAGACGGCGAGATACCAGCCCAGCAGCGGTGGTTCGTGGGTTATGCAGTACTTATGGTGGCTACGCAGTAGTTATGGTGTCTATGATGCTGATGGTCCTTTGGTGAGCGCTAGGAGCATACTTTCTATGGTCCAACTTCCAGCCAGCCTGGAGGCAACCATAACACTTACTTTTAGCACTATGGCCAGCACTTTATACTAAGAATTCATATACACAGAGGGAAAAGTGTCACTGGCTAGGGAGTTACCATGGCAACCACAGTGTGTCAGGGTCTTACCTGAGTTGGGAGTCTGTAGCGCAGATATGTTGCTCACCCTTGCAGATAGCCACAGGCCAAGGTGGTCAGGTAAGAATTCACCTGGCCTGTGGGTCTGTGCACGGGGGCTGTGCAGGATGAAGTACCAAGTCGCAGGACAGGCAAGGACTGAACCAGCAGGTTTGTCAAGGGATAGCCGAGGTCAAAGGATGCCAGAGGACAGAAACAACGAGGAGTAGCCGAAGTCAAGGGATGCCAGAGGTCAGAGTAAACGTAGTCAGAAGCCGGGGTCAATAATAAGTAGCAGATCAAACGAAAGGAACACTGGTACGAAACACACAACAGGATCAAAGACTTGATCCTGATCACAGGGCGAGGCTGAGTTTAAATACCCTGCTGACGTCTGTTCAGGGTAAGGTGAAGCACAGCCATAGTCAAGGTACAGCCCCCAGAGTAGTAGACATGCCAGGATGAACAGGACCGGAATGACTTGTTGCTATATAAAGCTGCTGTGGTTCAGAGGTAGGAAGCAGGACCAGTAGTTCCTTGGTTCAAATCCCCTGTTGGGCACTCCAGGCCCTCCAGGGACGACCATGTCTATATGTTGTGGTAAGAACCGTGCATGCTATGGGTGCATAACAGAGGGACCCTGTCTCTTGTGCTATCCTTGTATCTCAGTTCCTTGGCATTGAGCAAATGTAAATAGGTTTTTCTCCAAATCTATACATTTGCTAGCACAATGTATAGATGGAGTTTTAAGATCTTCTAAAAGAGGGCACAAGATATAATGTCCGGGACATGATGAAGATGGAGGATGTCACCGAAATGTCAGAAAAATGTGCCTTTCTTTCAAAATCTGGATGGTGCATTTAATGAAAGGAGATTGGACTGGGGTATGATGCACTTTTGTTTTTTATTTGATGTTATTGTTTGGATTCATTAAAGTTAGCCTGCTTTATCCTGTATGGAAGTTCATGCATCTTCCCTGATTGTTTAAGCAAAAGGCCATGGTGAAACTACCAAAGATTATCCAACACTATATACTTTTGAAGCCAGAGCCTGCTCTATGTGGCTCTGGAAGATATTGACTGTCACTGATTGTCCACCGCTTTCAACATTTAGAAGATTTATTTGTATAAGTATTATACACGTCTGTTAGTGGGATCATGATTTTGCACTACCTTATTCCTTACCTTTGTGTTTAAAGTTAATTATGTGATGACATGTTCCCTTTAAAACTATGACATATGTCCTTACAAATATCTGTAAAATAGTGTATAGAGCAAACAAGAGGAAGACAAATCACACAAGACATTTGATATTTTCTGATTTATCATATGACCGGAAATGCAGGTTGATTCCTGTGAAAATATAAATGTTCATTTGTTATTTGTAGTAATGCTTACTAGTTAAATCAAAAGAATCTAAATGTGAATCAAAGATTAGCTTGAATTTCTTTTTAACAATCTGTAGGCATCAACTAAAACAATTGTATGGAACGAATTGTTCCTTGATGTAAAATATCTGCAAACTCCTGCTATACAAATCCTTGTTAAGCAATTATTCCTTAGCTGTGCTTTGACCTTTTGCATAAAATACAGCATAGTGTTTAGTAACAGGGGATCAACTTCAGAAAAAACAGTTACGAGACACAATAATTTTTTTTTGCAATATTATTTTTGCAATGCACTAAATTCAAATTAATTTTGATTGCAATATTATCCTTAAAATTAATAAAATTCACATCTAGGTTAAAACAATATGTATTATGCTAGTCTGGCTATATTTTATTTTTATAGAGAAAAGAAAAAGATAGCATTGTCATGCCTTTGTAAAGTGTAGTGAGAATTGTGATTGTTGACCATAGAATTAGGTTAGAAGAAATGTGTGGAACAGTATTTAAAGGACATTAAAAAGTAGTCAGAAAGAATATGAAGTAAGGAGATTCTCTCATGACCTGGCATACGTGAATGTTTTTTACATTAAGTTGAACTGTTTTATATATTTTTTATTTATTGTGTATTGCAATTAAATTAATCCTTTTAAATCTAATTTTACATTTTATTTATTTTTGAATTTATATTGGATTGTTACTTTTTTATTTTTACTTCCTGATCCATATATATCCCAGGTGGGGATTATACCACCACAGTGCTTCTATACCAGAGCAGGTCCATGCTCTAGTACATGTGAGTAAGATACTTACTGTGACAGATCCCCCTATTCCTGGATTATCATACTGTTAATTGTTGCTTATCTATCACACTGGGTAGTTCGATATATGGGATTCACCAAAGACCTGAGATCCATATAGTTCGTATACCGAACAAACTACCGAACAGCCAAACCACTCAGGTGAGGCGTGTGCTGCTTATTGACCCTTTTCACCCTTGTTCACAGCTCAGTAACTTCCATTATCTCAACGTTCTACGCGGTCAGCTGGGTGGCCGCTGTTCGTATGGCCGAACACGTGGCGGCGGGCATCTTTAGCCGCGAACGCATACAGCGGTGTTTGGTCGTAGAGTGCATGGAACTGAAATTGGGCACTGAACAATGTGAACACCGCTAAAACTTCCACTTCGAAGTTAGGTAAAACGTGTGGGAATTGAATGGCGTTCGGTAGGAGCAAGCTCCCCTGAACAACGGATAGAGACTGAGCTTACCCACGAACTGTTACATTTGGTACATTTTATTTTATTTGGTAAACCAAAAGAGACCTACTGCACAGCCGGATTTCATGGAACTCTTTTGGGCAGGAGCCTCATGTGTGGTCGGTCAAACTATGACTTCCATGGAAATCCCAAACCCTGAACAGATCTGGGTGAGTTTTGGATATGTTGGTCCCCCAGATAGGATCTATCAGGGGATATGACTTTTGTGGGGTTTCCATGGTTTTGGTGGTATTTTCAAAATATTGTAAAATGTATGTTTTCTCTGCCTGGATAATAGAGTTTAGTACAGTGCTTGACTCAATTATCTCTTGGACAATGAGCTTACATGCTAGAGGAAGTGAGGTAAAGTGACACAAAAGGTAAGGGAAGTATTAGGGAAGTAGATTGGTAGAATAGTAATCAATGAAGACTTAATGTGAGCTATTTTTCTGGAGCCAATAACAGTTTAATTGATATGCTTTTGTGAAAACTTGAGTTTTTAATGATTTTTTGAAGGAGTGGAGACTAACGGAAAAGGGAAGGGAGTTCCACAGGAATGGTGCAGCCCTAGAGAAGTCTTGGATACGAGGATCAGAGGTGGGAGTACGAACAATGGATAGACGCAGGTCTTCAGCAGAGCATAGGGGCCTAGACAGGACATACTTGTGTATTAGGGAGGATAGATAGGTGGTGCTATAGTCTAGATGATCACTGACTCCTTTGAAATGGACTTTAAGATAATACTATAATTGAATTCTGATTTTATAGCGTACTACAGTTATTAAAGGAACACTACAGGGAGTGCAGAATTATTAGGCAAGTTGTATTTTTGAGGATTAATTTTATTATTGAACAACAACCATGTTCTCAATGAACCCAAAAAACTCATTAATATCAAAGCTGAATATTTTTGGAAGTAGTTTTTAGTTTGTTTTTAGTTATAGCTATTTTAGGGGGATATCTGTGTGTGCAGGTGACTATTACTGTGCATAATTATTAGGCAACTTAACAAAAAACAAATATATACCCATTTCAATTATTTATTTTTACCAGTAAAACCAATATAACATCTCAACATTCACAAATATACATTTCTGACATTCAAAAACATAACAAAAACAAATCAGTGACCAATATAGCCACCTTTCTTTGCAAGGACACTCAAAAGCCTGCCATCCATGGATTCTGTCAGTGTTTTGATCTGTTCACCATCAATATTGCGTGCAGCAGCAACCACAGCCTCCCAGACACTGTTCAGAGAGGTGTACTGTTTTCCCTCCTTTTAAATCTCATATTTGATTATGGACCACAGGTTCTCAATGGGGTTCAGATCAGGTGAACAAGGAGGCCATGTCATTAGATTTTCTTCTTTTATACCCTTTCTTGCCAGCCACGCTGTGGAGTACTTGGACGCGTGTGATGGAGCATTGTCCTGCATGAAAATCATGTTTTTTCTTAAAGGATGCAGACTTCTTCCTGTACCACTGCTTGAAGAAGGTGTCTTCCAGAAACTGGCAGTAGGACTGGGAGTTGAGCTTGACTCCATCCTCAACCCGAAAAGGCCCCACAAGCTCATCTTTGATGATACCAGCCCAAACCAGTACTCCACCTCCACCTTGCTGGCGTCTGAGTCGGACTGGAGCTCTCTGCCCTTTACCAATCCATCCATCTGGCCCATCAAGACTCACTCTCATTTCATCAGTCCATAAAACCTTAGAAAAATTAGTCTTGAGATATTTCTTGGCCCAGTCTTGACGTTTCAGCTTGTGTGTCTTGTTCAGTGGTGGTCGTCTTTCAGCCTTTCTTACCTTGGCCATGTCTCTGAGTATTGCACACCTTGTGCTTTTGGGCACTCCAGTGATGTTGCAGCTCTGAAATATGGCCAAACTGGTGGCAAGTGGCATCTTGGCAGCTGCACGCTTGACTTTTCTCAGTTCATGGGCAGTTATTTTGCGCCTTGGTTTCTCCACACGCTTCTTGCGACCCTGTTGACTATTTTGAATGAAACGCTTGATTGTTCGATGATCACGCTTCAGAAGCTTTGCAATTTTAAGAGTGCTGCATCCCTCTGCAAGATATCTCACTATTTTTGACTTCTTTTGACCCATTTTGCCAAAGGAAAGGAAGTTGCCTAATAATTATGCACACCTGATATAGGGTGTTGATGTCATTAGACCACACTCCTTCTCATTACAGAGATGCACATCACCTAATATGCTTAATTGGTAGTAGGCTTTCGAGCCTATACAGCTTGGAGTAAGACAACATGCATAAAGAGGATGATGTGGTCAAAATACTCATTTGCCTAATAATTCTGCACTCCCTGTATAGTCACCTAAATAAAGCAGTTTTAGTGTATAGATCATTCCCTTGCAATTTCACTGCTCAATTCACTGTCATTTAGGAGTTAAATCACTTTGTTTCTGTTTATGCAGCCCTAGCCACACCTCCCCTGGCTATGATTGACAGAGCCTGCATGAAAAAAAAAACTGGTTTCACTTTCAAACATATGTAATTTACCTTAAATAATTGTATCTCAATCTCTAAATTGAACTTTAATCACATACAGGAGGCTCTTGCAGGGTCTAGCAAGCTATTAACATAGCAGGGGATAAGAACATCTTAATTAAACAGAACTTGCAATAAAGAAAGCCTAAATAGGGCTCTCTTTACAGGAAGTGTTTATGGAAGGCTGTGCAAGTCACATGCAGGGAGGTGTGACTAGGGTTCATAAACAAAGGGATTTAACTCCTAAATGGCAGAGGATTTATTAATCACAAAATTAGAGGATATTTATTAATCACAAAATAGAATCTAATAGAATCATTTTGCATTATTCTATATGAAAACAGTATTTACATATTCAATAATGATATGATAAAATATGTAAATTAAAATTAGTCAAATGAGTTGTAGGGGTGGATATTAGGATGAATAATCCTATTTACACCAATGGTTGTGAATACTTTGATATACAGTGTTATTCTCTAAAGTAAGAATTGAATTCAAAGTAAATTCAAAGAGAATTTTAAATTGCAGGCCAAAGTAGCCAAACTGGAAACATAGCTCACTAAGATAATTTTTCCAGTTTAGCAATTTTGGTCTTAAATTTGAAATTCCCTTTTTATTCACTTTGCATTGTCACTTTAGTAAATAATCCTGTGGGTGTGTTTTCCAAAGGTGCAATTGTGTTAATTTGTTCCAAGCTTGAATTGTGTCCCTTTCACCTGTTTATTTATTTATTTATAAAATATTTTACCAGGAAAGATACATTGAGATTTCTCTCGTTTTCAATTACCGTATATACTCGAGTATAAGCCGAGTTTTTCAGCACATTTTTTGTGCTGAAAAACCCCAACTCGGCTTATACTCGAGTCAATAGTCTGTATTATGGCAATTTGCATTGCCATAATACAGACTGGGGCTGTGGGGGCTGCAGAGAGCGTTACTTACCTCTCCTGCAGCTCCTGTCAGCTCTCTCCTCCTCCGCGCCGTCCGTTCAGCACCTCGGTCAGCTCCCAGAGAGAGCTGACAGGAGCTGCAGGACAGGTAAGTAACGCTCTCTGCAGCCCCCACAGCCCCCCCCCCCCCACTGAACTACCAATGCTGGACCACCAGGGAGTAAGAGCCCCCCTCCCTGGCCAGCTAGCAAGCAGGGAGGGGAGACGAAAAAAAATATATTCTAATAAAAAAATAATAATGAAAAAAAATAACTCTAACCAAAAAAAAAAACAATAATTAATAAAATAAATAAATAATATAACAAAAAAAAAGATTAAAATAATAAAATAACAATAATCCAAATGCCCACCCCCCAACACATACACAAACACACACTGCATCACACACACTGCACTCATACACACACACTGCATTCATACACAATGCATTCATACACACACTGCACTCACACACACACTGCATTCATACACACACTGCACTCACACACACACACACTGCATTCATACACACACTGCACTCACACACACACTGCATTCATACACACACTGACTGCACTCACACACACACTGCACTCACACACACACACTGCACTCACACACACACTGCACTCACACACAAACTGCATTCATACACACACTGCATTCATACACACACTGCACTCACACACACATACTGCATTCACACACACACACTGCACTCACACACACTGCATTCATACACACACTGCATTCATACACACACTGCACTCATACACACACTGCACTCATACACACACACTGCACTTATACACACGCACTGCACTAATACACACACACGCACTGCACTCATACGCACATGCACTGCGCTCATATGTGCTCCTTTTACCTTCACCTTATGCAGCGGGGCATGCAAATTCCAAATTTGTAGGAGTTCAGATTGAAAGAATTCAACAGCACAGTCTAGATCTGGGATAATGTTTAATCTGTGCCATGGAAGGTTCTTGATGTCTTTTAGAAAGCATTCAAGATTAAATTTTTTGAAGGACCTAGTTATTTTAACCTTGGGAGTGTATTTAATAGCCTTTATTTTGTGCACGCAGTACACTAAGCAGTGATCACTGAAAGTGTTTGGGAGAACACCGGCCTCCTGGATTCTATCAGGAGAAGTGGAGAGAATGTAATCTAGCAGGGTATGGTTATGGCTTTTAATGTTTATGCAAGTTGGGAAGGAGATTAATTGGGTTAGCTGCAAAGTCTTAAACAGCGTGCAAGAACTATTATTTTTAGGATTCAGCCAATCAATATTAAAATCTCCAAAGACCAACAGTTCACTTTTTGGGTTTTGAGCTATGGTTTCACTAAGGAGATGGGATATGTCAGAAAGGGAATGCACAGGGGAGCTAGGTGGGCGGTAGATTCCTGCAACAGTGATTGATTTACTGCATGGAATCTCAATTGTGCCAGAAAGGAAATCAAAGGTGGCAGGAGGGCTAAGGTTTTGTAAAGGGGTAAACTTTATGGAATTGTAAACATAAATAACAATGCCTCCTCCTCTCTTTGCTCTGTCATTTCTAAAACATGAATACCCCTGTATTGCAATGGCGGTGTCTGTTATTTTAGTTGTTAACCATGATTCTGAGAGCACAAGGATTTTTGTTTGTAATGGGAACACCAGGCTTGCAGTGCATCCAGTTTAGGGAGTAAATTACGGATGTTGCAGTGCACAAAAGAGAGGCCTTTTTTAGTGGGGAGATTAGGACTAGAATTAGCTGGGGGACGAGGGTTAGACCCCACATCAATTGCAAGGGAAAGTAACATAAGGAATAGGAATTTGGACATAATTTTTGTTTGGCCAAATAGTGAATGGGATACTTTATAATTTTGTGAGGTGGGGGTAGGAGGGCGATTTTTTATAACTCTCCACCAGCACTCAGCAGATAAGTTACAGGAACAGAGCATGCCATGGTGTATGATAATTTGTGCTCCAGTTTGAGGAGTGTGCTTATGCTGGTAGTGGTGTGAACAAAATTGGTTTGAGAAAAGGGTTATTAAGAATAAAAGTATGTTTATATTTAGATTCATGTTAGTGGTATGAGGTGTGTAGTTGAAAATGAAACAGAAATCGCAAAAAAACAAAAATTAAATAAAAGTATATAGTATTGTTGTGTGGTATATCTATTATTAAGAATAAAGGTATGTTTATATTTAGATTCATGTTAGTGGTATGAGGTGTGTAGTTGAAAATGAAATAGAAATCGCAAAAAAATAAATAAAATAAAAGTATATAGTATTGTTGTGTGGTAGATCTATTTGTAGGGAGAGAGAGTATGTGTTCTATAGGGTTAAGAGATTGGAAGGGTGTGCTGATCAGTGTTTGCACCTGTTATTTCAGGGGATTGAAAGTTGTGTGGGAGACTATCTATAAATGAGGAAATGAGCATGGGGTGGGTGGGTGGGCAATCTGTCTTCCAGAAGGCTACCTGTTTCAAATGGCCATGGAACAGCTGATGGAGCTCTGAGTTCTATGCTGGACTAGGTATGTTTAAAAGTCAAACTGTGGGAGAGAGATGTATATAAGGGTCAGATGGGCTAAGACATGGGGGATGCATAGATGGACATTTGATTTAAGGTCATTTAAGGAAAAACAAAAGCTAAGATTGAGAATTACAGATATAAGACAAAGGTATTTAAGTAGGGAAATAAAACCATTAAACAAAGAACAAGAAAGATATATGGGCCTGAGCTGGTTAAACTAACTTTTAACATGATGGACAAAGACAAAGGTGATAAAATACTTTGCATGATTGGCACAGGCTATTGTTACAAAGACATGAAAATGTATATATTGAAAATAATAAAACTAAATAATAGTCTCTAAATATAAAAACATACACATACAACAAAATTAACAGGGTATGTAGCAATATAATGAAATGTCAGTCTTCCAGAAGGCTACCTGTTTCAAATGGCCATGGAAAGGCCTATATGAAGCATATAGATGCAAAAGACCACTCTTGGCTCTCTGGTTTAATTCTTACGGCAGATATTGAACAAAAACGTGGGTGGTACATATTGTAAGCAATTAAGTGTAGCTCAATAGCACTACATAAGAAAAATACGTAGGCTGAATACATACCTAGGGAATTAAGTTTTCATTAAGGACAGCTTTAATACTACAGAATCCTAAAAAGGTTCTATAATTTCTAATTACCAGGAATTATATATCTTTGATATAACTACAACACATGGCAGGATAATCATTAAAACTGCTAGTAAAAACGGATATTTTAATAATGAATAAAAAATAGTTAATTGAATAACTTGGCTGATCATGATACTAATCAAAATACCTAGAGATGCTCTATTTTAAATAAGATTAAAAACAAAAACAAAAAACAGATCTTGTACCTACAGTAGCAAATATCTTGAATATTATATATGACTTGTGAGATGTATGTAATTTAATTATGGATCAACTCCAGCATTTTCTACAGAGCATAAGGTACATATAGATCCAATATTGTGGCTGTATTGTGGCTAGTACAAATTAGACATTTGTATGACAAATCTAAAAAGTTAGCATTATAAATGTTTCTCCATAAAACATAGAATACATCTAGTGTACTAAAAAACTATCTCAGGTTAAAAATAAAGAGCTATATTGACTTTATAATTTTTGTACAGGTTGTCTCTGCATGGTTTTTAAACATCTGAACGTTAAGACACTATGACATTTTCAAAGCAAAAAAAGTCATATTTGAAAATAATTTGATCAGAAATTAATGAGCACCACTGTGAGCTGCATATGCATATATTAAGGAATATTTGTGACATACTTACCAAGTACTTTTCCTTTCCTTGACATTATTCATGACAGCATCACATATTGTAGCTCTGCCTTAAGCCAGATTTGGATAGGAAATAACCAAATTAAGTAGATTCTGTGTACATAAAAGGTTTGGTTAAGGCATCTAGTACTAATGAATTCCTAGCTGGCAGTCAAATTGGTGGTCAGATTCTCATGGTTGTCTTGAATAAATTAAAGATGAGGGGGTCTGATGCCAATGACACATTACAAAGTGCTGAAAGAGCTGATATTTTTTAGGGTACTGAGGCTAAGTCTTTGTCCAGGACCACCTGAAAAATTGCAAAGCTTGAAGATGCCTAGAATGTAAATAGCCAAATGCTTTTCCAGTTGCCCAGATTTGAAGGTTTCCCAAATGCACTAGTAACAGTGGAGGTGGAATGTTTTCTCAACTTGAGAAGAGTCTCTGTTAAAGCATTTGACAGGCCTTAGTTTTGGAGTAACCTCCTTTCTAGAGCCACATCCCCAAGTTTCAAAGTAAAGGATTGAATTAAGAGATCCACCATGAAAGGAAGTATCCAAGGTAGGGCTTGTGAAATTTTTGGGAGAAGATACCACAACCACTGTGTCCATATGGGAATTATGGCTGTGACCTGAATATTAAGCCCCAGCCATTCCTCAGTTAGTATGTATGGGCTTAACACCTTAGTGACCAGAATTCTTTTAAATTTTCTTACCGTTTGGTACCAGTGCTGTTTTTACATTTCTGCGGTGTTTGTGTTTAGCTGTAATTTTCCTCTTACTCATTTACTGTACCCACACATATTATATAACGTTATTCTCGCCATTAAATGGTCTTTCTAAAGATACCATTATTTTCAACATATCATATAATTTACTATAAAAATATTATAACATATAATGAAAAAAAACACCCTTTTATAACTTTGACCCCCCAAATCAGCTGCACATCTACAGCTGCCAAAAAACCCCTGTGCTAAATAGTTTCTAAATTTTGTCCTGAGTTTAGAAATGTTAACATGTTCTTGCTTTTTGGGAAAGTTATAGGGCTATAAGTACAAGTAGTACTTTGCTATTTCCAAACCATTTTTTTTAAAAAAAAATTAACGTTACATTGTAACACTGATATTTGTAAGGAATCCCTGGATAACCCTTCACATTTATTTATTTTTTAAAAGAAGACAACCTACGGTATTAAACTTGGGATATTTTGCCTCTTTTCATGTAAGCATTTTATCACCAATCTATGCCAAATGAGAACTGTAATGATTACTTCCAAAGAACACCCCAATATGTGTTCAGCAACATCTCCTAAATACTGTGATATCACCCATGAATAAGTGTGTCAGGTCCTCTGGGGCTAAAATACCTTATTTGGAGGGTGCGCATTCCAGTTTTCCAAGCTGGAATTTTAACAGCTGGTCATCATGCACCCATGTCCTATTTGGGAAATTTTTGAAGCTGGCCAATGTAATTTATCCCCATCAAACCATATATATTTTTTAAATATAGACAACCCAGGGTATTCAATATGGGGTATGCCCAGTCTTATTTAGTAGCCACTTAGTCACAAACATTGGCCAAAGTTAGCATTTATATTTGTGTGTTAAAAATGCAAAATAACTGTTATGAATGCTAACTTTGGCCAGCGTTTGTGACTAAGTTGCCTTCGTATGCCATCATGGGGGTAATTCTCATTCCTGGGCTAGCATATGCTCTCAAAGTGTCAAGATTGGGTAACACACACACACACACAGTATAGGGAAACAGTAACCAGAATGAATGAATACAAAGAGAGAACTGGGTTAACGTGTGCCCTAGATAGGCAAAAAATACAAAGTGAAAATAGCAAGCCAACGTCAAGGACACCATAGATACTCAATAACAAGCCGAAGTCAGGGAACCAGAAAATCAAAATCGTCAAACACAAAGCCAGGCCAGTAACGAGAAAACCAAAACAACTTCACAGTAAGCACTCTCGGGCAGAATAAACCACGGCAGGGCAAAGATCTCCATAAAGAGGGAAGTTTAAATAGGGAGAACAACAATCTAATTGGACAGCATCATCAACCTGCACCAAATCACACAAAGGGGTGGGACCTGTGAAGGGCAGATGATGTGTCCCAATAATATGACCTGTTACTTTAATGCTATAAAAATCCTGCACCCACATGGTCATGTAATTTTCAAGGACTCCTGTAGGTGGCGCAAGGATGCCAAAAAGAGCAGGAAGTCTTGCCAGAAGACATCATGCATGGGGCTGCTCTGCATATGGTGCAACCAAACACTGCATGGTGTTTACTGTGGCCAGATGGCGTGGGACCGGAGACTGTAATTGCAATCAATAAAATTACTTAATTATGTAAAAATATTACATAAATATGCACATAGAATTTAGTTGATGAAGTTTGACCGCTTGAGTCACAGTTCCATGAAGTTTCTGGGTAGCTTCCGGTCGGGCGAGCTGTACCTGGGAGAACCTTTTGTGAGTCCCTGAGAGTCTTTGGGTGGGTATTACAATAAAATGGATAGTGGCACAAAATAAAACAATAAACAAGGCTAAAACATACAATTCATAAAGTTATTTGCATTAAAGGGTTGCCTAGGTGTTGAATGATAGCTTTTGTTGAAAGGTTTACTTCAACCACCTTGGACACTTCAGTGATTTGAATTGTTCATGGTGGGAGGAGTCTGAATGTGCATTGCTTCTACATGAAACACTGCGCATCCAAAGATATTTTTAATTGTGTGCTGCGGTCTAGTTACACTCCCAGCACATGTGACATTGGCAGCCGAGAACTGTGTTCTTTGTTTTAAAAAGTCTGTTGTCGGCGTGCACAACACGCTGCTGACAAATGTAAAAAAAAACGTCCTCTTCCTCCCACATCAATATCCCATCTGATATTTTATGCTTCCCTGATCCTCCCACATCTTTCTTTCCCTCCTTGCTGGCTCAGAGCAAATGTATACGCTCTGAGTTGATTAAATGGTCTAATCAAAGGTTCCTTTATGAAAAGCCTTTATTTTGGGCCTCAGCACGGCTCCCATGATATCCATAAACGGCACGCCGAGCAGAACTGGGACTCGGGAGCTTTGTCTGGCTTTGGATTAAGGTATTTAAAACATTTATTTAGAATACTTTTAAAGAATTCAGGAGTGGGTTAAAAATTGTCTGATTCTCTATTTAAGGAACATGATGTCAGATTCTGTGTTGCTCCAATTAAATAAAATAGTAGCATCCTTGAGATATGGAGGAATTAATGAAAAATTAATTTTGGGAAAAGTAAACTAATATTTGGTGAGAATTGGAACCTTGAATTTAATGTCAGAATTTTTCCCTAATTAAGGCCTATAGATTATTTGTGACTTCCATGTCAACCAGCAGGAGAAACATATTCAAATTTACATAATACAGAAAACAAAACACACCCAACTACACTCCATCTCTGGCACAATCTAAAAAAAGGGACTGTCTCAACATTTAGTTAAAATTGCAAGTTGTTTTACCTGAACAGACTATCCAAAACCCCAGCCAATGGCTTAGAAAATTCCCATCACGCAGAGAGATGGGACAAAGCTCTAGAGAAATGTTCATTAATTTTGATAGAATTATAGTGGACTTTGAAAAAGAGAATCTAAACAATCTAATGCAAGAATTAGATAATCTTGATAAGAGCAACTATTTTGATAAAAAAAAGCCCTGAATTTCTTTCATGTACAGAAGAGATAAAAAAAAAGATAAAGAAACCCCCTTTTCCTCCCAATCAAGAATAAAAATAAAGGAAATTTCAAAGACAGGCGCAGTGCCCAACAAAACCATTTTGACTTTAACAGGAGAAGATTTGACAAGTTTTCCAATAATAGTTATTTATCCCCTACACACAGATATTCACACAGAGAGAGGACAAGCTCCCAATATATCCCTAATGAAGAAAGGAGACCAAATACCAATACTGATCATATACCATCACATGATTTCAACTCCCATAATAGGGATTTTTTAGAGAAGGAGCGAGACCCAAAAACCAAAAAGAAAGAAATTACACAATATTTCTCCTCGAACCCTCAAAGGATAGGTTTGACCAACCGTTTTGCACCACTCAGAGACCAGAACACTCCAACCAAAAGGAGGAGGGTGAGTGGCAAAACGGGAGACCAAATTTAGAAAGAGAAGAATCCCTGTGGATTTTTAACATTTTTAAGGTCCCTTTAAATAAACAGGAATGCATGACCTGAAAGATAGGCTTAAAGTATACACCAAATGTTCCACCCAATCCATTCCAAATTTAAATAGACAAAAGTTCATTAGACAAAATAGTGTGCTTACAGCGCAGTTGTAAAAATTCTTATTGTTTTGCTGCTAATCTGCTAAATAGTACATTTTGGGGCCTGCGGTGCACTTCATATGTGAGAGTCAAATAGAAGCATCAAATAGTGCGCTTGCTATGCAATTGTAAACATTCTAATTGTTTTGCTGCTAATCTGCTGCTTACATTGGAGTTTTAAAAAGTCATTTTTTTTGGTGCTACATAGTATATTTGGGTGTGCACTTCATATCTGAGAGTCAAGTAGAAGCGTCTAATAGTGTGCTTACAGCGCAGTGGTAAACATTCTTATTTTCTGGGTGCCAATCTGCTAAATAGTACATTTTGGGGCCTGCTCTTGATATCTACAAGTCATGCTACAACAAAATTAAAGTTTTAAAATATGTATGGGCCAACCAGTGGATGTAAAAACAAAGTTTTACTGGTTACATTCATGACTACACACCCTAGTGAACAGGACCTTGCATGTGCTTTTCAGATGTCATATTGTGAATTACTAATTTTTGTGTAGCCTGATTTTTTTATTTTTTTTTTAAAGTGAAAAATAAGTGTTATTGTAATCGCTTCATATACAGAAGCATTAATATACATTTCTATATTGTGTAAAGACACAACTACAAAGTTAAAAACCAAACGCCAAAACAACGTGCTAGACAATCTACCTGTGCATGGCTAGTTTGATACAATAAGTCTACATCTTAAAAATGCAATAACCCACAGAAGATGGGCGAGAATTGTTTTTGCAAATGGAACTTTTATTCGAATTTACTACATCGGTCACTTGTAATATTGTTTCACACCTACAACACTTGTTACACACATCTAAGTGATAGAAAACAGATTGATATTTTCTACACTAGAAACTACCAGATAACAAGCTGCTATATTTAAACCAGTGATCAATAGCTAAGAGGTACTTAAACAATTTTGTAATTCTGGGGCAATACCCTCACAAGTCAAACTGAAAGGTCAGTTTATAGGGAAAACTGTTGCCTGGATACAATTCTAAAACAATTTCCATGTGTCCTTTGCAGACTTTACATGCTGGAAAAACATAGGTGCCAACTGCTGTGGCTTTCTCTAGTGTGCATACCGGCAAGGAGAGCAGGGTTGAGGAGTGGGTGGAAGATGATGTGGAGGATGATGAGGTCCTAGACCACACATGGAATCAAAGTCATGCGAGTGACGTGTGCAGTTTGGAGGAAGAGGCGCTGGTCGCACAGATGCACCAGCAAAGTATAAGAGGGAGCAGGGTACAAAAGCGGAGAGGCCGTCCCCTAGCGCTCGTCAGCATGTATTAGCTCGAGAATTACCAGTTATCCAAGTAATACATGTAGCAATCAAAGGATCCATAATAATAGAGTTGAGCCAGATTTAACGATCCATTTGTAGTTTCACAGTGAGGTGGGCAGTCCGGTGACCAGGACCCAGACACTGTCTGGGCGGCGGTCGGACGACCGGAATCCAGTAAGCCTGATGTTGAAGTTAGGAGTCACAGTGTGGAATAGATTAGCAAGGTCTGGTGCAGGGTAACTGCACACCCCCTGGTGTTGAGCACCAGCGTTTGTGCGGCCACATACAAGGACCCTGATGCAGCTTGAGTAAAATGAGTACTGGATACCAGAAGCCATCATCAGACTGATCCACAACCTGGAACAGGATGTGACATTCACTGTAGCGGCTGTGCGCACTTTTGGCGTTCTCACCCTGCTGCTGCTCACGTGTCTGTGCTGCAGCGTAACTTCGGCCTTCCCGCTCACCGCCTTATGAGACTGTGCGAGCAGGAGCAGGCAATAGTCGAGTTTCAGCTGCAGCACGCACGGTTCAGTGGCTCTGCATTAGACTTCCCTCCAATTGATCAGAGTTAAAGGATTTTATGGAATGGAACCCTGATTCCCCGTTACCCGTGGTCACCATGGTAGGTGCAGAAACTGGCATCGAAGGTTGATGACATCCAAATGCAAAATCACCGTCACGGGGATGTGCAATTGGCCTGAGGTTCTCTAGAGTCAACAAAGTGCCTGCGCAACTATAATGTCAACAGCTACTCTGCGGAACAGAGTTTTCTTTTTTATATGTCCCAATATTGTCCCAAAATTGGGGCTACCCCAATAAAAAAAAAATAAAAAAAAATATATATATATATAAAAAACAGTGTTGGCTACCTCATCCTCCTCCTCCACCGCTGCTTCCACCTACACTGTCATGGTCACCGCCTCCTCAACCTATTAGTAACTTAGTATAAACTATGCACACAATAGCAGGGGCTTGTGAAGGCCTTTTCTCCATGCATCAGGAGTAGAGCATTTCTCCATGCATCAGGACTGCAAGAAATGCACCGCAGGCCGCAAATGTTTCTTTTTTTGTATGTCCCAATATTTTGTGGGCTACCACAATTAAAAAAAAACAAAAAACATAAAAAACAGTGTTGGCTACCTCATCCTCCTTCTCCACCTTCCACCTACACCGCCACGTTCACCGCCTCCTCAACCTATGGGTCACGTAGTATACACTATGTACACAATAGCAGAGGCTTGTGAAGACCTTTTCTCCATGCATCAGGAGTTGAGCTGAGTTTGAACAATAAAAGAGAATACCCTGCCCTCCAACCCTCTCTGATATGGATAATTCTGGTGATCCTCCTGACAGCCATGCTTTAGATTTTGATTTATGTTCTTCTAAAGCTAAAATCAAATATTTCATCTAGTGCTGTTTTATGGCTCAGCTGTATTTTTCATTTTTTATGTTATTTTAAGTGATTTCCCTACTCACATTTGTTTGCAGGTCACTTGTCCTACTCTTACCCCCATTTTACTTGCTTTTGCAGATCTCTAGCTCTTTCCAGGAGTTTTTTTAGAGGTATTTTTGTGGCCAAAAGTTTGGGTCCCCATTGACTTCAATGGGGTTTCGGTTCGGGGTCATGTTCGGGGTCAAGTTCGAGCCCGAACCCGGACTTTTTTTCCAGGTGACCGCTAAACTCTAGTCGGTAGTTAGATGGTGGACACGGAGAGAGAACCTAATGAGAGAGGCTACATGAAACGTATGCGGGAGCTATGAATGAATAAGAAACCATCTAGAATCTCCCTGAGTAACTAGAGGTCGAGATGGGCAGCCTATCCTGTTCCCACTTCTCAACAACCAAATCTCAAGAACACCTATTTCTATATTGAACCTGATACAGAGGAAAACGGCTGATCCCATCATCAACCTCTTACTCAGAGATACTGTCCAACAAACAGATCTCTCTTTCAGCCTAAGACAGGTTCAAGACAGAAAGAAGTCAATATCTTTGTACTCACCGTTATGTATCACAATCCTCCCCCTTGGATGGAGCCCCCCACTTGTTAGCAGGCCTGGTGCATTCTATAGGTGACTTGGGCAGTTGCCTAGGGCACCCCTTAGGAAGGGGCGCCACCAGGAGCATCGGCCCCTCAAATGCTGCAGCTGCCTGAGCGCTCTATAGAGAGCCTCTGGCGGCTGCCGCACTGCCTGGGTCAGTGCGTCCATTAGGTTGCACTGGCCTGGGGACGCAAGATATGAGGGATCGGCAGGAGGGAAGCACACAGCACACCCTCCTGCCAGTCCCTCAGTGTAGCGTGGCCAAGCTCCGCTCCGGTCTACAGTACACGAGCATCCTTTTCCTGTACCCGGCCGGACTGACAGGAAGTGCTCAATGAGCTCACAGAAGCTCCTGTACCGCGGACAAGACCGGAGCTCGGCCTCGCTACAATAGAGGTAGGGGAGGGAGAGAGTCCACTATGGGAGGGAGGGGGTGAAGGAGTAACCACTATAAGAGTAACCACTATAGGAAGGGGTAGAGGAGAGGGTGTGGAGGAGAGACCATGCTGGGAGGGAGAGGGGGTGGAGGAGATAACACTATGGGAAGGAGAGGGGGTGGAGAGACCACTAGGGGGGGGATGAGTAGAGGCCACTAAGGTAAGGGGGTGAGGAGTGACCCCTAAAGGAGGGAGGGGGCGGTGAAGGAGGAGAGATGACTAGGGGAGGGGGTTGAGAAGAGACCACTAAGGGTGGGGAGAGGAGAGGCCACAATGGTACGGGGTGGGGGGCAAAGGAGAGACTACAAGGGAGGAGAGGCAACAAGGGGGGAGAGGATAGACCATTAGTGGTGGGAGAGGAGAGACTTCTAATCTAAAGGGGGAGAAGGGGAGAGACCACTGGGGGGGCAGAGGAGAGCTGAGACCACTAACAGGGAGGAGGCAAAGGAGAGACCACTAATGGGAAGGGGAGAAGAGGAGAGACCACTAAGGGAGGTGGGGGAGGAGAAGAGACCACTAAGGGGGGGGAGAGGAGATACCACTAAGGGGCAGTGAAGAGCTCTAAGGGGTAGGGGGTAGGAGAGAGCACTAAGGGGTGGGGAAAGCGCAAAGGGATGGGGGGTAGGAGAGAGCACTAGGAGACAGAAGGGGAGAGCTCTAAGGGACAGGAGGGGAGATCACCAAGGGACAGGAGAGGAGCACTCTAAGGGACAAGAGGGGAGAGAGGCTGAGGAAGGGGGCAAAGAGAAGCAAGGTTGGACTCACCCCCTATCCTACCCCGCAAACACTCTCTTTCACACTACACACACAATGCTTCCCTATACATACACAGAAACTCACAATGCATCCCTAAATACACCATTCTTCCCTTACACACAGAGAAACACACAATGCATCCATTACACACAATGCATCCCTTGTACACATACACAAACACAATGCACCCCTTGCACACACTCAATGCACCCCTTGCACATACTCAATGCACCCCTTACATACACAGAAACACACAATGCATCCCTTATACACAAACACACACAGCTTTCTATCCCTTACACAAAAATGCACTGCATCCACTACACACAATGCATCACCTACACAAACTGGTATCCCTTTACACTACATTCCATAAGCAGACACTTTAGATCCTCTACAATAACACATAACACATCCACTACACACTACACTCCCTGTAAACAAACCCATGGGTGGAGCATGGTGGACTTATGGGTGGGCATACTTACTGTACGGCCCTGGGGCACAGACCTTGAGCTGTGTAAGGGTCCCCAAAAATGGAGCTGCTTCCCGTTCCCCCAGGACATTTATTTTTGTGACCACAGTTACAAACCGCCTCTAGAGAGACAGTTCTACACCAAACCAGTGGAGCCAGACTGCCACCAGAGCCCATCATCATCCTCATCTGGATGTAAGTAGGCAATCTAGTATATTATTCTTGGCACTAATCTCTAATTTAACTCACATTAAAGGGACACTATAGTCCCCAGAAGCACTGCCGCCTAATGTAGTGGTTCTGGTGTGTATAGCCTGTCCCTGCAGGCTTTTTAATGTAAACACACACTGTGTGCAGCACTGGCATTGGTTCATATGGCAGATCATATGGGTGGGGCATTGTGATGTCACATGGGGGGACGGTAAATTTTTCTTTTCCCTAGGGCAGCAAAAATCCTTGCACCGGCCCTGCTGGTTAGGCTTGAAAAAAAATTACCACAGGGTCCGGAAACCCTTTCACTGCCATGGTCTTATGCATAATCAAAGAAGTTTCTGCTTTCCCTTATCTCGGTGTAATCAGCTGCTAGGAATACTCAATAAACACCATTCAGATGGATTATCAATAAGCGTACATCGTATATATAAAACACAGTTTGTCTAGGGGTGTATACATCAACAGAAACTTTAACCAATCATCAGAGTCTCAGAACAGACAGTATAATTTTTTCATATAACATATCGTAATGCTGTTAGTTAGTTCCTGTTAGCTGATGCAAGTGACAGTATGAGATTAGGAACCCTATTAAAACTTGCAGGTGCTGAAAAAAATGATATTTTTTTTCCCCAAGTGCAGGATGTTTATAAAAGATAGTGAAAGCTGGTGCCAGGCTCAAGGACACAAGAACAGAAAAATATTGTATGTTTAAAAAAAATGTGAGTTTAACCCTTTCAAACCATGAATATCTTGTAATATATTTAGGTCTACTGACCATTTGGTCTTTCAAGCTATGTATACAGTAATAATTTAGCTACGTAATAAGAAATACAGAAGTATTTATTTATAAAATATTTTACCAGGATACTTTGAAATTCTCTAATTTCCAAGTATGTCCTGGGTAGAAAGCAGGACATGGGACTGACGCCCTGTAACATAACATAATATATATATATTTATATATGTTTATGTTTAGGGGAATATTCACTAAGCATTGCATAGGTAAAACAATGTGTTTCCATCATTAGGCAAATGTAAAGCAGCTTTTATTGACAATTAAAAATAAAATGATAAATGATAAAACAATTGGTCCTACGTGTTTCATCCCAATATTGGGACTTCCTCAGGGAAGGGAGTATAAAAACAGTGACAATAATTATGCCCGAATAGCAGCCTAATATCTCCCATCCTTTAGTCCCCTTAAATAGGGCTAGTCCCTAAAATGTATTGGTGGTCCAATTGACATCTTCATTTTGTCTAAGGTACGTAAACTTAAAACAGCTCTTATTGGCAATTAAAAATAAAATACACACGCTCAACGTTAGTGAATGCTCATCCACTTTGTGTTGCATGCACATCTTGTGACTAGAATATTTTGGCAGAGAAAATCATTACTCTACATGCTGATAAACATCCCTACAGTATACATAAGGATTAGTGAGTTCTTATGAACCATATTTCATTCTCAAAAGCAGATAAAGGATAAACATTAATTTTGGGAGTGAAATGGCTAACATACTAAGAATGGCTTGGATTTTAGACATAGGCGTTACCAAGGAACACAATTTGTATCTGTTACACTTTAAATAAGATATGTGGTATATAGAGGGCACTATGTTTTAATTTATTTTGATTGTATGATCCTAAAACAGTTTCCATTATTGAATTAAATATATGTATAGTTTATAAAGGTTTTATGTTACATAGATGTTGGTATAAGCCTTGCTTTGAGATGTTTGACTTTATCTTTACGATTCATAAAATGGTTACGATGTAGCCAGAAGTGAATATCAATACATCATACTGTCACACCAGGGATCTATCAACATATAACACAGAGGATCAATTTTTATAAAGTTAACAGTCATGCAGTCTGTTTTTCTATTAGGATAACATGCTTATTCCTAACCATAGCTAAACTATAATCTGAAGTGGCGTTTCAAATTGTGTTCTCGCTCAAAAAAATAAAAATAAGACAAAATTAAGGTG
Organism: Pelobates fuscus; assembly: GCF_036172605.1. NCBI lineage: Eukaryota > Metazoa > Chordata > Amphibia > Anura > Pelobatidae > Pelobates > Pelobates fuscus. Next base: position 324,146,426 of record NC_086318.1, on the reverse strand, counting down.
TGTATATATATATATATATGAATATACGAAAGCAGTAAAGTGAGCACTCTAGAGGACTTATTAAGGCAATTTATTCAGTGAAAAAAATTGACGTTTCGACCCGCAGGTCTTTATCAAGATGTATATATATTTGTAGAAGACAAGTATATAATATATAAGTAGAAGACAAGTAAACCATAGCAAAACAGAAATAATAATAAAAAAAAATAACCAGATAGTATGACTAACAACGTTAAAACTAAAACTCCCACTAAACAAATAATAGTGCAATATGTCAGATTTATTGTGGAGGATTTTTGGTAAGTTATTTGAAAGACTAACTCACACTTTTTAGAGTTACTGAGAGCTCTGCTGTGTAGTACTTGGGCGGTATAATCCCCATCTTAAGATGTATGGATATTCAATGCAGTGGGCTTTGTGTGGTCATCCACCATGCATAAGAAAATGGAAAAAAGAAAATAATCCAATGGTACAGTATATCAAATGGAAAATACCACATAGTGAAAAAGAGATTCTACTTACGATTTCCAGAGCAATGACCTGACAAGTAATCTGCACGTGGCTTTAATGAAATTGGTGATCAGTGTATGTATATTTTATATTACATGATAGTGTTGGGACTAGTGTTTAACGTTAGTATTGTGTAGCAGCAGATTTGATGAGTAAACTTGTGTGAGGCATAGCCAAATAGGTATAGCCAGCAGCTGGGTATTAAGTAAGGCCAGTGGTAGGGGAGTCAGTAAGTTCCTGCACTCACTAATCTTGGGCAGAGCAAAACATGCATGTCCCTGTTCTGCATGGGATAAGGGGAATCTGTGCATTAGTTATTACAGACAATTAATGCATGGATGACATCTATTTATATATACATATATAAACATATTAATTGACAAAAAAAAATAATGCCATGGATTAAGATCTAAATAAAGTGTTAAAATGCAAGGAAATTGCAGCTTTTAACTGCCTCCTTGAATCTTTTCTCAATTTGAAAATGTTATTGATTTTATTTGGATAAAAGGGTGTAATACAGAAGAGAAGAGGGTTGGGAAGGGGGAGCAGCATCACATGACTTTGGATTTAAGACAACAATTAAGGGATTAATATCACCATAAATCTCAAAGCAGACTTCACCAAGAACCCGACAGACAGCAACTCCTATTTACTAGGATACCTGTGTCCCTAGCAGGTAGGTGAAATCAGGCCATCCGGTAACTGTTTCATTAGGGCCAGGTTACATCGTTCAGCATACTCTCCATAAAGCATCTAAACATGTACATCACAAGGTTGGCTAAATAGCCCCAATCTCCATGTGTCCCACAAAGACCAAGACTCAGTGATTACTTTTAAGGGGGGGGAAATGGAAGGGAGGCTGTGTTCATAACTACGTTGCCTGTCTATATCTGCTGACAATGCAGACAGAATAATATGTATAATCATCTTTTGTGTGGCCTTGGTGAGGTATGTTGGCAGATCTAGTAACAGGTATCTGAGGTCTTCAAATTTAAGGGTTTTGAGTACCACTGTTTCTATAAGGCCATGGGCCGAGTGTCAGTATTGCCTGAGTGCCAAGCATTGCAACCACATGTGTACCATAGTGCCTTCGTCTCCATTGCATCTCCAGCATTTTGATGACTCCTTGATGTTTTTTACGGAATTATCAATGACATCACAGATTACATCATGCATTACATTGTCAACTACAAAATTAATTACCGTATATACTCGAGTATAAGCCGACCCGAATATAAGCCGAGGCCCCTAATTTTACCCCCAAAAATTGGGAAAACGTATTGACTCGAGTATAAGACTAGGGTGGGAAATGAAGCAGCTACTGGTAAATTTCTAAATAAAATTAGATCCTAAAAAAATTATATTAACTGAATATTTATTTACAGCTTGTGTATATAATGAATGCAGTGTGTATATGAATGCAGTGTGTGTGTGTATGCAGTGTGTATGAGTGCAGTGTGTATATAATGAATGGAGTGCAGTGTGTGTATAATGAATGCAGTGCAGTGTGTGTATGAGTGCAGTGTGTGTATAATGAATGCAGTGCAGTGTGTGTATGAGTGCAGTGTGTGTATGAGTGCAGTGTGTGTATGAGTGCAGTGTGTGTATGAGTGCAGTGTGTGTATGAGTGCAGTGTGTGTATGAGTGCAGTGTGTGTATGAGTGCAGTGTGTGTATATAATGAATGCAGTGTAGTGTGTGTGTGTATGAGTGCAGTGTGTGTATATGAATGCAGTGTGTATATAATGAATGCAGTGCAGTGTGTGTATGAGTGCAGTGTGTGTATATGAGTGCAGTGTGTATATAAGTGTGTATAATGAATGCAGTGCAGTGTGTGTATATGAGTGCAGTGTGTATGTGTGAGTGCAGTGTGTATGCAGTGTGTGTATAATGAATGCAGTGCGTGTATGAGTGCAGTGTGTATGAGTGCAGTGTGTATGAGTGCAGTGTGTATGAGTGCAGTGTGTATGAGTGCAGTGTGTATGAGTGCAGTGTGTATGAGTGCAGTGTGTATGAGTGCAGTGTGTATATAATGAATGCAGTGCAGTGTGTGTGTGTGTGCAGAGCATTGGTGGGGGTTGGGCATTTTATTAATTATTATTTAATTATTATCTTAATATTTTTTTTTTGTTTTTTTTTTAGGTAATTATTTTTTTATTTTATTATTAATTGTATTATTTTTTTTGTTATTATTTTAATATTTTTTTTTTCTTATTAGTTGTTTTATTAATATTTTTTTTTTTCGTCCCCCCTCCCTGCCTGTTAGCTGGCCAGGGACGGGGGCTCTCACTCCCTGGTGGTCCAGTGGATGGGCTGTAGGAGGGGGGCTGTTAGGAAGCTGTAACTTACCTTCACAGCAGCTCCTGTCAGCTCCCTTCTCTCTCCTCCGTCCGTGCAGCTCCCAGGTCAGTTTCCTCTGCAACTCTCGCGGCCGCGCGGAGCGTTGCCACGGTAACCCGTGGCAACGCTCTGACCCCGCGGCTCTCGCGAGAGTTGCAGAGGAAGCCGACCTGGGAGCTGCACGGACGGAGGAGAGAGAAGGGAGCTGACAGGAGCTGCTGTGAAGGTAAGTTACAGCTCTGCCAGCCCCCCTCTCCCCCCAGTCTGTATTATGGCAATGAAAATTGCCATAATACAGACACTCACTCGAGTATAAGACGAGTGGGAGTTTTTCAGCACAAAAAATGTGCTGAAAAACTCGTCTTATACTCGAGTATATACGGTATGTTACTGGGACATCACCTATGACATAATAAATTACATTACTGATGACATCACCAATGATGCCATCATATAATTTGTAAGATATGATTTTTAGGGTTAAAATCATGTAATACAAGGCTTGACTTAGGGCTAATGTTAGAGTGCCTTTTGATCTTTGAGCAGTAACGGTTGGAGTTACTACTAAAGGAGAAGCTTCTACTTTTATCTTATACTTTTAGAAATTGCCATTCATTCAGTTATTCTACCAACAGTATTATTGTGGCAAAAGCACTTAAAAAAAGAATTGTGCTTTTTCTCTTCAATATCATCTCCAGGAGAGTACAATTAAAATAGCTTCACCTCATCCTGCTGCCAGGTAGTCTAACTCTCAGTAATCTCAAGCAGGCTACAACATATAAAGCGACATCACATACAAAGGTTGATTTAATATTTTTTTGTAAGCTTTTAAAATTATTTAATATTATTTAATAAACATTTCAGACAAATCATTTGTGAAAAATATTTTGATATTTTTGATATATTAATCTTTTTCATATATGATAATTTTATTGATATTTGAATTTAATTTTTTTTTAAATAATTTTAAAAATATTAAATCATTTGAAAAACGTGTTTAAATGATTAAATCAGGGCCATTGGCTTTAATTTATTAAGCTTTTCAAATGAGTCAATACTGTTAGAAAAATGTCTTCATTAAAGTCTAGGGGAATTTCTTTAGATAAATAATTTCAAAAGTTTTTCTAACAATATTGAGTCAGAGTAATGTAGCACATGTTTAAGCAGGCAGTTTTATTGTGATTCTATCTTTTTGATAACATTTACACAACATTTTAAATATAATTTACATTTCTATGAAAAAAATATTTTTTGACATGAAATATTTTTTTTTTCTCTGTCTATAGCACTAAATCATACCCCATGACTTTTAGTAAACTTAGTTTAATATATTAAGTTAAATCTAACATTTATTATGACTGTTTTTGTGGTTATTAATAGTTATACAGTACAGTAATATCTTATTCACCAATACAGTATAATAGGTAAAAAATATATATACAAACAATTATGATAAAACAGCAAAAAGTGTTGATAGAACCCTGCTTAAAAACTAACAGGCTAAAACTGAGTATGATTTTGCAAAACATAAAAATATAAAGTAACCAGATTTAAGATTATTTTCTAGGTTTATAAATAATATACAACATATATAAATAATACGACATATAGTAGTCACAGAGATGGAGAGTGGAATGGGGTTTGTGCACACCATGGGACATAGGTGTGACAATGTAACTGCTTTAGGATAAGCCTTTCAATATTGTCTCATATTATGACATTAGACATTATGATTTATATCATGATTTATAAATCATTAAACTATACAACATAGAATTATTTTAATCAGTTACCTAGTGATATAATTTTACTTATTGTATAAACTATATATAATTATTCACGAGATTGATACACTTCCAAATCTAAAAATATTCTCCAGGAAAGTGCAAAGGTTTATGAATACTCCACGCTGAGTTCCTGCAATCGAAAAAATTTTCACAAGCTAAAGTATTACAGATAAGATACAATTCCTTATCTAGTTACTGAGCTGAAACAAATTAATAAAATGATATGTAGACTCCTACAGCAAAGGATAATTAAGGATGTTTAATGCATTAAATCATTTTCTCAGACTAATATGATTTCATTTAAGCGAGTAGCTAAATTATCTTCTTTTGTCATTATTGGTAATTACAGTGATAAGCAGTTATTCATTTTGTAATATTGAGATAAAACACTTCATTACTTCAAAAAAATTTAGCACATCCCACATACACCCACACATCACCACCTCATTGAAAATGGAGTGTGTGTCAGACTGGAACAATCTCGTATTGTATAGTTAATATTTATTAATCCCAAGACAGAAGACAAACTGCTTCAAATAACATAACAAACACTTACATAACACTTAGCTAAACAGCAGGATTCCCACCAGGCAACCACGTCTATTTACTTTCATCTACATATTTATATTTATCAATCGCATATTAGACAGTTACATTTAATATACAAATGGAGGTTTTGCAAGATTGTTTTGTCAACCAATTTCTATGCAATTTCTCAATGTACTATTATTGATAAGCTTTCCAAATTAATTAATATTTTTGGATAAACTTTTAGAATGATTTTTCAGCATATTAAAATGTATATATTGTTTTACCATAAATAAATAAAAAAAATAGATCAATAGATCAAAAATATCAAATTATTACAAAATCAAAATATTTTTAATAATATTAAATTATTTTAAAAGTTTATCCATAAATATTAAATCAAGGCCTGTGTCATTCTGCAATATACAAGAGACCTCACTTTGGTATTAGCCTCTTCATGTGGGTAAATAAGTTACATTTTGTTTTGCATTGAAAGTAAACTAAAATATTTTTGAATACATCACAATTTAGATTTTTATTCACCCAATCTCAGGTGTTCACCTATTCTAAAAAACATTTTTGTGCCTATAGATCCTTATAAATCATGCAAATGAACTAAAAAAGATTTCAAATGCAGCACAGGAACCTGCATGGTTCCAAGTGCACTGCTGGTTAATTACTTTTTATACACTGCAGTCTGTGATATTATATTTAGTAAAGATATCTGGTTTTATGCAGGCACCTGTACTTAATGCATGTATACATTATTCATGCTTAAAATAGTTTTGGTTGTTTTTATTTGGACTTTATTTGAAATCATTTGGAATGATTATTAATTTGAGCTCAAAGTAAGCTATTGTATTTTTCATATTTTTTATTACATATAAAAACAACATAATATAAAACTAGTGAATTACACAATAGTATGTGCACTAACGACTAAACTCAATATAAATTCTAATCTGGCACGGAGGGTGTACCATCTATCACTTTAATTTACTCATAAGGTGCAAATACAAAAATAGGCACTTCACAAAAATGCCTGGAAAACTTGAAATAGAAAATAATTAAGGATGCACACTCCAATAATAATCTAAAATATATCACTTTATTATAAATCAATAAAAATAAATACAAAGTAACAGAATATATATGACCAAGTGCAATGCATCAAAGCTAATATACTTAACATATTGAGAGCACCATATCTTGCAGAAGTCAAACAGTACAAAACATGAGTCAAAACCTCGCCCCAACGTTTCGGCACTCCACTGGCCGCCTTTCTCACGGGTATCAGATATTGATTTATTGTAAAGTGTTATATATTAGATTACCAATGACTAAAATAATATATAATAGACTGTATACTATAGCAATGGAAATAAAGACAATAAAAGCACATCTCCTATAAATAATAATGTCAGATCGCTCATACTCCCCACACAGGATGTAATCTGTGAGATGTTTAGATTATGTAGGGTGAAAGATTGTTAGACTTCTGCATGGAAAATTTGGCTCGACCAAACCATAGAAATCTTTTAAGCATGCAACCAGAATTAAAACTTAACTTGTATTCTAAATAGTGCTAAATAATTGGATATATAAAAAAAAGAAGCTATAGCGTACAATATTAATCTGAACTGTGTGCTCTATCTATCCTGCATGTGTAACATTAATATTAGGGAAAATACAAAGACAAATTGCAGAGAAACATTATGTTCATGGCTAAATCATATGAGGATAAGCTATCCCTAATCAGAACTTGTCTAAAACTAGTGGAAAGATAGAGACAGAGTAGAATATAACTGATGGTCTAAATTATGGTTGTAAACAAAATCGAAAAAGGATGTATGAATATAAATATGACATTGTCAGAAAATATGTTAATTCAAACATACCAGACTAAGTATCCTAATTCATACGGGCAGGGAAATATTAGGTTACAAAGCAAAATAGTAGGTAGGAACCAAACTAAAGGGATAGAAAATAATCTAATGCCTATCACACATACTGAGTGAACAGGTAACCATAGACATGATAAAACACCAGCAATCAGTATGGAGCAATCCTAAAAAACATAAGACTTCATACTTAAATGACTAATGGTAATGGTAATTATATGCTGCACATATCATTGGTAGCAAACTAAGTAACCAACTGAAACCATTTAAACATAGGATTCGGACAAGACTATATACATTACAAAGAAAGGTCCCCTCAGTATAATGTGTCAATGTATAATGTAAAATTATAGTAACCAGCCCAAAGGTTACTTTCAATTGGAGCATAATCTACAGTAATATCCCAAATGAAGAAATTCACTGAGATATTTAAGGTTCTGAACATGGTGCATGCAAGAAATAAAACAAATGAAATTAGATTATTAAAAAATAGAATGAAATCATAAATTAAAGATAAATCACAGACAAACCAGTGTGCTTCATTAAGTCACAATTTTCGATGCCACAAATACACATAAATTGTGACAAAGAAATAATACATATTTCTGAGTTCCCTCTACCATTCAGACACATCTTTTTATTACATAAAGGATTGTTCTTTGTACCAGCCCCTGGTTACAACATTTTCAACTAGGTCAACAACATACATTTATACATGAAAAGAACTGCCTAAGATTCTAGTCTACCTCTTCAAGAAGTTGTCAATACAGTGCACTTTGATTGATCTATTAGATTAACAGGATCAGATATGTTCTTTGATTGATCTTAAATCACCTCTTGGTTTTTACTCTTAACTGCAAGGATGTAACTAATATTGATTTTAACATTATCGGTTTTCAATATTTTGAATGAAAAGAAATGCAGTCATCACATAAAAAACAAACATATAAACAAGCAAAGAAACAAACAAATATTAAAGTTCTAACTAAAACAACCATCAAGAATATAGGTAATGCCAGTTTATCTTTAGTGGCAGATTGGCAATATTAATGCCTAACTTAATCGCTGATAATTGTCAGATGCCCAAAAATGCATTTTAAAGAGAAGGCTTTCTTCTCATGATGTGCCATGTCAATTCCTTTCTAACTTTCTTACTATCCTTACCATTTTGTGTCATTTTACCCCAATCCCTCTAGCATGTAAGCTCATTGAGCAGGGCCCTCAACCCCTCTGTTCCTGTGTGTCCAACTTGTCTGGTTACAACTACATGTCTGTACGTCCACCCATTGTAAAGCGCTGCGGAATTTGATGGCGCTATATAAATATCATAATAATAATAATAATAATAATAATAATAACTCACACCAGTGCCACAAAGGAACACCAGGTAGTGTACTGGGCTATACGATATTCCAAGCAATTTGGGTGGAACTACATGAACTAAGTCAATTAAGATTGTAGTCTAAATATTGTGCAGGTATTTAATGAATGGTTTTATACATATGTTGCTAAACATTTTCTTATATGTACAGCAAGCACATTTGTAGCTGAAGGTATCTCAGTAAGTTAGTTAAAAGTATTTATTAAAATGAGTCAATCATTACGGCAAAGAGTAAGAAAAATATATAACATTTAATAAATAATTAAGAAATATGTCAAATCAAGGCAAGTTAATTAAAACAAATGCCACCGTTTATAAAGCCCTATATTTAATAGGCTTTTCAAATGATTGAATACTGTTAGAAAAACTTTCCAAATTATTTAGCTACAGAAGTCACCATTGAGGTCTTTGAGAATGTTTGAAAGGTGTTTTAAATAGTATTCAATCAATAAGAAAGCTTATTAAATCAAGATCAAAGTCAGATGTTGCAGTTAATAAAGACAAACGTTTAACAAAGGCAAAACATTTTATACAAATGTAAGACATTTATTTGGTTTTAAAATAAGTGAAAGGCTCTACATAGGCTTCATAGGGATTCTCTATTTTATTTCCTTCACACTTCTTTTGCAAATAAAATACACACTGATCTGATCATTAAAACCACTTACCTAATATTGTATGGGTCCCCCTAATGCTGCCAAAGCAGCTTGTTATTTCCAGGCATTGACTCCACAAGACCTCTGAATGTGTCCTGTGGAATCTGGCACCAAGATATTGGCAGAAGATTATTTAAGTCCTGAAAGTTGCGAGATGGGGCCTACATGAATTGGATTTGTTGCTCCATCACATCTGACAGATGAATTGAGATCTTGAGAATTTGTAGGCCAAGGAACCTTGAACATTTCCTAAATCATTCCCAAACAATTTTCGCCATGTAGCAGGGTGCAGTATAAGGCTGAAAGAAGCCACTGCCATCAGGGAATTTGAACCTGGGTGCTTTATGGTTTTCAGCCTGTGTTCCTGCCTCTGAGCTATTTCGGTTCTTGGTTTGGCCTGAAACTTATCCTTGCCAAGTCTCCAGCACTGGGGGCATTGACTCAGGTTCACGTTTGAGGTTCATGTTTATCCGTATCCAGATCGTGTATTCTCCAGTTTGTTCCTGGCTCCTGACCTTGGCTTGTTTCTTTGATTTCTCTGACCTCTGGCTTATCCTAACTTCGGCTCTCCACGACTACTCTTCGCTTGTCCTTGCCTGTACTGTGACTTGGAGTTTATCCCTGCACAGCCCACGTGCACAGGCTCACAGTAGTGATGTCCCGAACGGTTCGCTGGCGAATAGTTCCTGGCGAACATAGCATGTTTGTGTCCACCACCGCGGGTGAACACATGCGGTGTTCGGTCCGCCCACTATTCGTCATCATTGAGTAAACTTTGACCCTGTACCTCACAGTCAGCAGACACATTACAGCCAATAAGCAGCACACCCTCCCTAGCAGACCCTCCCACCTACTGGACAGCATCCATTTTAGATTATTTCAGAAGCTGCAACCATTTTATTTATTTTTGTCAATTTATTATTATTATTTTTTTTGTGTGCATATAAATGTTACAAGCAGATACTCCCCCCAGACACTCTGTATTACTGCAGATACTCCCTCCAGACACCCTGTGTTACTGCAGATACTCCCTCCAGACACCCTGTGTTACTGCAGATACTCCCTCCAGACACTGACACAGAGCAGAATAGGGACTGTTCCCCCTACATAGGGTCACTTGGCAGATATGGATTGACACCTATCCTAAGGATCCCTGATAAACACTGACACGGAGCCCTCCATGGGTGAAGATGGATTAATTTTTTTTTGTGCTCGGGTTTTTTATTTTATTTTTAAGTTCGACGGGTATGATGGCTTTTTACCCGTGGGGCTGAAAAATGAAGACGTTGAATAGTAAGTTGAATTTTACTTTTCAGGGTAGTAATTTTATTCCCCCCTCACTATTTTTTAGGGTGAGGGGGGTAGGTAGGGGCTTTTTTATTTGGTTGTGTGACTAGGGGCTTGGGGACCCCTAGTCACCTTTGATGAGGGAGGGGGGAATTTTCATTTAGGGCCCCCACCCGCCGCTCTACGCACACTATACACACTCTACACACACTATACACACTCTACAGACACTTCATACACTGCACACACACTATGCACACACTGCACACACTCTACAAACACTGCACACACTATACACACACTGCACACACTATGCACACACTATACACACATTCTCTACACACTGCATACACTATACACACTGCACACACTATACACACACTGCATACACAATACACACACTGCACACACTGCATACACTATACACACACTGCACTAACTATACACACACTGCACTAACTATACACACACTGCACACACTATACACACACTGCATACACCCTATACACACACTGCATACACACTATACACACACTGCATACACACTATATACACACTATACACACTGCACACACTATACACACACTGCATACACACTATACACACACTACACACACTGTACACACTATACACACACTGTACACACTATGCACACACTGCATACACTATACACACACACTAAACACACAATATACACACACTACATACACACTGCACACCCTATACACACTGCACGCACTATACACACACTGCACACACTATACACACAATATACACACACACTGCACACACTATGCACACACTGTACACACTATGCACACACTGCATACACTATGCACACACCATACACACACACACACTACACACACTGCACACAATATACACACACTACATACACACTGCACACACTATACACACTGCACACACTATACACACACACTGTACACACTATGCACACACTGCATACACTATGCACACACTATACACACACACTACACACACTGCACACAATATACACACACTGCATACACACTGCACACACTATACACACTGCACACACTATACACACAATATACACACACACTGTACACACTATGCACACACAGTACACACTATGCACACACTGCATACACTATGCACACACTACACACATACACACTACACACACTGCACACAATATACACACACCACACACACTGCATACACACTGCACACACTATACACACACTGCATACACTATGCACACTGCACACACTATACACACAATGCACACACTATGCACACACTGCATACACTATGCACACACTGCATACACTATGCACACACTGCATACACTATGCATACACTGCACACTCTATACACACACTGCACAGACTATACACACACTGCACACACTGCACACACACTGCATACACTATACACACTCTACACACTGCATACACACTGCATACACTAAACACACACTGCATACACACTATACACACACTATACACACACTGCATACACACTATATACACACTATACACACTGCACACACTATGCACACACTATGCACACACTGCACACACTATACACACAGTACACATACTATACACCTACTATACACACAATATACACAAACACTGTACACACTATGCACACACTGCATACACTATGCACACACTATACACACACTATACACACACACACACTACACACACTGCATACACACTGCACACAATATACACACACTACACACACTGCATACACTATACACACTGCGCACACTACATGCACTACACACACTGCATACACACTATACACACACACTATACACACACTGCATACACTATGCACACACTGCACACTCTATACACACACTGCACACACTGCATACACTATACACACTCTAGACACACTGCATACACACTGCATACACTATACACACAGCATACACCCTATACACACACTGCATACACCCTATACACACACTGCATACACACTATATACACACTGCACACACTATACACACATGACACACACTATACACACACTACACACACGATACACACACACACTGTACACACTATACACACACTGTACACACACTATACACACACTACACACACTATACACACAATATACACACACACTGTACACACTATACACACACTGTACACACTATGAACACACTGTACACACTATGCACACACTCTACACACTATACACACACTACACACACTATACACACAATATACACACACTGTACACACTATACACACACTGTACACACACTGTACACACTGTACACACTATACACACACTGTACACACACTGTACACACTGTACACACACTGTACACACTGTACACACTATGCACACACTATACACACTGCACACACTCTACACACACTGCACACACTATACACACACTATATACACACACTGTACACACACTGTACACACTATACACACCCTGCATAAACATACATTTAAAAAAATTGCAGTTGTTTTTTACATTTCAAAGTTGGGGAGGGGGGTGCCAAATAAAGGATCCGCCCCGGGTGCCAAATGCTCCAGGTACGCCCCTGTATAGAGGGGAGCCATGTGACTCTGTATATAGAGAGGAGCCATGTTTACACTGTATATAGAGGGGAGCCATGTTACTCTGTATATAGAGAGGAGCCATGTTTAGACTGTATATAGAGGGAGTCATGTTATTCTGTATATAGAGGGAGCCATGTTTACATGGTATATAGAGGGAAGCCATGTTACTCTGTATATAGAGAGGAGCCATGTTTACTCTGTATATAGAGGGAGCCATGTTATTCTGTATATAGAGGGAGCCATGTTTACACGGTATATGGAGGGAAGCCATGTTGCTCTGTATATAGAGAGAAGCCATGTTACTCTGTATATAGAGGGAGCCATGTTATTCTGTATATAGAGGGAGCCATGTTTACACAGTATATAGAGGGAAGCCATGTTATTCTGTATATAGAGGGAGCCATGTTTACACTGTATATAGAGGGAGCCATGTTTACACGGTATATAGAGGGAAGCCATGTTACTCTGGATATAGAGAGAAGCCATGTTACTCTGTATATAGAGGGAGCCATGTTATTCTGTATATAGAGGGAGCCATGTTTACACGGTATATAGAGGGAAGCCATGTTACTCTGTATATAGAGAGAAGCCATGTTACTCTGTATATAGAGAGAAGCCATGTTACTCTATATATAGCGGGAGCCATGTTATTCTGTATATAGAGGGAGCCATGTTTACACGGTATATAGAGGGAGCCATGTTACTCTGTATATAGAGAGGAGCCATGCTTACATGGTATATAGAGGGAGCCATGTTACTCTGTATATAGAGAGGAGCCATGTTACTCTGTATATAGAGAAGAGCCATGTTTACACTGTATATAGAGGGGAGCCATGTTACTCTGTATATAGAGAGGAGCCATGTTTAGACTGTATATAGAGGGAAGCCATGTTACTCTGTATATAGAGAGGAGCGATGTTTACACTGTATATAGAGGGGAGCCATGTTACTCTGTATATAGAGAGGAGCAATGTTTACACTGTATATAGAGGGAAGCCATGTTACTCTGTATATAGAGAGGAGCCATGTTTACACTGTATATAGAGGGGAGCCATGTCACTCTGTATATAGAGTGGAGCCATGTTACACTGTATATAGAGGGAGCCATGTTACTCTGTATATAGAGAGGAGCCATGTTTACACGGTATATAGAGGGAAGCCATGTTACTCTGTATATAGAGAGAAGCCATGTTACTCTGTATATAGAGGGAGCCATGTTATTCTGTATATAGAGGGAGCCATGTTTACACTGTATATAGAGGGAGCCATGTTACTCTGTATATAGAGAGGAGCCATGCTTACACTGTATATAGAGGGGAGCCATGTTACTCTGTATATAGAGGGGAGCCATGTTACACTGTATATAGAGGGAGCCATGTTACTCTGTATATAGAGAGGAGCCATGTTTACACTGTATATAGAGGGAGCCATGTTATTCTGTATATAAGGGAGCCATGTTTACACGGTATATAGAGCGAAGCCATGTTACTCTGTATATAGAGGGAGCCATGTTATTCTGTATATAGAGGGAGCCATGTTTACACTGTATATAGAGGGAAGCCATGTTACTCTGTATATAGAGAGAAGCCATGTTACTCTGTATATAGAGAGAAGCCATGTTACTCTGTATATAGAGGGAGCCATGTTATTCTGTATATAGAGGGAGCCATGTTATTCTGTATATAGAGGGAGCCATGTTTACACAGTATATAGAGGGAGCCATGTTACTCTGTATATAGAGAGGAGCCATGTTTACACTGTATATAGAGGGGAGCCATGTTACTCTGTATATAGAGAGGAGCAATGTTTACACTGTATATAGAGGGAAGCCATGTTACTCTGTATATAGAGAGGAGCCATGTTTACACTGTATATAGAGGGGAGCCATGTTACTCTCTATATAGAGGGGAGCCATGTTACACTGTATATAGAGGGAGCCATGTTACTCTGTATATAGAGAGGAGCCATGTTTACACTGTATATAGAGGGAAGCCATGTTACTCTGTATATAAAGAGGAGCCATGTTTGCACTGTATATAGAGGGAGCCATGTTTACTCTGTATATAGAGGGAGCAATGTTACTATCTGAGGTGGTTAACTATGATTGGCCCTGGCATGTTTGTTAGTCTGGCCTGCATGGTTGTATGGCATGAATAAAAGTAGCATGTTTCAACTATATTAGTAGTTAGACTAGTTTGCACTAAAACATGTGCAAATGGAGAGTTTGCGGTTGTTTGGGGTGCGTTAATCGGGGAGTTTGGTCTGTCACTGTGAAGCGGGCGTAACCCTTACACTACCTGATCGATACAACATCATCAATTTAGGAATGTTAGGTGATTTCTGCCCTTTATGGATTAAAACCAGACTCTGCATCAACTGTGTAATTTTCCATGGGAGTTTTGCCATGGATCCCCCTCCGGCATGCCACAGTCAAGGTGTTAGTCCCCTTGAAACAACTTTTCCATCACTTTTGTGGCCAGAAACAGTCCCTGTGGGTTTTTTTTTTTTTTTTCAATTTGACAAATTTTTATTGTTTTTCATGTTCTTGATAAAACTTGGGATACAAAAAGGAAGAGGGTTGGGGGGAAAAAAAACAAGGTACAGTCAAAACATTCCATGCGATATTGTTTTCATTACCCGTGTTCCACATTTGTTTCAGATTTAGGCTTTGATCGCCCTGGTGTGAGGCTGTAAATCCCCTGTGGGTTTATTTGTTATTAAGGGTACATTTTGTTCTCAAAAGGGTTATTGTGCTTTTTAGGGGAGTTACCTGCTTTACCCTGGCTTCGTACTGTGTGTCGTGTGTTCTGGGTTGCCTAACTCCTGTCTCTGGCTCGGGCGGCCTGTCTCTGTTCTCGTTGGTTACCCAAACAGGGGCCCTGACCCACTGCTGGGACTCTCATTTCCCATTCTTGTATTTTTCCCATCTCTCACTCGCTATGCCTATGTGCTTCCTTGGACCAATGTGTTTATTTGCCATCTTTTCGTATTGCCAATTAATGGATATATGTTGTATCAGGGCTTCCTTGGTCGGGGTCAGAGATGATCCCCACATTCTAGCTAAGAGGGTCACAGCCGAGATCAACAGGTGAAATAGCAGGGACTCTTCTATTTTTGACATTGCAGTTGGAAACATAAATAGAATGCATTGCTGTATGGTAAGCTGCCATTGCTTTCCCAGTACATCTCTTGCCATTTCCCCTACCATTGTCCAATATTCCCTAAACCCTGTGCACGACCACCATATGTGGCTCATGGAACCACCGGATGCCCCACAACGCCAGCATATGTTTGGAGAATTCGGGTATATCCTGGCCAAGTGTTCGGGTACCATGTACCATCTATACTGTAGCTTCCTGATTGTTTCTAGATGTGTTGTACATCTGGTGTTACCCTTGTGTATTTTGAATGCCCTTAGCCATTGTTCTTTATCTATGTCCTGTCCCAGTTCTTTATGCCAGGCTGTTTGGAACGTCTTGTCTGGGTCTGTCATGCCGTCCGTGAGTTTGTTGTGTATTGGTGAAATTGTGTTTTTTGGGGGTTTGTTAGTTAGGCAGAGTTGTTCTATGGAAGGTTTGTCGGGCGTCACTCGGTTATTGATATGTATTCCAGTCAGCAGTGATTTTAGTTGTAGGTAGGAGAACAGTGCTTTAGTGGGGATGTCGTATCGTGTTTGGAGGTCTGGGAAGGTCATCAATTTGTCGTCGTGGTACAAATGTCGGATCTTAGTGCAGCCCACTGCATTCCACCTTTTGGTATCAAAGGTTGGAATCCTTACTGCTACGCACGAGATTGGGGTGTCCCCTAGGAGTGTCCCCTCTTTTCCTTCCCTCATGCGGTTGTCATCCCAAAAGTGGAGTGTCAATTGTGTGGTCGGTAGGGGGTGTGTCTGGTGGGGACGGATTTGTTTTGGGAGCCAGAGGAGTTCCCTTAGGGTTGGACTATTTGTCCAGTGGGTCTCTATCTGGGTCCATTGTGGTGTGTCCCCCCCTGCCGTCGCCGCTTTAATGGCCGTCAGTTGTGCCGCTCTATAGTACGCCCCGATGTCCCCCTTTCATGATTGGTAGATGTAATATTTTTGATGCCACCCTTGGTCTCTGGTTAGCCCATACAAATCTGACTATCGTTTTTTGGAATGAGGTCAGGTACCTGGTTGGCAGATGTATGGGGAGGGTTCTCAGGAGATATTGGAGTTTCGGGAGCAACATCATTTTTATCGCCGCGATCCTTCCCACCCATGACAGATATTTTCCTTCCCATGCACCCAGGGTAGCCGTTACTTCCTTCAGGAGCCTGTTATAGTTTAGGTCTAGCAATTTGTCAGTGGTTGGGGGGATGCGAATGCCCAGGTACGTTAAATAGTCTGTCCGCCAGTCGAAGGGGAAGGCGTCTTTAAGTCTAGTGAGTGTTTCCCCCAATATCCCTAGCCCCATTGCTTGTGTCTTTGTGACATTCAATTTGTAGTAAGAGTGCTTCCCGTATTCCGTGATGGTGGCCATTAAGTTGGGAAGAGATATGTGGGGTTGCATCAGGGTTAGAAGGATATCATCTGCGAATAAGCTCACCTTGTATTCCTTGTCCCCTATTTTTACCCCGTGTATGGAGGAGTGCTGTCTGATTGCCGCCGCTAATGGCTCCAAGGCCATAACGTACAGGAGCGGCGACAGCGGGCACCCCTGACGGGAACCGTTTGTAATTTTGAAGGGGTCGGAGACGAACCCTGCGTTGATGACCCGAGCTGTAGGAGCATTGTACAGAGACCTGACCGCTGAAATAAAGCCCTCTGGTGTCCCAAACTTTATGAGGACCTGTTCGAGGAATTCCCATCCCAGACGGTCAAAGGCTTTTTCGGCGTCCAGCGACACCAATACTCCCCCTACCTTCAATCTTTGGACGCTGTGTACTATGTCCAGAACCTTCCTGGTGTTATCACCTCCCTGCCTGTTCTTTATGAACCCCACTTGGTCTGTGTGTATAACTTGTGGGAGCAGTCTGCCAAGGCGTACTGCATAGATTTTTGCATAGAGCTTGGCATCGGTGTTAAGCAGGGATATTGGTCGGAAGTTTTGAGGGCATGTGGGTGGTTTGCCCGGTTTAGGAAGTGTGATAATATGGGCCAGTAGGGATTCGGAGGGTAGTTGTTGTCGTGTAGTGGCTTCATTAAATGCGTTTGTCAGGTAGGGCGTTAGTATTGGGGCAAATTGTTTGTAGTAGCAATTTGCGAAGCCATCTGGGCCCGGTGCTTTGCCCGTTGGTAGTAGTTTGATGGCTTCCGCTACTTCGTCTACTGTTATGCTAGCCATGAGTTCTTGTCTGTGTTGTGGTGTGAATGTTGGCAGGGTTATGGAGCTCAGATACTGCCGTATTGCTTGGGGATTTGGTTGTATGTACGTCCTCTGTCAGGTTGTACAGTGAGGCATAATATTTAGCAAATATATTGCTTATGTCTTTGGGTGCTGTTATTTTATGTCCCTCAGCTGATGTTAAGTAAGCTATCTTTTGTTGTGCCTGTTTGGATTTGAGGAGGTGGGCTGTCAGCTTGCCTGCCCTGTTTCCCTGAGCATAGTGAGTGGCTTTTAATTTTTGCAGGTAGTGTCCTGTTTTATCTAGGGCCTGCTTGTGTATTGCCTGTGTTATCGACATGATACGTGCTTTTAGGTCTTGGGATGGGGTTTGTTGGTTTTGTGTGTTAAGGTCCTGCAATTCTTTTTGCCATTGTCGCATCTGCGTTTGTGCTTGTCTTTTTAGGTAGGATGCTCTTTTTATGAACAAACCTCTGGTTACTGTTTTATGTGCTGGCCATATTATATTGTGAGATGTATCGTCTGTGGTATTTTCTGTGAAGTAGTGGGTAAGTTCCATTTCTAGTGATTGTTTAAATGTATTATCTGTGAGGAGTGACGCGTTCAATCTCCAGGGGCTTCTATGGGTGGACTCGTATAGGTCTGTCAAGGTCGCCACCACTGGTGCATGGTCCGACCACGTTATCTGTTCAATATGACAGTCTCTAACGTGCTCTAGGTGTTGGCCTGTACCGTGGATAGGAATGTATATCCACGTTCTCCCACGTGTAGTGCTCGCCATACGTCATAGTAATGGTTGTCCTGCAGTAGCTTCTGCAGTGCCCTGCCCTGTCTCTTGAGCGGTCTCAATCTAGTGGCTGTGTGTGGGCCCGTGGAGTCTATCAATGGGTCTAGGACGTGATTAAAGTCGCCACATATCACCCCTATTCCCTGATGAATAGTTGAACACCTTGTGGAGGAAGTTCCTTTGCTCTTTGTTTGGGGCATAGACACTTGCTATCGTGTACAAAACACCATTAATTGTCCCCACCACCATAGCATATCTACCCTCTAGGTCTATTTCTGAATGTATGAGGGTGAATGCCACATCCCTACTGATGAGTATAGAGGCCCCTTTAGATTTGCTTGAGTATGTGGCGTGAAATTGATGCGGGTATTCTTGCTGAAACAAAGGTGAGTGTGCTTTGTGTTTAAAATGAGTTTCCTGTAGGCACACTACCTCAGGTCTGAGTTGGGTTAAATCTTTGCGAAGCAGGCTTCGCTTTGCTGGGTGGTTAAGCCCTTTAGTATTGTGCGAGTATATCTTCATGGAGGGTTATACATTTGGGTTTCGAGCTGTGGTGACTTTGTGGTGTCTATGTGTAGGAGGGCCACCCTACCCAGTTTAGTCGAACCGGGTGTCCACTCCCTGTTATTGGTTGCTTGCTGGTGAGAGTTCCCTCCGCGGGGAGGAGCCCCGTGTGGTACGGCAATGACAGGTGATACATGCAGTGGGTGTGTAACTTGATGCACATGGAAGTCAAACAAAGTAATTAAAACAGTAAAAACTAAACAATTTGCCATATTGGTGGCTTTGCGCCTTATGTAGGCGCCGTGGGGTAGGAAGAAGTGTACTTCCCTGCCTGGTCACTTCGGTCAATGTGGCCTACCGGGAGTGTGTCAATAGTGTTTGCACCCCTTTTTTCAAGCGTTGAGTAGCAGTCCCGTGTTTGGTGTTTGGGGGATTGATTAGAGTGCCCCTGGGTCCCCGGCTTTACCCTACTAACGTTTCGGGTTAAAATAACTTGGGGTCTTGTGTATCCCTCTTGGTTCCCCCCTGAAGGCACCTTATCCCCCTTAGCGTTCAAGTCCCATTGTCTCTGTGCGGTACCTGCCACTGCCCGTGGATGTGGGCCGCGGTCTCATCTGTTCCTGGAGGTCTTCTGCCACGATGGGGGTAACTTGGCCCTTCCTGAATCTTGGGCTTGCGGCCTCGGAGGTGGCAGGCCCCATTCTTTCAGTGCTTGGATACCAGCTTCCGGGGATGTGATGGCCGTCATCTTGCCTTCATGTATGACTAGAAGCTTGACTGGAAATCCCCATCTGTAAGGCTTCTTGTGCTGCCGTAGTTGTTCTGTAATTCCTGAAAATGCTTTCCTTTTTCTCAGCGTTACTGCTGATATGTCAGCATAGATCGTGATCCCCTGATATGGAGTGGGGAGATTCGGGCGCTGCCTGTTTGCCCTCATAATGTCTTCCTTTACGTGGAAATAATGGAGCCTTACTAGGATGTCTCGCGGTTCATCAGATGTGAGGAATCTCGGTTTAGGGACTCTGTGGTATCTGTCTAGCAGGATCATGTCTTGGTGGATATCTGGGATGAGGATTTTAAACAGACCTTGTAAGTAGGCATGGAGATCCGCTGTGCTGACCGTCTCTGCTACTCCTCTCAGACGTAGGTTGTTGCGCCTTGAGCGATCTTCCATGTCTGCTAGCTTGCTTTCAAAGGTCACTAACATGTCCTGCATTTCAGTCATTTCAGACCGCATGGTATTATAGGCCTCATCTTGTTCCGCCATCTTGTCCTCCAGTGACGACGTGCGTGTCCCCAGGTCACGAATTTCGGATTTAATTTCATTCAGTGATGCTTGGAGGGTAAGTTGGAGCTTGTGATGCATGTCATCCAGCATTCTTTGTATCATGGATTGGGTTGCTGGTGCATCTGCAGCAGTTAGTCCCTGTACCTCAGTCTGTTCATCGCGGGCGCCATCTTGGGACTCCTCTGTTCTCGACAGCATTCTCCCCTGTGTGGTCCGGGCGGTAAAAAAAATCATTTTTTTCGCTCTTCTCAGTTTGTCTGCGTCCCTTGTGTTGGGACATCGTTGTTGAGCGGTGTTTCGCGTTTTGGGGTGCTCGTTCCGCTAATTAGCAGGCCGTGGTAGCACGGAGCTACACTGACATGCGACCGCTGTGCTCGAGCTCCAGGCCACGCCCCCCCCTGTGGGTTTTAAAATTCGCCTGCCCATTGAAGTCTATGGCGGTTCGCCCGGTTCGCCGGTTCGCGAACGTTTGCGGAAGTTCCCGTTCGCCGTTCGCGAACCGAAAATTTCGTGTTCGCGACATCACTAGTTCACAGTCCTGGTGGCTTCAGACCCTATCACCTATCACCCTATCAGTGAGCACAAATCTCTGCCTACCGGACTCCCAGACTGTTTTGGAAGCTGCAGTGAGAAGTTCAGATTCTTAAAGGCATGGTATGCCCAGATCCACGCGTGTGATGTCTATTTGTAGGTCTCGGGTTCCCCAGTCGAGTGGGATCCAGCAGGAGTCTAATCGCGGCCTCCATTTGTCGAAAATCAGCTTTAGATCGGGTCAGCCACGGGAGCAGCAGCGACATGCGTCTGCTCCCTTCTGCAGTCAGGCCCCGCCCCCATCACATAGATTTTTTATATTGTACATCTTTATATATTTATACTTTATTGTTTTCACTTTGGTATGTAATTTTCATTATTATTATGAATTTTCTTTATGATAGTTACTTCACACTGTATAGATAGGAGGCGTTTGAAATTAATTGCATCTAATTTGTAATTTTTAATATATATGTATTCAATACTTTTCATGTTTATCAGGATTTACGGCTGGTACTCGTCATCATAGCATTTGAACATGATATCGCCGAGAGGCTGGTCTTGTCTTTGAAGGGAGTTGTTCTCCTGATGGTGGCTGGAAACACAGTAGCAACCTGAGCTGAATGTATCAGCGGTTGCTAAGATACTGTGACGCTTACCAGATTTAGACCCGACCTCCCGATCACGTGATGATTTGACGACAGACATGCGCAGTAACGCCGAGTACACGCCGGACATCAGGGTGAACTTGATACAGCTGATATAGTGAGTGTCTATTGGTTAATATGCTGGATATGTCCTATATATGTTTGTTTTTTGTCATATCATATGCCTTTGGTGTCCTGATGAAAGCTCCGACTGGGAGCTGAAACGTCGACCTAGCAGAACTAACCTACAATAAATTGGATGAAAGAAACCCATGAGTGCCGGTATTTTTTTGATTTTTTTTTATATATATATATATATATATATATATATATATATATACTCCCAAGGGTAAATAATTAATTACATTTGCATTGCATTACATTTATAAGACATAACCTTTGTCTGCAATATACTACCTTGTCCATCTCTTTTCTCAGATCATTGATATGAATACATATATCTGTAAAAAAGAAAATCTTACCTTCTTATTAAATCTTATTTTCTTCATGTCACAATAAAAAATTATTATATCCCAACACAGCTATAAAAAAAAATACCTACATTTTCACAAATGCAATGACATTTTTTTCCATTTGAAAGTACTGAAACAACTACCCTACAAGCAGAGAAAAACCTTCCCATACTTTGACTATTGAGTTAGAGCACTCTGATTGGTTGGCTTGCCCTCTGTGGATATATTAGCAGCCATACCAATTGCCATGGTTGAAAGCTGGGATACAGTATACTAAAATCTTGACCACTTTCAGGATCATTCAGAGGCTGTTTTGCAAAATCCAGACATTGTTATATTGTGTGACTTGTATATAGTGTTATGCAGTCCAAATGTCACAGTACAAAACCAAATAGCTTTATCCCATTCGGCACACGGCCACTCAGAGTATAATAAATTAGAGATGTCCCGAACAGTTCGCCGGGAACTGTTCGCCAGCGAACATAGCTTGTTTGCGGTCGCCGCGGCGGGCGAACATATGCGATGTTCGGTCCGCCCCTATTCGTCATTGAGGTGGGAGGGTCTGGGAGGGAGGGTCTGCTGCTGATTGGCTGGAATGTGTCTGCTGACTGTGAGGTACAGGGTCAAAGTTTACTCAATGATGACGAATAGGGGGCGGACCGAACATCTCATATGTTCGCCCGCCGCGGTGACCGCGAACAAGCTATGTTCACTGGCGAACAGTTCCCGGCGAACTGTTCGGGACATCTCTATAATAAATATATTTCTTAGTACGACAACACATACATGTCCAATGTATGCACTTGTATAAAACACTGTTCCAGTAAAATAAAGTATCAAACACAATGTATTTATGGCACAGCTGTAGTGATCAGGAACAGAGCCATGACCATCAAATTTTTGGTCGCAAAACTACTCTTTTCAAACAAAAATACAGAAAAGTAGAAGTTTTGCTACCAAAAGGTTAAGTTCTGACCCTGCACATTAACACTACCGTAAGTGCCATACAGGTATTGTGTGTGTGATGCCTTATTTTGCTGGAAATTGTTCCTTTGTATAAGTGCTTACATATTTCTCATGTTTCTGAATTGTGTTTTTTGTATTAAGTGGTATGCAGATTTGCTATTTAAAGGTATGTGGATATTTGTGTAAAGTCTAATACAATGTGCCTTCAAAAGTGTACATAGACTCGGATGACAGTAATTTAGTGGAGGTGTTTTTTTTTTTTTTTTAAGCCCACATCTACTCATAAAAAAGACATGATGCATAGGAACGAAGATGTAGAAATCTATGTGTTACACTTTAAAATAATATGAAACTCTCCTTACTGACTGCATTTTGAAAATTAAACTTCTACTCTGACTCAACCTCAATAAAAGATGCCCAGTTTCAGAAAAAAAAATCTTTGCTTCGCACTACATTTGCAATATTATCTTCCCTAGGCAATGAATTCTATATGAGGACTTAATGTGCAAGGCATCTTTCTTTTTTAAATTTCCTGGGATGTCCATTTATAATTTGCACATTTAGTGAGATGAAAAGTTCTATTATAATGTCTTTGCACTGACCTTGCATGTGATTAAATATAATAAATCTATGTATTAATGGAAGTAATTTATTTTTTAAAAAACTGTTTTTTTCCAGTTTTAATTTGATTTTTGTTAGTATTTTTTATTTTTCTTAATTTTATTTCACAGTATATTATTATTTTATGTTTTCTACCTCATTCTAACCATGCTGAGTTACCTTGAAAAATGCTGATATCTCCAGTTTAACTTAGTCTTTTCGGTGAAGATAAACTGGCTTGCTACAATTTCATATGATTTGCATCTTGTATTATTGAGATAGGTTAGAGGTTGGAAAAGCATGTCATATTTTATATAAGTGGATTTTCCCTGGAGTGAAGAAGTTATTTAAAAAGAAAGAAATACATTTTGGAATGTATTATTAACTTATTGAAACAGTCACAGGGTCTTTTAAGTAGACATTTCTGCAATATTATTTCCATTATTTGACAACACATGTTAATTTTATGCAGCTATATTTAGTATGGCTAGCCTTTTCACTGTGTCTGCATGTTGTCTGCATCTTTGTATAAAATATAAAAACATACATAGACACGCACTCACATGCAAACACACAAACAGCAAGTAGTAACTTAACCCCTTAGTGACCAGGCCGTTTTTCAAAATTCTTGCACCTGGGACCAAGGCTCTTTTTAACCCCTTAACGCCGTTACGGCGTGCTATGCCGTCACGGGTTAAGTGGGCTTTAAAGCCGTTATGACGGCATAGCACGCCGTAACGGCTTGCAGCCCCAGGAGGTAAGATGTACTTACCTCCGCCACGATCCGCTTCGGGAGGACTGTCTCACAGCCCAGGCAGCCCTCCCACGGCAAATCAGGCCCCCAGGGGCCATGTGATCGCTCTCAAAGAGCGATCACATGGCCCCCTATAGCTGGCTGTGGATCTGCCAGCAGGGGGACTGTTTGAAATATCAGACAGTCCCCCTGCTGGTGGGAAGTATAAAAAATAAATAAAATACAAGTGTAAAAATAAATTAAATATATTTTTACATATATATAATATGTATATATATTATATATATAATATATATACATATTATATATATGTAACGTCATACAAAGTGTATTTTAATATTAATATAAGTATATATATATTAATATTAAAATACACTTAGAATGACGTTACATATATAATATGTATATATATTATATATACAATAGATGTACATATATATATATTATATATAAATACGTATAATTAAAATAATAAATAAATAAAATAATAAAATAAATAAATAAAATATTGAAACAAAATTTAATATAAATTATATATGCATATGTAATTTAATTCTAACTGTATTTTGTTATTAATATATATATATCGGTAACAAAATACACTTAGAATGACATTCTATATATATCTATATATATATAAAATACAAATAACCGCAAATATATATATATAGATAAATACATATAATTACATAAAAGATTACATTAGTATACACGTGGAATTTAAATACCTATAAATGCATATATATTAAAATTCTACATGTATATTTAAATAATCTTTTAACGTAATTATGTGATTTGATTAATTAAAATTTGGTTGACATGCCTGGCAACACAGGGAGAAAGTGCAGCGAATTTAATTTGCAAGCACTATATTTGACCCTGTAACTCTCCAAGACACCATAAAACCTGTACATAGGGGGTACTGTTTTACTCGGGAGACTTCACTGAACTCAAATATTCATGTTTCAAACTGGTAAATTGTATTACAACGATGATATTTTAAGTAAAAGTGACGTTTTTTGCATTTTTTACAAGCGAACTGCACTTTTATGGTCTATATTATTGTTGTAATATGTTTTACTGTTTTAAAACACTAATATTTGTGTTTAGTGAAGTCTCCAGAGAATAACAATACCCCCCATGTACAGGTTTTATGGTGTTTTGGAAAGTTAGAGAGTCACATATAAGGCTTGCATTTCATTTTTTTCACATTGAAATTTGCCAGATTGGTTATGTTGCCTTTGATGGCGTATGGTAGCCCAGGAATGAGAATTACCCCCACGATGGCATACCATTTGCAAAAGTAGACAACCCGAGGTATTGCAAGTGGGGTATGTCCAGTCTTTCTTAGTAGCCACTTAGTCACAAACACTGGCCAAATATTAGTTTTTTGCTTTTTTCACACAAAAACAAATATGAACGCTAACTTGCATCTACACCTGCCAAAAAACACCCATGCTAAATAGTTTCTAAATTTTGTCCTAAGTTTAGAAGTGTCCAATGTTAGCATGTTCTTAGCTTTTTTGGAACGTTATAGGGCTATAAGCACAAGTAGCACTTTGCTATTTCCAAACCATTTTTTTCAAAATTAACACAAGGTACATTGTAACACTGATATCTGTCAGGAATCCCCAAATACCCTTCACATGTATATATATTTTTTTAAAAAGACAACCTAAGGTATTAAACCTGGGGTATTTTGAATCTTTTCATGCAGCCATTTTACCACCAATTTATGCCAAATAACAAAATAATAATAATAATTGGTGATTTTTTTTGAGACACATAGCAATTTAAGAATATATGTACTGAGAACTTTAAAGGTTACTGACAAAGAACACCCCAATATGTGTTCAGCATCATCTCCTGAGTGTGTTGGGTTCGTTGGGGGCTAAAATACCTTATTTGGAGGGTGCACATTCCAGTTTTCCAACTTGGAATTTTCACAGTAAGTCATCATGCACCCATGTCCCATTTGGGACATTTTTGAAGCCGGAACATATAATTTAACCCTCATCAAACCATATATTTTTTAAATATAGACACCCTAGGGTATTTCAGATGGTGGTATTTTAACACTTTCCATGCACTAATTCTACCACGAGCCTTTGTCAAACTTTTGGGTAGTAATTTTTTTGTGTTATTTTTCACACACATTCTACTTTAGGCATGGATTATCAGCTCCTATTAGGTGTTACTGCCAAAGAACACCCCAATAAGTGTTCAGCAACATCTCCTGAGTACAGTGATACCACCCATGTATAGGTGTGTTGTAGATACAAATATCCATTTTGATATCTATCCTAGCTGTTCATATAAGGGTTCATTTGAACCAAGAATAAATTTGGCATTTTATCTTCTATTCTCAGAAATAGGATTTATATAAAATCCTAGTTACGGGAAAAATACTGATTTCGAAATGTTCTTGTTAATTGTCCAAGATATCGGTATTTGTAAATATCTGGTTTTAATCAAATATGTAATGTGTTATATGACAAAAGATTATAACTAGAAACAGCTGTTTATAACTTGTGAAAAACATATGTAATAAATGCTCATAACCCCCACCGACATGAAAATGGGGTATATATGCAACTGACGTTTAATTAAACTTTGAATTGGTTATAGAACACATCTCTTCTTGTCTTCTTGACTGATTCCCAGGATCCTGTCTGTCTAACAAAGAGGGTGTGGCTCCGACAAAATATCCATCTAAGAAAGAGGGTTTTGTGTATAGCTGATTTTATCCCCAACAATTTGGTACCAGAAGTTGGGTGCATTTGAACGGAGCGAGAAAGATCAGGTAAAAGTATTAAAGAGTGTCTATTTGACTTAATTCTTTTACTTGTCTTTTTCCATCCTACACACATTGCATATCTATGTTTTTATTTAAAGGGGAATTTCCCTTTTGAGATTTTTATATAGTTTCACTCCATGCGTAGGAGATGAGTGTTTGTACATAACTGTGTTTGGAAGATGTCCCAAAAAATCCCTCTTTGGAAGAGGTTGCCTTTGGTAGGTTGTAAAACAGATTTTCAGTCTTTGGCAGACTGTGTTGTAGTTTATGTACATGTAAAACTTTTGCAAACTGTAATGTTTTAGCAAAGAAAACAAAAGTGACAGAATTGTTTTCAACTCTGTACTTGATGGGTATTTTGGCTTTCCTGCAACCTCTGTTTTGCTTGCCTGCGATATATATGTTGGCTTTTGTGCTTTTTGCAAGGGATTGGAATTATCAGACAAGGGATTGGAATTTCTGATTTTAAGCACTACAGTTTTGTTGGAACTTTTGATTCTGGACAGCTGTTCTTTAACCATTGAATAATCAGCTATTCCAAATCCAATTCTCATTGAGTTTGAAATGGGTACTTCCCAGTCTAAAAAATACCCTCACCCTAATCCAGGGGAAACTTGCAAACAGTATGTTGCTAGAATTGGTGAGCTGGGGGATTATTTAGTGGATCCTTGGGTGGACAATATGTCAGGGTGGACACAAGGACAGGGTAGTGAAACTCCCTTCCCTAAAGACAGGGCCAATGATGATTATATTCTGAGTATGGTTAAGGGATTATGTTTGGGAGATAAGAAATCTTTTCCTTGGTATGAGGGAGATCCAGGTTGGGACAAGGAATATATGAGACAGGGGGGTGAGAATTGGCTTAAGATTGCACCTCATTGGTACCCTGTTTCCCAACAGGGGAAAAGGATAAAAAAGAATAAAAAAGATGAAAAGAAAACTAAAGAGACTGTTGTTGATAGCTGCAAATCACTGCCCCCTCCTAATTACACTCCATACTACAGCCCACTATATCCCAGCCTGCCACCTAAAGATGATGATGATGATTTGGTTCTTGCTATAGCAGTTGGATCAAAGGGGGTAGCCACTGCCCCATTAAGCTCCATTTCTATCTCTCACCAAGATGAGAAGATTGAACAAATCCAGCGAAGGTCCCCTAAGGGTATCCAAACTAGGTATAAGAAAAAGATGGAACTGGGTATTAAAAGAACAGATAAGGATGATGATGAGGAAGATGAGGAAGCAGAACTTGATGAGTTAGACACGCAGCAGACATATCCTTTTCTGACTGTAGGAGATCAATTAATTTTGAAAAAACTCCAGGAGAATTAAAGGACATAATTAAGGAAGCTCCAAATCCTAGAACGAATCCCTCTGCATGTATTATGTATTTGAAGAGAATGTGCCAAGGACAAAATATGACACAGATTGACATTTTGACAAGTTAATTATTGATGGATTATTAGATTATGACTCAGAATCTGGGTGGGAATGGAATAGAGTGCCCACTGTGAGTGTCCCACTTGATGGAACCACAGTGAGTACTTATCCATTAGCCACGGAAAAAGGGAGAGACATGATGTGGGATGAAGTGAAAACAGAGATGATAAGATTGTGGAAATACAAGCAGTCTATCTCCACTGCTTTGTCCTGTAAACAGGGCACAAAGGAGACAGTGACAGATTTCACTAAAAGGTTTTATAAATGTTGGAAAGAGGAAGCTGGACTTGGTTCAGAGGAGAGTGGTATGGGTTCTTTAAAAATACAGACTTGCATTGGGAATATGCTTCCAGCATATTCACTGCTAGTTAAACAGCTGATTTCAGAGTGGTCAACTTTAACTCAGTTACATTTTTGCAGAAAATACACGAGAGAGAAGCAGCAGGTTGTTTTGCTATAGGTAAAGATGGAAAGAGTATGTTGTATCAGTCACAGGGTTTACAGCATTGTGACCCTAATCAGGCAAGAGAAAGAGGTTTTGGAGGTGATAGGAGATTAAACCAGAGAGGATTTAGGGGTCCAAAGTTAAGAGGAGGTGGAGCAAATAGGTCTCAATCATTTATTAATAGAGGGAAACATTGTTTTAACTGTAGAAGGCAGGGACACTGGAGGAATGAGTGCCCCAACCCTATCAGACCACAGACTGGACAAACCCCAGGTTACCAGGGCCCTCACGCATACCCCAGCAGTCCCACTACCCCCCACAACATCGCTCTCCTGCCCCTAATGCCCCCTCTGGCCCCAATACTCCTTCTGGCCCTACCCATCACATCCAATGGCCATAGGGCTGCCCAGAAGGTAACACTCCAACTTTTCCTGTATTATCCTCTAGTTTTATGGAACAACCCTTCATAGTCCTCAATGTAGATGGGAGGGATATGCCCTTTATTGTAGACACGGGTGCCACCTGTTCCACCATATGTATGGATGTATATAGAGGTTTAAGGGAAAAGTCAACACCTTCTGTGGTAATAAATGGAGTGTTAACAAAAACCTTCAAAACTATCCCTTTGAAAGTTAAATTACCCAACTCCCCTATTCCTCTACGCCATCAGTTTAGCCTAATCCCAGGATGCCCTGTTAATCTCCTAGGGAGGGATCTCCTTGGACTACTGGGTACAACTGTGGATTTTTCCCCTGAGGGTGGCATGGCAGTTTCCCTTACAGCCCCCTCTGGGAATTTTCCTGCAGATGGATATGGATGAGGTCCCTGCTTCTGTATGGGCTTCATCTAAGCTAGATGTAGGATACATAAATTGTACCCCTTATAAAGCAAAACTGCGCCCAAATGTCAGCCCAATTTATATTAAACAGTATCCCCTGTCACAGGAGAAGAAGGATGGGATCAGACCTATGATCCAGTCCTTCCTTCAGCAGGGTATACTAAGGCCTGTAGTCTCCCCTATAACTCCCCCATTAACCCGGTCCCTAAGGCTACCAAGGACTACAGATTTGTTCAAGACCTCAGGGCTATTAATAATCTATTTATCCCAATAGCCCCCCGCTTAGACCTCATGGATACCCCTCAGCCAGGTTCTGAGGATGTGTTTGTGGATGGATCTTGTTCCCGACCTGTTGACGGTCAGTACCAGACAGGGTATGCAGTAGTCCAATTACCTGATAAGGTCCTTGAGGCTAGCTCCATACCTCACATGTCAGCCCAAGCTGCTGAGTTGGTTGCCCTTACTCGTGCATGCACTCTATTTACTAACAAAGATGTAAATATTTACGCTGACTCACAATATGCTCATGGGGTTGTGCATGATTTTGGAATAATTTGGAAACAAAGAGGATTCATTGCAGCTGATGGTAAAGGCATTTTTCATAAGACATTAATTGAAGACCTCTTTACAACTTCCTCGTACAGTGTCTATCATTCACTGTAGAGCTCACACTCAAGGTAGGGATAATATATCCCTAGGCAATGCACTATCAGATAGAATTGCCAAAGAGGTAGCGTCTCAGACCATTTATTACCGTATGATATTTCCAATTTTTAGTCCCCCTACCTGCCCAGGAGAACAGTTGTTGCAAAAACTCCAGGGTTTTGCAACCCATGAGGATATTGCATACTGGAAGAAGCAGGGTTTGTAGAAAGACCAAAATGGCCTTTATTCCAAAGAGGGGAAGATAGGGATACCAGAAAGTAGTGCCCCTATTTTTATTTCCCAGGCACACGGAGTGGGTCACAAGGGTTTTAAGGTCACTTTGGGCCTTATTCAACAAAAATTTGTAATTTTAAATCTCTCTCTCCACTGTCAGGTATACTTACAGAGGTGTGTCCAATGCTTACAGACCAATACTACTGTCACACACAAGCCTAGACACGAGCACCTCCCACCACCTACAGGCCCTTTCACCCATTTACAGGTAGATTTCACCCACATTCCCAAGACAGGTAAGCGACAACAATACTTACTGGTGATTGTGGATCACTTCTCTAAATGGCCCGAGGCCTTTGTTACTAATAAGGAGGATGCAAGGACTGTGGTGAAAATACGGACCACTGAAATTATTCCTCGATATGGCTGCCCATTACAGATCAATTCTGATAATGGCCCTGCCTTCGCTAGCAAAGTTACACAGGAATTGGCCAAATGGTTACAGGTTACCTGGAAATTCAATGTACCCTACTACCCCCAGAGTTCAGGTATAGTAGAGAGGATGAATAGGACAATTAAGGAAAAACTGATGAAGGCCACAGATGGCACATGGGTTCACTGGCAAACATACTTACCTGCTATTCTAGCTGAAATAAGAATGACCCCTAACAAGACTACTAAATTGTCACCGTTTTGAGATACTCATGGGAAGACCATTTCCTACTCCTTGGGTGAAGGGACAATTTGTTATTATGCCTGGTGATTTAGAATTAATCCAGGAAGAGTATGTTAAACAGTTAATTTTTTAACTCAACTCTGTATATGGTGATTAGTGATGTACCGAACTGTCCGCCGGCGAACAGTTCCCGGCGAACTTAGCGTGTTCGCGTTCGCCGCCGTGGGCGAACACATGGGCGGTTCGATCCGCCCCCTATTCGTCATCATTGGGCAAACTTTGACCCTGTGCCTCTCGGTCAGCAGACACATTCCAGCCAATCAGCAGCACTCCCTCCCTTGCACACCCTCCAACCTCCCTCCCAGCATCCATTTTCGATTCATTCTGAAGCTGCATGCTTAGTGAGAGGAGGGAAAGTTTAGCTGCTGCTGATTAGATAGGGAAATTGATAGCTAGGCTAGGGTATTTAGTGTCCACTACAATCCTGAAGGACTCATCTGATCTCTGCTGTAAGGACAGCACCCCAAAAAGCCCTTTTTAGGGCTAGAACATCAGGCTGCTTTTTTTTTTCCCTGTGTAATGTAATTGCAGGTGCCTGCCTGCCAGCTTCTGTGTGAGGTTCACAGTGGATACTGTGCCAACTTGCCCAGTGCCACCACTCATATCTGTTTTTACAATAGCTTAAGCTTTAGATTTTAAAAAAATAATAATTTTTCACTGTAATAGAAGAGCAGTTGCCTGCCTGCCAGCTTCTGTGTGAGGTTCACAGTGGATAATGTGCCCACTTGCCCAGTGCCACCACTCATATCTGTTTTTACAATAGCTTAAGCTTTAGATTTAAAAACAATATTTTTTTTTCACTGTAATAGAAGAGCAGTTGCCTGCCTGCCTGCCAGCTTCTGTGTGAGGTTCACAGTGGATACTGTGCCCACTTGCCCAGTGCCACCACTCATATCTGTTTTTACAATAGCTTAAGCTTTAGATTTAAAAAAAAAAAAAATTTTCACTGTAATAGAAGAGCAGTTGCCTGCCTGCCAGCTTCTGTGAGAGGTTCACAGTGGATACTGTGCCCACTTGCCCAGTGCCACCACTCATATCTGTTTTTACAATAGCTTGAGCTTTAGATTTTAAAAAATATTTTTTTTCACTGTAATAGAAGAGCAGTTGCCTGCCTGCCAGCTTCTGTGTGAGGTTCACAGTGGATACTGTGCCCACTTGCCCAGTGCCACCACTCATTTCTATTTTTGCAATAGCTTAAGCTTTAGATTTCAAAAAAAATATTTTTTTTCACTGTAATAGAAGAGCAATTGCCTGCCTACCATCTTCTGTATCAGGCTGGATGCTGTGCCCATTTGCACCGTCAGTGCCACCACTCATATCTGTTGTGACAATCGCTTAAGCTTTAGATTTAAAAAAATGTATTTTTTTTTCACTGTAATAGAAGAGCAGTTAGTTGTCTGCAAGCGTCTGGGTGTCAGGCCTCCTTCAGCGTGTGCTCTGCAGACCTGTGCCAGCGTACTTTGACAGTTGCCACTCATATCTGGTGTCTCTATAGCGTGCTTTTACAAAGAAAAAAGGTTTCCAGTGTAAGCTAATAGCAGCCAGTCAGTGTCCTTCAAGCGGCTCTGTCAGGCCTACAGTGTGTGCTCTACAGAACTGTTACAGTGCACATTGCCAATCATATCTGGTGTCTCTATAGCATGCTTTTACAAAGAAAAAAGGTTTCCATTGTAAGCTAATAGCAGCCAGTCAGTGTCCTTCAAGCGGCTCTGTCAGTCCTTCCTTCAGCGTGTGCTCTCCAGAACTGTTACAGTCCACATTGCCAATCATATCTGGTGTCTCTATAGCATGCTTTTACAAAGAAAAAAGGTTTCCCGTTTAAGCTAATAGCAGCCAGTCAGTGTCCTTCAAGCGGCTCTGCCAGGCCTACAGTGTGTGCTCTACAGAACTGTTACAGTGCACAATGCCAATCATATCTGGTGTCTCTATAGCGTGCTTTTACAAAGAAAAAAGGTTTCCATTGTAAGCTAATAGCAGCCAGTCAGTGTCCTTCAAGCGGCTCTGTCAGTCCTTCCTTCAGCGTGTGCTCTCAAGAACTGTTACAGTCCACATTGCCAATCATATCTGGTGTCTCTATAGCGTGCTTTTACCAAGAAAAAAGGTTTCCATTGTAAGCTAATAGCAGCCAGTCAGTGTCCTTCAAGCGGCTCTGTCAGGCCTACAGTGTGTGCTCTCCATAACTGTTACAGTGCACATTGCCAATCATATCTGGTGTCTCTATAGCGTGCTTTTACAAAGAAAAAAGGTTTCTATTGTAAGCTAATAGCAGCCAGTCAGTGTCCTTCAAGCGGCTCTGTCAGGCCTACAGTGTGTTCTCTCCAGAACTGTTACAGTGCACATTGCCAATCATATCTGGTGTCTCTATAGCGTGCTTTTACAAAGAAAAAAGGTTTAAATTGTAAGCTAATAGCAGCCAGTCAGTGTCCTTCAAGTGGCTCT
The DNA here is from genome assembly GCF_036172605.1 of Pelobates fuscus. Lineage (NCBI taxonomy): Eukaryota > Metazoa > Chordata > Amphibia > Anura > Pelobatidae > Pelobates > Pelobates fuscus. Next base: position 324,112,024 of record NC_086318.1, on the reverse strand, counting down.
GTCAGGCCTACAGTGTGTGCTCTCCAGAACTGTTACAGTGCACATTGCCAATCATATCTGGTGTCTCTATAGCGTGCTTTTACAAAGAAAAAAGGTTTCTGTTGTAAGCTAATAGCAGCCAGTCAGTGTCTTTCAAGCGGCTCTGTCAGGCCTACAGTGTGTGCTCTCCAGAACTGTTACAGTGCACATTGCCAATCATATCTGGTGTCTCTATAGTGTGCTTTTACAAAGAAAAAAGGTTTCTTTTGTAAGCTAATAGCAGCCAGTCAGTGTCATTCAAGCGGCTCTGTCAGGCCTACAGTGTGTGCTCTCCAGAACTGTTACAGTGCACATTGCCAATCATATCTGGTGTCTCTATAGCGTGCTTTTACAAAGAAAAAAGGTTTCCATTGTAAGATAATAGCAGCCAGTCAGTGTCCTTCAAGCGGCTCTGTCAGTCCTTCCTTCAGCGTGTGCTCTCCAGAACTGTTACAGTGCACATTGCCAATCATATCTGGTGTCTCTATAGCGTGCTTTTAAAACCAATTTTTTTTTTCACTGTTATAGATTGAATAGCAGTTACTTGTCTTCAAGCGGGTGTGTCAGGCCTACAGTGTGCTCTGCAGAACTGTTACAGTGCACATTGCCAATCATATCTGGTGTCTCTATAGCGTGCTTTTACAAAGAAAAAAAAATTCTATTGTAAGCTAATAGCAGCCAGTCAGTGTCCTTCAAGCGGCTCTGTCAGGCCTACAGTGTGTGCTCTCCAGAACTGTTACAGTGCACATTGCCAATCATATCTGGTGTCTCTATAGCGTGCTTTTACAAAGAAAAAAATTTTCTATTGTAAGCTAATAGCAGCCAGTCAGTGTCCTTCAAGCGGCTCTGTCAGTCCTTCCTTCAGCGTGTGCTCTCCAGAACTGTTACAGTGCACATTGCCAATCATATCTGGTGTCTCTATAGCGTGCTTTTAAAACCAATTTTTTTTTTCACTGTTATAGATTGAATAGCAGTTACTTGTCTTCAAGCGGGTGTGTCAGGCCTACAGTGTGCTCTGCAGAACTGTTACAGTGCACATTGCCAATCATATCTGGTGTCTCTATAGCGTGCTTTTACAAAGAAAAAATAATTTCTATTGTAAGCTAATAGCAGCCAGCCAGTGTCCTTCAAGCGGCTCTGTCAGGCCTACAGTGTGTGCTCTCCAGAACTGTTACAGTGCACATTGCCAATCATATCTGGTGTCTCTATAGCGTGCTTTTACAAAGAAATTTTTTTTCTATTGTAAGCTAATAGCAGCCAGTCAGTGTCCTTTAAGCGGCTCTGTCAGTCCTTCCTTCAGAGTGTGCTCTCCAGAACTGTTACAGTGCACATTGCCAATCATATCTGGTGTCTCTAGGGCGTGCTTTTACAAAGAAAAAAGGTTTCCATTGTAAGCTAATAGCAGCCAGTCAGTGTCCTTCAAGCGGCTCTGTCAGTCCTTCCTTCAGCGTGTGCTCTCCAGAACTGTTACAGTGCACATTGCCAATCATATCTGGTGTCTCTATAGCGGGCGTTTAAAACCAAAATTTTTTTTTCACTGTTATAGATTGAATAGCAGTTACTTGTCTTCAAGCGGTTGTGTCAGGCCTACAGTGTGTGCTCTGCAGAACTGTTACAGTGCACGTTGCCAATCATATCTGGTCTCACAGTAGCTTGCACGCATAGTACCACTAATCCCCCAAAAAATGACAGGCAGAGGCAGGCCACCCTGCAGGGGCCGTCGTGGTCGTGGTGCTGTGATTCCCTTTTGCCCTAGAATAATGCCCAGTTTTCAGAAGCCACGTACCCTGAACTTGAAAAGTTCTGAGGACATAGTTGACTGGCTAACACAGGACACCCAATCTTCTACAGCCTCCGCTCGGAACCTTGACGCACCATCCTCCTCCAGCTTAGCTTCAGGCACCTCTCAAGATACCACTAACCCGCCTGCCGCCACTACCAAAACTAGCACCACAGCCGCTTTACTTTGCATGTCAGAGGAGTTATTCACACACCCGTTTGAAGAAATAAGTGATGCGCAACCATTATTGCTAGAGGATGTAGATAACAGGGATATGTCTCAGGCAGGCAGCATTAAACACATGGAGGTACGGTGTGATGATGATGATGATGTTGTACCCGCTGCTGCTTCCTTTTCTGAGTTGTCAGATACAAGCGAAGCGGTTGATGATGACGATGCGTCCATGGATGTCACGTGGGTGCCCGCTCGGCAAGAAGAAGAAAAGGGCGAAAGTTCAGATGGGGAGACAGAGAGGAGGAGGAGACGAGTTGGAAGCAGGGGGGGTCGTCGCAAGGAGCTAGTGGCACAGTCAGACAGCATGCATCGGCACCCGGGGTCAGCCCGACAGCACTCCAATCAACGCATGCTGTGCAGAGCTCAGCAGTGTGTTTTTTTTTTGTGTGTCTGCCTCTGACAACAGCGATGCCATTTGCAACCTGTGCCAAAGGAAACTGAGTCGTGGGAGGTCCAACACCCACATAGGTACAACTGCTTTGCGTAGGCACATGATCTCACATCACAAATGCCTATGGGATCAACACATGAGTACAAGCAGCACGCCTACTCTAAGCCGCCATCCTCCTGGTCCAGCATCTTCAGCCACGTCAACCACTGCTGTCCTCCTTGCCCCCTCTCAACCATCCGCCACTCCGTCTCCCGCCTTGAGAAGTTCCCGCTCATCTGCCCACAGTCATGTGTCTGTCAAGGACATGTTTGAGCGTAAGAAGCCAATGTCACCAAGCCACCCCCTTGCCCAGCGTCTGACAGCTAGATTTTCTGAACTATTAGCCCGCCAGCTTTTACCATACAATCTGGTTGAGTCTGAGGCATTCAAAAACATTTGTAGCTATTGGGACACCGCAGTGGAAGGTACCCGGCCGGAATTTCTTTTCACAAAAGGCAATCCCCAACCTATACTCGATTGTGCAAAAGGAAGTCATGGCATGTCTGGCACACAGTGTTGGGGCAAGGGTCCATCTGACCACTGATACCTGGTCTGCAAAGCATGGTCAGGGCAGGTATATCACCTACACTGCGCATTGGGTAAACCTGCTGACGGCTGACAAGCATGGAATGCGTGGCATTGCATAGGAGTTGGTGACACCGCCACGAATTGCAGGCAGTCCTGCTGCCACCTCCTCTACTCCTCCTACTCCATCCTCTTCCATAACCTCCTCGGCTGAGTCCTCTTGTGCTGCTGCGTCTTGCTCCACATCAACGGCACCCCCCAGCCCCCCAGGTACTTTTCCACATCCCGGATACGGCAGTGTCACGCCGTCTTGGGTTTGACTTGCTTGAAAGCAGAGAGTCACACCGGACAAGCACTCCTGTCCGCCCTGAACGCACAGGTGGAAAAATGGCTGACTCCGCAGCAACTGGATATAAGCAAAGTGGTGTGTGACAACGGAAATTTTTTTATAGCGGCATTGAAGTTGGTCAAGTTGACACATGTGCCGTGCATGGCACATGTGTGTAATCTGATCGTACAACGCTTTGTGCATAAGTACACAGGCTTACAGGACGTCCTGAAGCAGGCCAGGAAGGTGTGTGGCCATTTCAGGCGTTCCTACACGGCCATGGCTCACTTTGCCGATATCCAGCGGCGAAACAACATGCCAGTGAGGCGCTTGATTTGCGACAGCCCTACACGTTGGAATTCAACACTCCTAATGTTCGACCGCCTGCTCCAACAAGAAAAAGCTGTTAATGAATATTTGTATGACCGGGGTGCTAGGACAGCCTCTGGGGAGCTGGGAATTTTTTTGCCACGTTAATGGACGCTCATGCGCAATGCCTGTAGGCTCATGCGTCCTTTTGAGGAGGTGACAAACGTAGTCAGTCGCACCAAAGGCACCATCAGCGACATCATACCATTTGTTTTCTTCCTGGAGTGTGCCCTGCGAAGAGTGCTGGATCAGGCCGTAGATGAGCGTGAAGAGGAAGAGGAAGAGTTGTGTTCACCATCACCACCAGAAACAGCCTTATCAGCATCGCTTGCTGGACCTGCGGCAACGCTGGAAGAGGATTCTGAGGAAGAGGAGTCAGAGGAGGAATGTGGCTTTGAGGAGGAGGAGGAGCAAGACCAAACACAACAGGCATCCCAGGGTGCTCATTGTCACCTATCTGGTACCCGTGGTGTTGTACGTGGCTGGGGGGAAGAACATACCTTCAATGACATCAGTGAGGAGGAGGAACAGGAAATGAGTAGCTCGGCATCCAACCTTGTGCAAATGGGGTCTTTCATGCTGTCCTGCCTGTTGAGGGACCCTCGTATAAAAAGGCTGAAGGAGAACGACCTGTACTGGGTGTCCATGCTACTAGACTAGGACGCTTTAAAGACGTGTTGTTGATGGAGGACATGCGGACCTTTTTAAGTCCTACGCATCGCCACAGCCCTTCGGGATCCACCCTCAGAGAGCGACTCGACCGACAGGTAGCAGACAACCTCGCCTTAACTGCAGATATCGACACTCTGAGGAGCGATGAACCCCTTGACTACTGGGTGTGCAGGCTTGACCTGTGGCCTGAGCTATCCCAATTTGCGATAGAACTTCTGGCCTGCCCCTCTTCAAGTGTCCTGTCAGAAAGGACCTTCAGTGCAGCAGGAGGTATTGTCACTGAGAAGAGAAGTCGCCTAGGTCAAAAAAGTCTAGATTACCTCACCTTTATTAAGATGAATGAGGGATGGATCCCGAAGGGACTGACACTGGGCGATACATTCGATTTAAAAAGGCCTGATGAGATGAGCTGCCTTGGGCTAAAAATGGTCCACACGCTGCTGTATTTTAGCTCTGAATGTCGTTTGACTTGCGTGACTTATCTGCCACCAACTAGGGTTCAAGCCGCCATGTTTTAGGGCACTTTCTGCCTGTGAAACAAACATCAATTTTTATGGCCTCTGCTACAGCAGCGGCTGCAACAATACCAAATTTTTCAGGCATGTGTACATGCCTAATTTTTAGGCCCACTGGTGCAGCACTGTGGCTTCAAAAACCAAACAAACCAAAAAAAAATCCTCCAAGATGGCACCAATATACCAGTGGTCTAAGCATCTTCCAACCTTGGCCTAAAAAGGGGAGGTGATTCCACAATTAAAAATCGCTGCCATATACACGTCCACTGATAGGAGACGCGGAAGGTATTAAACTGATCAGAACAATACTAAACTCACCACTCCTATCTGGTGGCACATTAGCTTGCCCGCGCAGTGCCCCAAATTTCAAGTAAGAGGACCGACCAAGCATCTTCTTCCATCTCCCTGTTACATAAATCACTGCCATATCCATAGAAATTGTACATAATATCCAGGAAAGTTTTACAGGGCCAAATCTTGTCGCCTGTTGAAAGAGGTGACCTTGCTCGGGTCCCAGGTGTGCGGTTCCTAAAATGGCTGCCATATACACGTCCACTGATAGGAGACGCGGAAGGTATTAAACTGATATGAACATTTACTAAACTCACCACTCCGAGTGCTGTTATTTATTTAATTTTTTTGTGGTGAGGCTTTACAGGACAGAGTGATTCTCCACGGGACATGTTAACTCGCGGGCAGCTGGCTCATCAAGGAACCAGAGCAGCTTGAACGAGGTGAACTTGCTTGGGTCCCAGGTGTGCGGTTCCTAAAATGGCTGCCATATACACGTCCACAGATAGGAGACGCGGAAGGTATTAAACTGATATGAACATTTACTAAACTCACCACTCCGAGTGCTGTTATTTATTAAAAAAATTTGTGGTGAGGCTTTACAGGACAGAGTGCTTCTCCACGGGACAAATTAACTCACAGGCAGCTGGCTCATCAAGGAACCAGAGCAGCTTGAATGAGGTGACCTTGCTCGGGTCCCAGGTGTGCGGTTCCTAAAATGGCTGCCATATACATGTTCACTGATAGGAGTCGCGGAAGGTATTAATCTGATATGAACAATACTCCACTCCTATCAGTAGGTCCCCCCATTGTGATTTATGCCCCCCACCCACCGCACAAGGGTGGGGGCCGGGGGGAGGAAATTAGGCCCCCCCCATTGTGATTTATGGCCCCTACCCACCGCGCAGGGGTGGGGAAGGACAGTAGCTCCCCCCAGTGTGTATCAGGGTCCCTGAGGACAGGTGTTAATCCATACCTGCCAAGTGACCCTATGTAGGGGGAACAGTCTCTATTCTGCTCTGTGTCAGTGTGTATCATTGTCTCTGTGGACGGGGAACAGTCTCTATTCTGCTCTGTGTCAGTGTGTATCATGGGCTTTGAGGACAGGTGTCAATCCATACCTGCCAAGTGACCCTATGTAGGGGGAACAGTCTCTATTCTGCTCTGTGTCAGTGTGTATCATGGGCTTTGAGGGCAGGTGTCAATCCATACCTGCCAAGTGACCCTATGTAGGGGTAACAGTCTCTATTCTGCTCTGTGTCAGTGTGTATCATGGTCTCTGTGGACGGGGAACAGTCTCTATTCTGCTCTGTGTCAGTGTGTATCATGGGCTTTGAGGACAGGTGTCAATCCATACCTGCCAAGTGACCCTATGTAGGGGGAACAGTCTCTATTCTGCTCTGTGTCAGTGTGTATCATGGTCTCTGTGGACGGGGAACAGTCTCTATTCTGCTCTGTGTCAGTGTGTATCATGGTCTCTGTGGACGGGGAACAGTCTCTATTCTGCTCTGTGTCAGTGTGTATCAGGGGTTTTGAGGACAGGTGTCAATCCATATCTGCCAAGTGACCCTATGTAGGGGGAACAGTCTCTATTCTGCTCTGTGTCAGTGTGTATCATGGGCTTTGAGGACAGGTGTCAATCCATACCTGCCAAGTGACCCTATGTAGGGGTAACAGTCTCTATTCTGCTCTGTGTCAGTGTGTATCATGGTCTCTGTGGACGGGGAACAGTCTCTATTCTGCTCTGTGTCAGTGTGTATCATGGGCTTTGAGGACATGTGTCAATCCATACCTGCCAAGTGACCCTATGTAGGGGGAACAGTCTCTATTCTGCTCTGTGTGAGGAGGAGGAACGGGAAATGAGTAGCTCGGCATCCAACCTTGTGCAAATGGGGTCTTTCATGCTGTCGTGCCTGTTGAGGGACCCTCGTATAAAAAGGCTGAAGGAGAACAACCTGTGCTGGGTGTCCACGCTACTAGACCCCCGGTCTCTATTCTGCTCTGTGTCAGTGTGTATCAGGGATCATTAGGATAGGTGTCAATCCATATCTGCCAAGTGACCCTATGTAGGGGGAACAGTCCCTATTCTGCTCTTTGTCAGTGTGTATCAGGGGTTTTGAGGACAGGTGTCAATCCATATCTGCCAAGTGACCCTATATAGGAGGAACAGTCCCTATTCTGCTCTGTGTCAGTGTGTATCAGGGGTTTTGAGGACAGGTGTCAATCCATATCTGCCAAGTGACCCTATGTAGGGGGAACAGTCTCTATTCTGCTCTGTGTGAGGAGGAGGAACGGGAAAGGAGTAGCTCGGCATCCAACCTTGTGCAAATGGGGTCTTTCATGCTGTCGTGCCTGTTGAGGGACCCTCGTATAAAAAGGCTGAAGGAGAACGACCTGTTCTGGGTGTCCACGCTACTAGACCCCCGGTATAAGCAGACAGTGGCGGAAATGTTACCGAATTACAAGTCGGAAAGGATGCAGCATTTGCAAAATAAATTAAAAAGTATGGTTTACACAGCTTATAAGGGTGATGTCACAGCACAACGGGAATCTAACAGGGGAAGAGGTGAAAGTGATCCTCCTCCTCCTCCCACGACCACGCCATATCTGCCAAGTGACCCTATGTAGGGGGAACAGTCCCTATTCTGCTCTGTGTCTGTGTGCATCAGGGTCTCTGAGGACAGGTGTCAATCCATATGTCAAGGTGTCAATATGTCATATGTCAGGTGTCAATCCATATCCATTGTGATTTAGGAATGTTAGGTGATTTCTGCCCTTTATGGATTAAAAGCAGACTCTGCATCAACTGTGTAATTTTCCATGGGAGTTTTGCCATGGATCCCCCTCCGGCATGCCACAGTCCAGGTGTTAGTCCCCTTGAAACAACTTTTCCATCACTTTTGTGGCCAGAAAGAGTCCCTGTTGGTTTTAAAATTCGCCTGCCCATTGAAGTCAAAATTTCGGGTTCGCGACAACACTAATGGTGATGTTTCCATGCAATTTCCTCTAACCTCACAGGAACCTACACATCCTTACCAGCCTGGTGATCTGGTCTGTATCTGACAGCTGAACAAGAGCATGAAGGGAAAGTTTCCTTTTGGCCCGCCTACCACTGTGATTGCAGTGACCTGAACCGCTGTGCTCACCGACTACCAAGATATCTGGATCCATGCATCCCGTCTGAAGCCGTGTCCAAAGAGGGGTGAAGTGGGAGACAAGCTCAAGGCCCTGCTTCTCACTGATCTTGGTATGGTTTTTTGCATTTTTTATAAGTATAAACAAAACCCAAACATATAAAAAATGCAAAAAACCATACCAAGATCAGTGAGAAGCAGGGACAGAGTCAATTGACTCTGTCCCTGCTTCTCACTGATCTTGGTATGGTTTTTTGCATTTTTTTATATGTTTGGGTTTTGTTTAGACTTTATACTATATTGGTCTGTTTGTATGATATTTCTGTCATTTATATACCACGCATTGCGTGTTCATATGTGTTTGTATACATATGTTGTTTTGGTAAATGCTTTTTATAGCATGACTCTGTATCTCTGTGGATACTATTTAAAGAGACAGACCCAGAGTATATACCCATGTAAAAAAAGTTTGTTCATTTCATATATATAAAGATTTTTGGTGTGCTCCTTACTCTATTCACAGTGCCCAATTAGGCCTTGACCATCCTACTAATAGAACCAGACACAAAAGATCACTACCCATAGACAAGACTTTACAAACTCAAACCAATTGTTCTTCTAAATCGGTATTTTGGTGGAGCCGTGCCAAAGAGACTAGAACACAAGACGATTTCATATGTAATGGTGGCGAAACCTGCCTTGTACTTAACATTACAACTAATGGTCAAATATGTATTGCTGCAAAGACTGCACAAGTAGTGGTCAAACCATTGCATGATGATTCCGTAAATTGCTCTATAACAATTACTAACACTACTGGTTTTTATACTCTTGCTTGGCTATTTGAAGAGACTTATGCTTTCACAAACAAAGGGGTTGGTTCAATATTTTATTATTTGCAACATTCTAATGTTTCTCTAGATCAAGACAATCCGGTTACATCTATTGCAACTGGTGATAATGTTCAAGGCACATATAATACCACATGGCCAAGAGGATACGTCCGTATCATATATAATCGTACAGTTGGTTTGCTGTTTTATTATTTTGTAGCCCACATACTACACCTACTGTTCATAATTATTCCCATATTCCAATACCCTCATCATGTGTAAACACTACTATAATTCAGAAGGCTGTACATATAACACTAAATATATCTACACCTGATGTACGATTATGTAACCCACTACCTAATAGAGAGAAGAGAGAATGGTATGATACCCTATTAGGAGGTACGGGAACAGCTATGGGAATATTAAATGGTGTAGACATGGAAATACTAAATAATAAGTTATCCACGGCCGGGAAAGAATTAGGGATAGGATTCCATGTAATGGCTAAATGGGCCCCTACCGTGGTACAATCACAATGGCAGGAATTACAACTAGAACAGTCTATGTACACCTATCTAGGTAATCTAACATATGCTATTACTAACCTAACAAAAGGAAGCACTGACTGGACCTTATGTGCCACTAGAGTTTTATGGATGCATCAACAGAGGTTAAGACTAGAGAATACTCTTATGGTACCCAAAATACAGAAAGTCAGAGAAATGACGGAATTGACTGACAACTACTGGATTAGTTTAAGGTCAAATGATGTATATTGTGAAGAATGGGTAGAAGATGAGATATCGAGTTATTCATGTAGGGTTGGATTTACGTTATACGAAGTTGCTCCAACCCATATTAAATTAGCATGTAAGTTCTTCACTTTACCTACACCTATGTTTAATGTACTTAATAATAATCTTACTTGGTGGAATCCAACTTATACAGCAGAATATATATTCCCCAAGGATAATAAAACATATTCATTAGAACACTGTGATAAGGCAGGTTACACATGCAGATATTCCTCACCCATCTATGAAGCATGCTTATTAGCTCATCAAATAAGTAGTTGTACTTGGCATGTATATCCATCGGATTATTCAATTATGTTAGAAATAGAACCACAAATAGTGTGCCTAGCTACCAACCAACCTGTCAATATTCCCATATTGATAAACATTTACCCTTTGTGGGATGTATATCAAATGCCACCTGGATACAGTGGAAAGATCAGACTTATTTCCTGCAACCTATTCCTAGTATATACAGGTCCATAACATATATTCCACCTGCGTTACCTATCGTTGATTATCAACTTTCTATAGGAATAATAATCAATTTAATAAAAGAAAAAGAGGATATGTTTAAACATTTAAAAACACATAAAGATGCCTTAGTACATACTGAAATATCCACACACATAGTTGAAAGAGAATTAATTAAAGTTAGTTCTAAAATCCAGGAAAATTTTTCCCATCATTGGTATGATGCCCTCACAGGTTGGTCTCCTACTGGCGCACAGGTTGTAAGGTCCTTTTTCTACCCTATTGTCATTATTGTAATAATACTTGCATTAATGATATTGTTTAATTGTTATCTAACTTGCACACTTAAGAAACGTGTACAACAAATTATTACAGAAGCTGAAAATCGACAGCTCGAACTTCTCTTAAAGGGAAAACCTACGGCGCAGAGCAAATGGGGAAATCGAGGTGAAGAAATAATGAAAGTCCCGCAGACGTGATTAGCACGTCTGAATATACCTCCTTTTGTTTCTAAGCCGCAGGCCTCCCATGGATATTTACCGTAAGATAGATTATGATATGATCTAAGAGGGGAATTGTAGATACAAATATCCATTTTGATATCTATCCTAGCTGTTCATATAAGGGTTAATTTGAACCAAGAATAAATTTGGCATTTTATCTTCTATTCTCGGAAATAGGATTTATATAAAATCCTAGTTACGGGAAAAATACTGATTTCGAAATGTTCTTGTTAATTGTCCAAGATATCGGTATTTGTAAATATCTGGTTTTAATCAAATATGTAATGCGTTATATGACGAAAGATTATAACTAGAAACAGCTGTTTATAACTTGTGAAAAACATATTATGTAATAAATGCTCATGACCCCCACCGACATGAAAATGGGGTATATATGCAACTGACGTTTAATTAAACTTTGAATTGGTTATAGAACACAACTCCTCTTATCTTCTTGACTGATTCCCAGGATCCTGTCTGTCTAACAAAGAGGGTGTGGCTCCGACAAAATATCCATCTAAGAAAGAGGGTTTCGTGTATAGCTGATTTTATCCCCAACATGTGTCAGGTTCTCTTGGGGCTAAAAAACCTTATTTGGAGGGTGCGCATTCCAGTTTTCCAACTTGGAATTTTCACAGTTAGTCATCATGCACCCATGTCCCATTTGGGACATTTTTGAAGCCAGACAATATAATTTACCCCCATCAAACCATATATTTTTGAAAAGTAGACACCCTAGGGTATTTCAAATGGTGGTATTTTAACACTTTCCATGCACTAATTCTACCACCAGTCTCTGTAAAACATTTGGGTAGTCATTACAGCCAAAGTGTTACAGCCAAAGAACACCCCAATGTGTGTTCAGCAACATCTCCTGAGTACAGCAATACCACCCATGTACAGGTTTTATGGGTTTTCGCAAACTTACAGGTGTCAAATGTAGGGCTTTTCCATGTTTGCACATTGAAATTTGCCAGATTGGTTTGCTGGGCCTATGTTGCATTTGAGACCATAAAGCAGTCCAGGAATTAAAATTAACCCCATCATGGCATGCCATTTGTAAAAGTAGACAACCCAGGGTATTCAAAATGGGGTATGCCCAGTCTTTTATAGTAGCCACTTAGTAACAAACGCTGGCCAAAGTTAGCATTTTTCCTTTTTTTTTGCATTTTTTTGCACAAAAACTGCACTTTTACTGGTGATTTCATTGTCGGAATACATTTTACTGATTTAGACCACTCATATTTGTGTTCAACGAAGTCTCCCGAGTATAACAATACCCCCCATGTACAGGTTTTATGGTATTTTGGAAAGTTACAGGGTCAATATAGGGCTTGCCCGATCTAGTTTGCCAGATTGGTTTGCAGGACCTTTGTTGCCTTTTGAGACCATATGGTAGCCCAGGAATGTGAAATAACTCCATCATGACATACCATTTTCAAATGTAAACAACCAAGGGTATTCCAAATGGGGTATTTCCAGGCTTTTGTTGTAGCCACTTAGTCACAAACGCTGGCCGAAGTTAGTGGTTTTATTTGTTTTTGTATAAAATGTTTTGGTTTTAAAATTATATATATATATGTACACAGTGGGACCTCGGTTTACAAACGCCTCGGTAAACATAATTTCGGTTTACAAATGAAAATCCATTGAAAATAATGCCTCGGAAAACTTTTTCTTTTCACAATGCAACGCAAGTTTCCCAAGGATGCATTGTACCTGGGAGTTTTATAGCACCGCCCCCTGCATGCTGGAGCCTGTGGGTAGCACGTGGCGTCGAGTGTGGAGGTGTTTGAGAGGCTTTTGCATCGAGTTTTGGAGCCATTCTGGAAATTGTTTGCAGTTGTTTTGGGACTTTTTGGTGCATTTCTCAAGCTGTGGAAAGGTAGGGAGCTGAGCTTTGTCATTTGCATGCCTTTTTATTGTGTGTTCTGCATTGTGGGTTGGTTTCCATGCCAGCTCATTTAGACTTTTTTATAACCTCCAGAACGGATTAATTGGTTTTCAATGCATTCCTATGTGAAACCGTGTTTTGGTTTACAATTTTTTCTCAATAAGAAACATCCCGGAGAACGCATTAAATTCGTAAACCGAGTTTCCACTGTATATATTACATATACATATGTATATATACACACATATACATATATATATACATATATATATATATATATATATATATATATATATATATATACACACACACACACACACACATACGTGTCTGTGTGTATATTGTGTGTGTATATTTATATATATATATATATATATATATACACACACACACTTTTATTTCCTATATATGTATAATATATTATAATTAAATCATTTTATAATATATTATACATATATAATGCATCTATGATTTCATCATAAGTGTATTTTGAGATATATATCAAAGTACACTTATAATGAAATCATATAGATGCATTATATATGTATAATATATTATAAATTATTTAATTATTTTATAATATATTACACATAGTGATGTCGCGAACATAAAATTTTCGGTTCGCGAACGGCGGACGCGAACGTCCGCAAATGTTCGCGAACCGGCGAACCGTGCGAACCGCCATAGCCTTCAATAGGCAGGCGAATTTTAAAACCCACAATAGTGGTTGAAGGGGGGGGAGGAGACCTACTCTCCTCCCCCCCGGCCCCCACCCCTGGGTTCGGGTGGGGGCCATAATGATAATGAGGGGGGGGGACCTACTGTCCTCTGCCCCCCGGCCCCCACCCCTGTGCGGCGGGTGGGGGCCCTAAAATTAACAATAGGGGGGACCTATTGTCCCCCCCCGGCCCCCACCCCTGAGCGGTGGGTGGGGGCCCTAACATTAACAATAAGGGGGGGACCTATTGTCCCCCCCCGGCCCCCACCCCTGAGCGGTGGGTGGGGGCCCTAAAATTAACAATAAGGGGGGGACCTATTGTCCCCCCCGGCCCCCACCCCTGAGCGGTGGGTGGGGGCCCTAAAATTAACCTATTGTGGGGTCCCTAAATACAAAGGGAGGGGGGGGTGCCCTTGTTAACCCTCCCCCCCAAAAAAAAGAAATGATCTACCTACCTACCCACCTCACCCTAAAAATAATGAGGGGGGACCTTTAACTAAAACCCTGTAAAAAAAATAGATAAAAACAACTTACCATTTGATGTTTTCTTTCTTCTACAATCTTCTTTTTTCAGCCCCAAAAAAGGCCAAAAAAAAAACCATAATAACCGACGCAATTAAAAAAAACAAAATAAAAAACGACCGCACAAAAAAATAATCCATCTTCACCCATGGAGGGCTCCGCGCAGACTGAGCTCTGCAGGGCGGGGGAAGGCTTATAAAGCCTTGCCACGCCCTGCAATTAGGCTAAGAACACTCTGATTGGCTGGTTTAAGCCAATCAGAGTGCTCTTTGTCATTTTACACAGTGTGGGAAAATTCCAAATAACTTTCCCACGCGTGTAAAATGACACAGAGCACTGTTATTGGATGGCTTGAAATCCATCCAATCACAGTGCTCTGTGTCATTTTACACAGCGTGGGAACATTGATCTTTCCCACGCTGTGTAAAATGACACAGAGCACTGTGATTGGATGGATTTCAAGCCATCCAATCACAGTGCTCTGTGTCATTTTACACGCGTGGGAAAGTTCTTTGGAGTTTTCCCACGCTGTGTAAAATGACAAAGAAAACTCTGATTGGCTTAAACCAGCCAATCAGAGTGTTCTTAGCCTAATTGCAGGGCGTGGCAAGGCTTTATAAGCCTTCCCCCGCCCTGCAGAGCTCAGTCTGTGCGGAGCCCTCCATGGGTGAAGATGGATTATTTTTTTGTGCGGTCGTTTTTTTTTGTTTTGTTTTTTAATTGCGCTGGTTATTATGGTTTTTTTTTTTGGCCTTTTTGGGGGCTGAAAAAAGAAGATTGTAGAAGAAAGAAAACATCAAATGGTAAGTTGTTTTTATCTATTTTTTTTTACAGGGTTTTAGTTAAATGTCCCCCCCTCATTATTTTTAGGGTGAGGGGGGTAGGTAGGTAGATCATTTTTTTTGGGGGGGGGGAAGGGTTAACAAGGGCACCCCCCCCTCCCTTTGTATTTAGGGCCCCCACCCACCGCTCAGGGGTGGGGGCCGGGGGGGGGACAATAGGTCCCCCCCCCTTATTGTTAATTTTAGGGCCCCCACCCACCGCTCAGGGGTGGGGGCCGGGGGGGGGACAATAGGTCCCCCCCCTTATTGTTAATTTTAGGGCCCCCACCCACCGCTCAGGGGTGGGGGCCGGGGGGGGGACAATAGGTCCCCCCCCTTATTGTTAATTTTAGGGCCCCCACCCGCCGCTCAGGGGTGGGGGCCGGGGGGGACAATAGGTCCCCCCTAATTGTTATTTTTAGGGCCCCCACCCGCCGCTCAGGGGTGGGGGCCAGGGGGGGACAATAGGTCCCCCTCTTATTGTGATTTTTAGGACCCCCCCCTTTTTTTTTTTAACAGTGAGCAGCCACAGGCTGCTCACTGTTTAATAGACATGCCCCTACTCGCGGTATTGCGAGTAGGGGCACAATTTACTAATACTAAGTAATTTTTACTTAGTATTAGTAAATTAATAGGGGGCGGATCGAACATCGCATATGTTCGCCCGCCGTGGCGAACGCGAACACGCTAAGTTCGCCGGGAACTATTCGCCAGCGAACAGTTCGGTACATCACTAATTACACATATATAATATAGACACTCCTCACATATCGACCTGGTTTCCTTCCTATGACCTGGTCGTAAAACAAATCGGTCGGTAAGGAGTTAAGGGATTCCCTGCTCTGGTGCATATGTCTGTTTTCAGGTAAACTTCCCTGAACATAGAAGTACGCACCGGAGCAGGGAATCCCTCTAATCTATGTTCAGGGAAATTTCTCCAACATAGATTTGGGGGGTTTTCCCTGCTCTGGTGCGTTCGTCTGTGTTCGGGGAAGCTTTTCCCAACATATACATACGCACCAAAGCAGGGAATCCCCATGACGGCTTGCACTAATGCCTGGTCGTAAGTGCGAGCCGTGGTAAAAAAGGTAGGTCACTACATGAGGACCACCTGTATATGTATAATAGTTTTCTTTTTTTTTCTTTTTTTTTGCAGCCTGGGGGACTGCCTGACAGCTCAGACAGTCCCATTGCTGGCAGCTCCCAGAGTCCTATTGCGGTGATGTGATCATGGTGACCGGAGCTGCTGTAGGGGGACTGCTGGGGTCTCTGGCAGTCCTCCCCGTCCGTGATCGACGCAGACCGTCGGTCCAGGGATTCTATCGTGGACATATGATATTGACTGATGTTCATGAAAGTAACAGAGAATAACAAAAGGGCATAATAAAAAGCAGCAGTAATACTTATAATAAAAACATTAATGTTGACGACAATGGTACATTATCGAGGCGGGGATCTTATCTCGGTGGAATGAATTATTCCTCATAATAAACATGTATAGGTAGAGAGCCACCACTAATCCATTAGTGCATAAGAGACAGATGTGTAACGCCTAAGAGTCGGGTTACCCTTATCGAGTGTCAATCTATGGTCCGGTACGGTCAACTGTCCGCTATTAAGGCATGGTCAGTGAGTTAGTGATTACGCCAGTCGTCTGTATTTGCCTCGGGTTGAGGCAAAGTTGAAGTGGTGTCACTATGAGCCAGGAATGTTGTCCATGGTAACCATGTGTGTGTGTGTTTGTCTATGGTGAGGGATTTAAAACATGCAATCTCTTCCATTTGTCTAATGGTTTCTACCTTTTGGGTCCATTCCCTGATGGAAGGCGCGACAGGGTGTTTCCAATGTAGCGGTATAAGGAGGTTGGCTGCTATGAGTAGATGTGTAAGCAAGGCAAGGTTTGGAACTGTTTGAACGTGTGGAGGCCTTGGAGGGGGCAGAAGGAACAGCATGTATTCTGGGGCGTGTGGGTATTGAGAGCCAGTGATAGTCTGAGTAAGAGTGTGGATACGAGTCCAATAATTGGCTATGATCGAACACGACCACCACATGTGCAAGGAGTGCGCTGGTTGTTGTTTGCAACGCCAGCATTCGTCTGTGAAGTTCTTGTGCATTTGACTAAGTTTCATCGGGGTATAGTGCCAGCGGGCCAGCCTTTTGTAATTACTCTCCTGCGTCGTTAAGTTTTGTGACGTAGTATGTGTTCTAATGATGATACTGTGCCACTGGGGATCGGAGAGTGACATTGGAAGTTCTGTCGACCATTTGTGTACGTAAGCTGGGAGGGAATGGGCGTGAGTCTTTTGGAGTATTTGGTACATTGTTGATAGAGTTTTTTTCTTAAGTGGATGTGATTGGCATAATTGTTCAAATGGTGTGAGAGCTCTTGCACCTTCCGGGAGTAAAGAGAGAGTGCGGATAAAGTGGGTGATTTGATTATGGAACAGATGGTGAGTGCTCGAGGGGATGGTGTTAGGGAGGAGGGTGTTTATGTCCCTAATCGTGCCGCAATGTGTAACGTCCTGTAGTCATAGATAGGAGGAGTCCCCGGATATTTGTTTGGTCCAGCGAGGGTTGCTTATTGGGAGTAGAGGATTATGTGTCAGTGGGTATAGGGGAGATGGGTAGGGTGCCAGTTGGTGCCGGATGCCTACTTTAGACCATATTTTGAGTGTGACTGTGATAGTCGGGTGGTTTTTGTGGGATAACTGGGCACGACCATCTTTATACCATGGAATTGAGGAGATGGGAACCGTCATGGAGGCTTCTTCTATGTGAGCCCATTGTTGAGTCACATTGTGTCTTGTCCATTCATAAATTCTCGTTAAGTGGATAGCCTTATGGTAGGTCTCTATATCGGGGAGTCCCATACCTCCGACCCGCCTAGAGTTTGTGAGAAGAGGGTAAGCTATTCTGGGGTGTGAGTCTGACCAGAGGTATGCAGAAGTGATTGTTTTTAGATTGTCAAAAAACATTTTTGGGATGAGTATAGGTAAGGTTTGTAGCAGGTGTAAAATGCGTGGAAGGATATTCATTTTTAAGATGTTCAATCTACTGAACCAACCATATTGTGGTTTACGCCACGTTGTCAGGTCTTTAGTTATATTAGTTAGTAAGGGAGGGAAGTTGAGTCGGTACGCTTGAGACAACTGGCGTAGAATGTGTATCCCCAGGTATTTTATCGAGATCGGGGCCCAGACGAAGTGAAATTCGTTTCTGAGTTGGGTGTCCACGTCTCGTGTGGTGTGGATGGGAAGTAATTCACATTTCGTGAGGTTGGCTTTAAAGTTAAAGAAAATTTACTGTAGTCTTGCATTTCTAGAATTATAGACGGGATGGATTGGATGGGATTTATAACAGAAAAGAGGACATCGTCAGCAAAAGCCGATACTTTGTATTCCGAGTCTTTTATTTTTATACCTTGGATTGCCGGATTGTCTCGAATGCCTAGTAAAAAGGGTTCTAGAGACAAAATGAAGAGCAGGGGAGAGAGCGGGCAACCTTGTCTGGTACCATAAGAAATCATGATTGGTGTAGAGAAATGTCTGTTTATCCTCAATCTAGCTGTTGGTGTAGAGTATATTGCTGCCAGCCAATCCAACCATTTAGGTCCAAATCCCAGTGCCCTAATTGTTGTTAACATGAACGACCAATCTACCTTATCAAAAGCCTTTTCGGCATCAATAGCTAGGAGAGCGCTTGGAGTGTCTAGACATTGCGCCCAGTGTACCAGATTTAGATTTTTTGTAGTGTTATTTTTTGCCTCCCGACCTGGAACGAATCCGGATTGATCCGGATGGATTAAGGTAGGGAGTATATTTTTTAGTCGGGATGCAAGAATTTTGGTGAATATTTTGACGTCTATGTTTATCAATGAAATAGGTCTGTAGCTACCGCACTGTAAGGGGTCTTTTCCAGGCTTCGGGATGAGCGCTATCGTCGCTTCCAAAGTTTGAGTGGGGAATGGTTGGCCTTGAGATAATGAATTAAAGGCATTGAGGAAAGGTGTGGCCAGAACGGGTGCTAACAGTTTATAGTATTTAATGGTGAATCCGTCAGGACCTGGGCTCTTCCCTAGCGGGATATGTTTGATAGTGTGGATAAATTCATCACGAGTGATAGGTTCGTCCAGAAAAGTTCCAAGGTTATATGGAATCGTTGTGCGAAGCCGTTTGCGTAAGTATGCCTGCACTTCGTCGTGGGAGGGTGGGGCGTCTCTTAGGTTATAAAGGTGTGTGTAGAACTTTTTAAATTCTTCAATAATTTCTGGTAACATGTGTGTAAGTGTCCCATCGTGTTTTCGTAGGCCCTGTATAAAGGTCGTTTGTCTCTCTGGCTTGAGGGATTGTGCCAGCAACTTACCACATATGCCACCTTGAGAGTAATAGGAATGTTTAGTCAAGTGTATTTTCCTCTTTGTGTGGAGATGCAGTAAAGTGTTTAGTTCAGTTCTTTTGGCTACCAGATTGTTGTAAGTCGCGAGGTGGTGGTCTGTGGCGTGTTGGTCCTCTAGGTGTTTTATGTCCCTGGTTAATGTTCTGACAAGGGCTTTCCTTTTCCGTTTTTGAGTAGCTGCAAGTTTTATGAGTTCCCCCCTCAGAACACTCTTGTGGGCTTCCCATATTACAGTGTGTGAAGTGTCAGCTACGGTATTAGTATGGAAGTAGGATTCTGCTTCGGCTTGCAGTTTTGTGTGAACTTCCGTCGCATTTAAGAGAAGGTCACTTAGTTTCCACTGCGCCGGGAGGGGGAGGGGGGGGGGGGCTGGGATAATCATCTCCAAAATCAACGGGGCTTGATCTGACCAAGTGATCGCGCCATATGAGGCGGAGACAATCAGTGATAAGTGTCTGTGTTGCGTGAACAGCATGTCTATGCGGGAGTATATACCTGTGGGAGGGAAGTAAAAGGAAAAGTCCTTGCGCGAGGGGTGTAAAATTCGCCAACAGTCAAACAGTTGAGGGTCGTGTAATGTTTTGCGCATTTTCTCTCTCATGGCTGCAAGATAGTCTCTTGCGAGTGAGGTGGTGTCTAGGGCCCCGTCAAGGGAGACATTCATGTCGCCTCCTACTAAAAGTAGACCCTCTTGAAAGTTAGAGAGTTTCGTCAGTATCTTCGTTAGCGTGCGGCCTTGTTTTTTGTTTGGGAGATACAAGTTGGCTAACGTGATTTTAGTGTTGCCAATCGTACCTGATAGAAAAATGTAGCGACCTGTGTCGTCTGTTTCTTTCTTCTGAAGTGTAAAAGGGATGTGGTGACTTATTAATATCCCCACGCCCCTCGCCTTTTCCCCAGTGAAGTGGCTAAAATATCCCATTAGATAATGTCGGTTGCGTAAGTTAGGTGCTGAATCTTTTCTAAAGTGGGTTTCTTGTAGGAATACTATCCCAGCTTTTTGTCCATGAAAGTCCTGCAAGGCTAAGGTTCTTTTTTCAGGGGTGTTAAGCCCTTTGACATTGTGTGATAGAAATCGAATCGTGGTCATAGTGAACGTGTTAAGCTCAAGTTATAGTGTGGATACAGTCAATATGTAGGGGATACAGTGGCACTTACTGTCAATCCATGTGTGTGATCAAAGTTGTGTTTAGGTAGATACAATATAACAAAACAATGCAATTTCTAACCAAGTAACAGATAATTGAGTAGAAAACAGTAGTAGAAATAAAATTAAAATTGAGCAGTTAAAGAAATAGACCAAAACTCACTACCCTTTGGAGAGGAGTGGGCATTTTTTTTTTTTTTTTTTGCGGAGGAGGATTTAGTCCTTCTCGGCCCACGGCAAACCAAGCACCGCGGAATGGGCAACTGACATAAGGATCAGGAGCGCCCAGACCAGTCAATACTGAGTCTGCCATAAAACTATGCCTGTAAAGCAGGCGACTCTCAGATACAAAGGGTCAAGGGGTGAAGGGTTGTGGTACTAGGGTCTCCTGACCTTAACTAAGGTCATACAACGGCACCAAAGTGGTGCAATACGTTTCTGATCCCTGTGCAGGAGATAGAAACTATTCTAACGGGGAAAACGAGCCGATCACAACCTGTATGGTTTCGATCCACCGCGTACAAATATGAAGTAGCTTAACGGCTGACGGGTCAACATAAGATCCCGTCTATTTGTAATAAGTTGCTTTGTATGGGAAGGGTAAGGAAAGGGTAACAAATGGGGACACATGGTCAGCAATAGTACATGGGGTGTGAATAATGGTGCGATTCCTGGAGGGATATGTCCTGTAGGGTGATGAACACTTGTGGGGCGATGTAGTAACATTTGTCCCCATCTTGTGGGAGATCGGTCGGTGGAGGGGGGGATGAAGCCCTGAAAAGGGTAGAGCTTGGAGGAGAAATGGGAGGAGGACGTTGAATATAGGCTAGGACCAGGTTATCGGCATGAAGAATAATTATATTCCCGTGAGTGTTAAGGGAATAGTTATGGGCCTGGTCCCAAAAGGTAAGTTCAATGCATAATTGCTATGTAAGTACTCCAGTGTCAGTATCGGTGGTGGGTGGGGGGGGAATGTGGACGGGGTTTAGGTATCTGGATGAACGAGAGACTTTGATGGAAGGACCTACAGGGCTACCTTGTTCCCCATTGCGTCAGGGTTAAGCGAATCGTCACACATTATAACCTACATTGAGACATTTAACATGAATCATCTACTATATCCTTATAGTTAAAAATTATAAATGCTTAGATTGACGTTGTCTGCGACCCCATCCCCTCTGATTAACGGACAGTTTCATATTGACAACAAAACAACCAATGAGGCATGTATACGACCTGACTTTGCGGATCGGGGATGACTGTGGTGAAAGTCCCAACTGATGATGAGAGTGATAGTCCACTATAACGAGGGTGATCAGTATCCTCTGCGACTTGCCGATGTCAATTCAATGCGCGCCAGTTCATGTTCAGTGTTGTCAGTAGTAGTGTGCCGTATCAGCCAGAGGTACCAGGAATCTGTGGGCAGTAGAGGGGCAGAGGAAAGGAGTAAGGGGGAAGTGAGAAGGGGCATGGGGCAATAGTGGAGTCAGAAAGATCCTATCACTCCGCTCTCTTTTGTCTCTCCTGTCTTGGTGTCCTGAGTGGCGAGGTAATTTGCGGATCCGCTCTTCTTTTCTTCTGCGGTGTGATGCCTCTCGTGAGCTGAGTGGAGTCCAGGTGATTGTAGGGAGCATACCAGTCCTGTATCTGCGTATCTGGCAAGTCCAGGGCTCTTAGGAACGGTTGTACATCCAAATGAGACGTCATACTGTGAGTTGCTCCCTTGTGATTTACAATGAGTGCAAATGGGAATCCCCACCCGTATCAGATCTCTCTGCTGCGGAGGTGTTCTGTTACAGGTTTAAGGGTTCTTCTTGCCTGCAGTGTGAGCCAAGATAGGTCTGGGAAAATCTGCACAGCGTGACCCCGGTACAGGAGGGGGGGGGGGTTGTATCTTTCAGAGCTCTTAGGATGTTTTCTTTTCCTGTATAGTAATGTAACCTGCAAATGACATTGCGTGGCATCTCTGATACTGGACCCCTAGGTTTTAGAGATCTGTGAGCTCTGTCTAAAATTATTTTGTTGCCAGAGTCCATACCCAGTATTAGGTTAAATAAATCTGTGAGCGTGATTGTTAGATCTTCTCCTTGTACTTCGGGAAGGCCTCTCACCCGTAGGTTGTTCCTCCTACCTCTGTTATCGAGGTCGTCCAGTTGCCTTTGTATGTCAGTCATGAGGTGCATGTGGGAATCAATTACAGAGGAAAATTGAAGCATTTGATATTGTTGGACATCTCTTTCCTCTTCCAAGTCGGTGACTCTGTGTTTTATTTGTTGGAGATCCGAATTAACAGCCTCCATTTTCGCATGGAATGAAGCCTCCAATTTGTTGATCATGGTGGCGAGGTCCGTTTTTGAAGGTAGGTTCTTAATGAGATCTCTGAGTTCCAGGTCCCTGGACTCATCGTTAGATCTGTTCGAAAGTTCTGATGCCGCTGGGCTGTGGGAGTTGGAATCTAGGTAAGTATGGTCGTCGGACGACGCCATATTGCGGTTTGCGGCCTCCGCCTCGCGGTCCATCGGATCCTTAAAATAGCCATTCAAAGTACCAGTTTTTTGGGGGATGATCTTCCCTGGGGTGCGCTGGGAGTTGGAGTGTTTTTTTGGGTTTCCCATTTTCGTTTTAAGCCTTGGATTGCGGTGGATTGCTTAACAGGTCGTTGGGAGCTGAATTAGTGCACAGCCATTCAGCTCCGCGGTCAGGCCACCTACATAATTTTTGTCTCATGTCACTCCTTGTGATTTATATCATGTTATGTCACACATAATTAATTATACAAATGATTATGGCTGGTATTTATTTCCAAGAAAGGTGGCAACCCTAACTACTCTTCACATACTCTTGTTTAAAAGAACATTATAGAGTCAGGAACAAAGTCATGTATTTCTGACCCTATTATGTTAAAACCACCAACCAGACCCCCAACCCCTGTCTGGCCTCCCTACGTATAGTAACATCTTACTTGTATTCAAGTCTGCAGCTGCTGGCTCTGCCCCTGTCTACCTCTGAACTGACTCTGTCTGCGCACATCATCAGAAGTGGTGTTCTGAGCCATTGACATCGCTTCCCCATAGGATTTGCTGAGACTGTCAAGGAGGCCGATCAGGGGCAGAGCCAGCACAAGTCAAACAGAGCCCTGGCCAATCAGCATCTCCTCATAGAGATGATTTGAATCAATGCATCTCTATGAGAAAAAATCAGTGTCTGCATGCAGAGGGTGGAGACACTGAATAGCAGTGCTGCACACTAGGCAGTACTGCCCCAGGAAGCACCTCTAACAGACATCTAAGGAGTGGCCAGTGGAGTTATTGTATCTGAAAAGACAGTGTTTACAGCAAAAAGCCTGAAGAGAATAATTCTACTCACCAGAACAAATACAATAAGCTGTAGTTGTTCTGGTGACTATAGTGCCCCTTTATGTATGGAAGCTTAAAAGGGATGTATGGGAACAAAACTTGTGTGGACTTGCTGACAGTAAAATTAGTTAAGGTAATAGAGACTTTGGTCTCTCTAACACTATGGCATGTCCCCTTTCTTCTATACTCACTACATACACATTTTCTCTGTCCCAGACTATATATCAGGAGCTTCTGAGTGCTAGGGGACAGTCCTTAGGAAGCGTGGAGTAGGCACATCATTTGATGCATTTATGTCAAGCTCAGGGTGCTGTCTGCATAGTATGCCCTTAGTTGGCCTGCATGATTGGCAGGCAGCCTGATATGCATTCATGCCAGGCTGGCCTTCCAATTCTGTGGACAGACATGCCCCCTTTTGGGGCATGTTCGCCCCTTTTTTTCGCAGTTCTGGTCACATGATTCACGTCAGTGGCACACCCTTTTACCCCTACCATTGACTTTCTGCTTCACTGGACCCTGCTGTTAGGGGCTATAATTTACTTGAAAGAGGAAAGCATATATTAGAGAGATATTGGCATAGGGTATAGGGTATGTGTTTTCTTATAGTTGCATACTTCGAGTTTCCCTTCAGCACCATCTCCATCAGATACATGATGCTTGGGATGTAGGACTGTTTTAGTGTTTTTGGTCGATATGATTATTTAATTAGGCCCAACATAATTGTTAGCACCAGGCCCACTGAGTTATTAATCTTGCCTGATCATGCTGCAACACGAGGTGATGGCCGTGGATGAATGGCACAACAATGATGATCCTGATGAGCCTCAGGTTCTCGTCACAGTATCACTGTGCATTCAAAATGCCATCAATAAAATGCACCTATGTTTGTTGTCCATAACATACGCCTGCCCATACCATAACCCCACCGCCACTATGGGCCACTAGATACACAACGTTGACATCAGCAAACCGCTCACCCGCACGATGCCATACACACTGTCTGCCATCTTCCCTGTACAGTGAAAACTGGGATTCATCAAGAGAACACCACTCCAAAGTGCCATACACCATAGAATGTGAGCATTTGCCCACTCAAGTCAGTTACGACGACGAACTGGAGTCAGGTCGAGACCCCGATGAGGACGACGAGCATGCAGATGAGCTTTCCTGAGACGGTTTCTGACAGTTTGTGTAGAAATTCTTTGGTAATGCAAACCGACTGTTGCAGCAGCTGTCCAGGTGGCTGGTCTCAGATGATCTTGGAGGTGAAGATGCTGTATGTGGAGGTCCTGGGATGGTGTGGTTACACGTGGTCTGCGGTTGTGAGGCCGGTTGGATGTACTGCAAAATTCAATTCATGGGCAACAGCTCTGGTGGACATTCCTGCAGTCAGCATGCCAATTGCACGATCCCTCAAAACTTGCGACATCTGTGGCATTGTGCTGTGTGATAAAACTGCACATTTAGAGTGGCCTTTTTTTGGGACCAGCTTAAGGCACACCTGTGCAATAATCATGCTGTCTAATCAGCATCTTGATATACCACACCTGTGAGGTGGATGGATTATCTCGGCGCAGGAGAAGTGCACACAGATTTGTGAGCAATATTTGAGAGAAAAAAAGCCTTTTGTGTCCATAGAAAAAGTCTTAGATTTTTGGGGCAAAAACAAAAGTGTTGCGTTTATAATTTTGTTCAGTGTATGAGCATATGTGTCAATAACAGTCAAGAAAAACATATTAGTTAACAGTTATTGCTAAACTTAAGTCTATCTGTAGAGTTAGCACACACAATATCCTTCTTGGCAAACTAATGAAAAAGCAAGTGGATTGAAAATGTTCATGGGAGTAGAAACCATTGAGTGTTTTCTGTGTCTTACTTACAAAGCTTTATGAGGAAACATAAAAGAAACACTGTGCTGACCTACCTCAAAATGATCCATTGACCTGCAGTTATTGTCACATCAGCTTGTAACTGTAGATATAAATGTAATTTTTATATTTACTGAAAAGAGACTTGCGTCCATCAAGTTCAGCCTTCCTCACATTTATTTTTTTCTGTTGATCCAAAAGAAAGCAAAAAAAAAACACCCTTATTTTGCCTTAGACTAAATCTTCTTTCTTCCAGTCTAAACACATGACTTTTTGTCCTATGTATAGTCCTGTCTGTGAATAGATTTTCACACAATGGTTTGTAATGACCCAGGATATATTCCCTGTGAGGCAATGTTTTCCTAAACTAAAGAGGTTTAAATGTGTTAATCTTTCTTCATGGCTAAAAGGTTCCATTCCTTTTACTTGTGTTAAGTAACTACACCTGCCATTCATCTACAGTTATCATAAATGATTTAACAGGACATATTGTTAGTTATAGTTCCTAAAAAAAAATTAGCACTATTAAAATGAATATAGGACTTTACACTGCACTTTAAAAAGCAGACATTAGATTAAAACAAGAACATGATTGAAAAATAAGATACATATTCTGTGTTGTTGTTTTTTTTTTTGTCAAAACATGCAAGAGCTTCACCTATTGTCCAGTATGACAACATATACAGTAATGGTAAAAGGATAAAAAATAAACTTTCCAACAGTAGACTGATGCTTGGCAATTAATATATTTCTCCTGGGGCTTTACAATGATTGGTTATACAATAAAAGTATAAATTGCAAATGTATTAATGACAATGAAGTATATATTTTTTTCTTATATATTGTAGACTATATTTATTCATGATGTAAACTAAAGACATGAACTTTTGTAAATTAGATTAAATGAAAGGACATTCACACATATGCAGTGAATAAATATTAAGTTCATATTACGATCTAGAAAAAGCCTTCCATTGTTTATACATCATGCGGTACAAATCTGTTAATCACTAAACCCCAAAATAAATAATATTAAGTGAAGAAACCTATCCCAGCTTTATTGTAATCTAGCCTTTTAGTGTAGCAATGTGTGGGTGTATATGCCCAAAACATCTTACCACGAAGATGATTATCTTCTTCCAGCTCCTAGACTCTCTTGCACTTCCACCTAATCTGCCTCCTACATTGAGTAGGCATCACTACCTCGTCACAAGTCCAAAAAAAAGGTTATTCTCAGTGGAGCATTAAAGATATGATGCGCATGCATGCCTAGTGCTGTGAGCACATCCAATCAAATGCTTCTCAGAGGAAAGCATTAAATTCACCTTGAAAAGTTAAAACTTTAGGACCACTGCACCCAGACCACTTCATTGAGATAAAGTGTTTAGGTTGATGTTAGTGGCCCTTAAGGATTTAAAACATCCGTTCCTGATCTCTAAAGGTTGGTCAATCTGAACAGTAGTATTAACCTGTATAGCATAAATCTCATAGATGCATGATTGTATCTATATGGTCGGTTACAAGTCTGCTATTGAATTCTCACAGTCAGTCTCTTTTAATCTGCTCCTTATTGCCTCATTGTTTGGAATCAGAAACAATATTTATCAGTTTGGCTTTAAAGCCAACCAGAACAGGAGGAAAATGGTCAGAAATTGTTGGGCTGTCTGGTCACTGATGCTGTTGACTCTAATCTAGTATTGGAATTGACATATATATATATATATATATATATATATATATATATATATATATATATATATATATATATATATATATTAGTTTACTCTTACTCTTACACAATAAGATTGAGATATGCCTAAAAGAAGAGAATTGCAGTTCATTTAATACTTATAGGGTGGTCATGCAAAACAAATTCTGCTGACACATTAAATGACACCCCTGAATTTAGAAGAGATATCTTCTTATCTCTGTGTGTATGCAAGCATGCATGTATGTAATTATTTATTTATTCTACATTATCACATTAAAATTAAATTGTACCTTAGAATGTTGTTTCATTCTACTAGCCATGTTTCCTAGAGATATTTAATCTCATGAAGGATGCATTTTCTAATGCACTGGTGACTTAAGAATGCTGTCAATCAATCTAGAACATGACCAAATCTTTTTTTCCCTCATATATTACAGTTCATTTTTCCAATTTAAACTATTCCTGTATGTCTGTCTTTAGTGTTTTGTACATCCAACTCTTTTTCAGGCGTGTGGTACATTACAGCAGCAAATGTCTTTTGTGTTACAGCTATCGATTTATAACTTCATAAATAAATCCATTCTTTGGTAATATTCCTTCACTCATTTATTCCTACCTTTTCTGTACAGATATCCAGGCAGGGGCTTACCTAGAGCATTTGGCACCCGCCTGCTGACTGACATCTTGGGTGGATACCTCCTCCCCGAATCCCGCTTAGAACATGACTAAATTGGGTGATTTCCTATGCAGAGCTTGATACGTGGAACACTACAAAAAATACAATCAGGGACAATGCAAATGCTGTCTCTCAGTAATACTATCTAGTTGCTTCAGGGGCTTATTCACTAATCCGTTAGATGTTTATCACCCATGCACTGTTCATTGACTAAACCCTCCAAAAACACAATTGATTATGTGCAGCAAGAGAATGTAGCTTCAACAATTACTTTTTTTTTTAACTAAGCTGTTAAATTAGTATTTTGAGTTTCACTTTAATGTCATTATCTAGTGATAAGAATAAATCCTGCCATATATTCGAAATAAATTATATTAATATTCTAGATATAATTTATATAAAAACTACAACAAACCTTATAAAAAGGATAAAAGATTGATAGATGTTCTTGATTACACCAAACAATCTGGAATACCTTCTGGCCCTGTCGACTGACATGGAGAAGGCGTTCTAAGGGTCATTTGGAATTTTATGAATCTCACATTACAAAAGTTTTGTGTACAAGGTAAGTTTTTGAGAGCAATTGTGTCACTCTTTTATTCTCCAACATCCAGAATCTTTGGCCAGAATATATGTTCAAATTGGTTTCCACTTCATAATGGTATGAAACAGGGATGACCATTGTCACCCCTCTTGTTCATCATTATTTAAGCTGAGCTATTAGCGCCATAAAAAAAAGATGACTCGAATACTAAGGGCTTAACATTTAAAAATCATGATCTTAAAATGAATCTTTAGGCCAATTATATCCTTGTTACAATATTGGGTCCTAAGAATTCCCTTCCACCTTTTATGTATAAATTCCAAAAATATATGGTGAACTATCAAAAAAGTCTGTTTTGATGTTAATATGAATAAAACTTGGTGGGCCATATTATCCAAAAAAATTTGGCCATATTATCCAAAAATATAACTTTACAAGAGTAAATAAATATTCTAATCATTTAGGTTTTAAAGTCAGTAAAGAGATTATAACATGTATTGATGGATTAACTTAAATTAACTAATTAGAAATTGAAAGATTGGGGATGATTAGAAATCTCACAATGGGGATAATTAATTTACTAAATCCATATATAGTTCCCAACTGGGCATATTTGTTTCAAATGATTCCTCTAACTGTACCTGATCATTGGCTCAAGTTAATCCAATCATGTTTTTCTTATTTCATCTGGAGGGTAAAACAAATCTAGATTGAATCAAAACTTGCTATCCCTTAATACAGGGGTTCCCAACTCAGTCCTCAAGTACCCCCTACCTGTCCAGGATTTAGGGATTAACCTGTTGTGTCAAAAGTATTTTTTGTTATTGTTTTTTTGCTTTTTAAAAACACCTTAAACATTATTCGGTAACTGCTGGGATATTCCCACCAAGAATTGAAATAACTTAAGATAAGTCCTTTAACAGAGCTACCCATAATCCCTCACTACAAGACCCTCAGAAGGCCCACAACAGAGATAGAGTATTTAAAGACTACACTGAATCTGGACTCATTGTAACCATTTTCTATTGACTTATTTCTATATTTTAAAAAACTATTTTAAGACCCATGGTTTTTAATTTTTTTTTTAACATTTGTCTGTTTCAATGTGTTTATTTTAATTTTTTTTGTTTATTTTTCATTAATAAATTAACCTTTAACCTTTGGTGTTTTTTCCATGAAAGTTAATTACGTATGGGATATATTACACTGGCTGGTACTGGTTGATATGTGGTTTGTATTTCAGTGCATTATATAGTTTTTAGGCAGCTTGTCTATACATAGCACAGTAATATCCCTTTCAAACGTAAATCATAGAGACTATACCTGAAATGAAGTAGCAGCAAAAATATGATTTCTTTAAAAGTTTAGACAAATGCAATATTTAATTAAGAAATTAACCGAAATGTAGTTACAAGTTACTAATTAACAGAACTAAGAAAATGATACACATACGCAAGAGTGTCCACCCCTCAGTACGATGTCACCAATTCCCTCTTATAGTTCAATTAAATGCTTCATAGAGAAATATGTGATTGGATTGTTCTCACCAGCTCAACAGACATGTATACACTCTGAACTGGGGTGGAAAAGAGTGTGGGTGGAGGGAGGGGATGGAAAAAAAACTTGGATCAATATAACCATATAGGGAGGAAGGTATAGCATGAGAGCTGAAACAAAGGAAGGAGGGGCATAGAGGCATTTTGCAGGTGTGCTCCAAGCAATAGATGTATATCTTGTACAGAATCAACGTGTGCCAGGAGTAACCAGCAGAAACACTGCACTTACAGATTCCTTCCTCCATGATCACTTCTAAAAGCAGATATTGAAATAACCCTTTGGGTCTAACAGGCTGGAGTGAACTAAAGATCTCCCTTTGGGCTGACCTGCCAGAGGTCCCAGTAAGATGTCTGCTAGCACCCAGTTGTAGTGTGCAGAGATGGACTTCCCTAAAGTAACTTGTTGCGGCACTGGGAGAGACTGATCTCAAATCATACACGCATGTTAACTAGAAAAAAAAATAGGACCAGCATGCATATGGACTGCAAAGTTTTCTTTTGACACACCCCTGTGCCTTGGATATGCAAAACTACTATATCAAGAGAATGCCAAGCAGGATTTGACAGAATAGGTAGGAAGTTGCAATGACCTTGTAAAATTTTATATCCCTTGCCACTAAGTCTGTGGGATGATTACAGGAACCTCCTTGGTGAGTTTTTCCAATTGACCAATTCTCTCCTTTTTTAATGAATATCCTAGAATATCACATCTCTATATAGTCTCTATGCTAGGCCATGCAGGTGCGATGCAGTTAATCTGGTGGTGCCATCATTGATACCCCTACAAATATGCATTCATTTGTTTGATGTTATCTTGGAGTAAGATGTTGAAATAATCATGCCAAACATACATATGTGGGTATTTATGTATGCTTGCTAACTCTTGTAAAGTTGTACATTGTAACTATATATATGCCGTTATAGATTTATCAACTTATTCAAATCATGTACTCCATTGTCATATTTAAAGGCAATTTTTTTAATATTCATATTTAATCATATTTTATACAAAATAATACCAGAGGCTTGTAACAAAACAGTACATGCAAAGGAATATGGCAAAATCAGTAAAGCAAATATGAGTAATGTTCAAAGGGTAAATGTAAGAGAAGATCATGCAAACCTTTAAAAATTGAGACATTGCTTTTCCGCTGTCACAGAAATGTATAATAAAGTGAGTAATGGCCCAATTTCTACAACAAGCATTGAAACTAGCCTTGTGTTTTCTATTCAAAAATATGTATTAATATATACATTTATCCGTACTGAAGGGGTTAACAAATTAGCTTCAAATGTAGGCAACTAACATTGGTATAATGGCTGAAGACATACCAGATAATTGATTTAATGGATTAGATTGATGAAGCCAGCAATATTTCTAATTACATATCAGATAAGCATGTAATGACTTCATAATGTCTGTCATATTATCCTAAGAATGGAAAGATGAGACACTCAAAATAGGTAATTATAGAGACTCTTTAATCCAAATCACACGATTATTTACTAAAGTTAGAATTCAAAGAGAATTCAGAGTGAATTTCAAATTTAAGGTCAGCAATGCTTCCAGTTTGGCTACTATGGCCTTTAACCCTTTCCACTCGGATAAAATGTCAGTGTCGTTCACCAAATTTGCCAAATTTATTTATAGAAATCACTTAGTGGGTGTTTTTTTTTTCAAGTCGGCTTTATCAGATAACGTTATGTCCCTCTGGGTGAGCCATACGATCGTCAAACTTGTATGCTACTCATATGTCCCACCCTGTGGGACAGTCAAGGGTAAAGGGTTAACCCATTCCTGACCTCGGACGTAAAAGGTACGTCCGACAAAAAAAGTCATTAACAATAGCAGACGTACCTGGTACGTCCGATCCCAAATCTGTACTTACCTGATCGCTGGCAATCCTCCGCCGGCGATTGCGATGTGGGGTTTTGCCTGGCATCCCAGAGAGTCACCCTGTGACTGATCCGGGCCATGTGATCGCGGGGTCCACCTGGCTGGAATAGCTGGCTTATGCAGTGCCTGCAGGGGGAGTGCCTGAGCTCTCAGGCTGTCCTCCTCGTGAATGCACAAGAGTTTAGAAAGTTAATAAGTTGCCCCTAGGGAAACCTCCAAGTGGCAACTCCTTAGATGGCCACCGGAGGGGCTTCTTGGCTCAGGGCTACACAGTAGGCAGCCCTGCCATTCACTGTCCCCACGCTCTTGGACCCTCCCCATGTCGATTTTAGCCAAATTCTATGCTTTACCTTTAGGAAAGCATTGGATTGGTTAAAAATTGGCCATTTTGAGGATGTCACAAAGGGGGCGGAACAGCGCCGGCCGACCCGCGCGGTGCTGGTAATAAGTTGAGCTTTAAACTTTTATAGGGGCTAAGGGGGGGCAAACCACCTAAATGGTGGGTTTAGCACTATAGGGTCAGGAATAGATGTTAAAAACCCTATATTTAATTACCCTATCCCAGCGCCAATGTCCCTCGGCGCTTGGTTGAAGTTCTGCCCCCTCCTCGTCTCACCATGAGCGTGGTCTAATGCGCATGCGTGGCAAATCTTGGCATTTAAAAAAAATTTCAAGAGTCTAGACATTAGTGAATTATACCTGATATCACGAAATGTTAAATATAGTGCACTGATTTTGTAAAATAATAAAAAGAAATATATAACAGGATGCAAAAGTGAGCTGAGAATAAAAGAAGAAATAAAAATAAAATAGAACAAGATGTGGAGACATTAGTAGGCAACTGCAAGGTATTCCACTCTAGACAGCTCAAGGGACAGAAAGGAAATGTTAAATTCGGATCGCCGAAGAACATTTAGCATCAGAAGAGTAGGCATAGAATAACAATGGATATTTGCAATTGTGGTTCAAAGACTGTGTGTAGACATGCAGGTAAAGACTCAGCTGTGCGGTCAACCTATTCCAATTTTAGGCAGGTCACAGTCCCACCCATCATGCTAGGTTTGAGGCCTATTGCGTCAAGCTTGAAATGTGGTTCCCTTGTGGAGTATGGCTTCACTTTGCATTCTGCATCCATCAGAGCAGCACTCTGTGTTGGTGCAGGGCTGCTCTCCAAATTCAACAGGGTGCTTCTGTAAGGCCTCCATCGCCTGGGGCACGCTGGGTGTCGTGATATGATTAGAGGCTTCCTAGAATGACAGCTGGCAGAGGCCTCCTGTCTTGAAACCTCCGCCAAAAAGCCTCAAAGAGTGCCTCCAATCTGTGGAGAATGTTGGATGTCTCTCCTTGGCAGTATGGAGTGCATGTGGCATCCGCCATCTTATGTATGCAATTGCCAGTGCAGCAAGTATCTGTGGTTCCACAGGGCGATCCAGTTGGAAC
Organism: Pelobates fuscus; assembly: GCF_036172605.1. Classification (NCBI taxonomy): domain Eukaryota; kingdom Metazoa; phylum Chordata; class Amphibia; order Anura; family Pelobatidae; genus Pelobates; species Pelobates fuscus. Next base: position 324,078,576 of record NC_086318.1, on the reverse strand, counting down.
AGGACCATGGGAAGCGTTCCCAGGCCGGTTGATTGATGCGATAATTAGAGTAAGTACTTCCAGCTGTAACTAGGTAACTGGATCAGCCAAGAGATATTCTTTAATCTTTCAGAGGAGCTCTCAGACAGCACACCTGGTCACCATTGTGGTCTGCCCCCTGTTTGGCTTCTTTTTAAATCATAATGATAACAGAACCCCCCACCACCACCATATCCCTGATCAAACGTTTACATACTTAAAATGGCAATTAACGGTTAATTTCCCACACCTGTGGCTTTTAAATTGCAATCCATGTCTGTGTATAAATAGTCAATGGGTTTGTTAGCTCTCATGTGAATGCACTGAGCAGGCTAGACATTGAGCCATGGGGAGCAGAAAATAACTTTAAAAGACCTGGGTAACAAGGTTATGGAACTGTAAAAAGATATCTAAAGCTTTGGAAATGTTAGTCAGTATTGTTCAATCACTTATTAAGAAGTTGAAAATTCAAGGAACTCTTGATACCAAGCCAAGGTCAGGTAGACCAAGAAAGATTTCAGCCACAACTGTCAGAAGAATTCTTTGGGATACACAGAAAAACATACAAGTAACCTTAGGAAGAATACAGGTTGTTCTGGAAAATGATGGCGTGGTTGTCTCAAGGAACACAATACGACAATATTTAGCTGCATAAATAAGAAATAAGCCTTTACTGTGCCAATGCCACAAGAAAGTCCAGTTAAAATATACACAACAACGCCTTGCTACAAATCACAGCTTTTGGCACACTGTATTTTGGAGTGACTATACCAAAATAGAGCTTTATTGTTACATCCGTAAGCACTATGTTTGGATGCACGGGTCAACAAGACATATAGTGATAAGAATACCATACCATTCCCATTGTGAAGCATGGTGGTGGCTCAATAATGTTTTGGGTGAGTGTGAGCTCTAAAGGCTTGTGAAATCTTGTGAAACTTGATGGCAAGATGAATGTTATCAAAAAATACTGGCTGACAATTTGCATTCTTCTGCACGAAGGCTGCGCATGGTATATTTTTGGACTTTCCAGCATGAAAATGACCCTAAGCACAAGGCCAAACTGACCCTCCAGTGGTCACAGCAGAAAAAGATGAAGACTTTGAAATGGCCATCACAGTCTCCTGACCCTAATATCATCGAGCCACTCTGGGGACATCTCAAACATGCGGTTCATGCAAGACGACCAAAGATTTTGCATGACCTGGAGGCATTTTGCAAAGTATAATGGGCAGCTATACCATCTGCAAACATTAGGGACCTCATAGACAACTTTTACAAAAGACTGCATGTTGTCATTGATGCTAAGAGGAAAATACATTGTATTGAAAGTATGCAGACTTTTGAACAGGGGTAATTTCATTTTTTTCTTTGTTGCCATGTTTTGTTTTATGATTGTGCCATTCTGTTGTAATTTACAGTTGAATGTGAATCCCATAAGAAATAAAAGAAATGGGTTTTACCTGCTCACTCATGTTTCTGTTTAAAAATTGTACATATATTACCATTTCTCCAAGGGTATGCAAACTTTTGAGCACAACTGTAAATCATTGTTTCTTTCTTCCTCTGCTTCGGTAGCTTCCCATGGCTAAAGGAACACTCCGTTATTTATTACTGTTCCCTTCCCTTTAGCCTTTGCATTTTATGACTATAATGTACATTTCTTTTTTTTAATTGTTTGTGTCTGCACTGTATCCTCCACTTTAGTCTTTACATTTTCTGACTATAATGTATAAACTAGGAGCTGATGGAAGACACACTGGGCTTTTAATTGCAATTCTTATGCTTAGTCCTGCGAGATAGGGGAGATAACCTTTGATTACACTAGAACGCATTTAGTAAGCACTTTAGAATACAAAATATTATATATTTTTTGTATTGCAATTAATATTTTGCAATTATAATCAAATATTGAAATGAACCATTAACAACTGCATAATCAAATTAAAAATAGTAATACCAATATGAAAAATTAAATTAACTTTGGAGCATATTTCTGATTTTTCTTTTGTTACCAGTGAACATTTAGACATAAAATAACATCAACCTTGGTTAAAATCACATTTATTTTGTTAAAATTTCAAAAATATGTTTCAATTTCAAAGAATATAGCTGAGTACAAGTAACATTTCCTAATGCATAGACATCCAAATTCTAACGTGTTTACTCATAAACCTAAATTAAACTACAGTTGTACCTTAGGGTAACATTATACTCCACAAGAAGTCTGCCAATATCCAGTTAAATCTGCACTTTGCAGCTGTCCACTATGCCCTAAAGTCAAAAATGAATACTGGTGTGTAAAATTGGAAGTGTAGAAAACTGCTCAGTTTAGAACAAAATTAATAGATAAAGATAGCCTTAGCAAATTCCCTCATCATAGTAAAGATAGCTTTGGGCTTTCATGTAAAACTTTAAGCTTTGAACAGATGTACTTGGTAAAGTACTGCATAGCATTCAAAATGAATACTGCAATAGTTAGCTTAGCCCATGAAATATTTGTTTATGTTCTTTTAGGTTTACCTTGCAAATTTAATATTTCTAAATTAAAATGTACATTATTATTTATGATACAAAGCTGCATACCATCTTGATTGATTTAATGTAAAAAATATTTTCTATATAAATTAGTTTCAGCATTGTGAATATGAAGAGCTTTTTATTGTCAATGGACCAGAATGGTTTATTTAGAAAAGACAATGAAATACATAGAAAATCAAACAAGTGTATTGCTAGTCACAGTGCATGAGAGTTTATGAAGAAAAACATGGAAATATTGTTTTTCATTGTAGCTAGATAAAATAATTTTATTGGCATACAAAAAGTTAATGAAGTGATACAGCTTGCTGTGCAAGAGTCAAATAAATAGGCTGACTTAATATTTAGACACATAGAGCAAGATATTTGGATTACAAATAAAACTCACATTATTGTTAATGCTTTAAAACAATGTATGTCAGATTTTAGTGGCAAAACATTGGTTATATGCAAATTGTATTTCAGGTTGTGTGTGTGTGTATATATATATATGTATATATATATACACACACACACAACCTGAAAGTTACTCCACAGCATAGGGCTTTTCAAAGTGTTATATATGTATATATATATATATATATATATATATATATATATATATATATATATATATATATTTTAAAACCATCCTATCTGCTTCTGAAACTCTGCAAATATTCTGGACTTAATCCTCTACAGTTGGAAGTGTACCACCAGAACCTTTCCATGCTCTAAAGCTAGTAAGTGGATTTTCATTTATTTTACCTTCAATACATACAGTGTGCACTGTAAAGTTTTTTGAACATGTACCATAGAGAAGGTACTGAACCATCAACATATCCTTAGAGTGGGGATTATACCACTCCATGCTATTTCAAGAAGCCATGCCCTAGGCTCCAGTAAATGTGAGTTCATTTATTTATATAGTATTTTATAGACTAAACTATCCCAAACTACAATTCTATATAATGTCCTTTTCTGTTTTTTTTTTTTTTTCATACTTCTGGACCATCCACTGAGATCAAGAGATGCACCACATATCCTTAAGTGGGGATTGTACCATTCAAGCGCATCCTATAAGAGCTTTTCCTGTAAGATCATCTCTTTTTTTCCCTCCTACTCTAGCTATATTAGGTACTACAGTATATTATCCCTAATTGTTCTCCTCTTTCTCATTGCATCACCTCCTCTTTTTCGTTGCTTCATCTGAGGTCACATCAAGTAGCCACGCCCAACTTCTCCTTCTTTCTACCACTAACTCAAGTATCATTTAAAACATAGCAAACGTAAAACCACCTCCATGCAACTTAATCTTACCGTGCAACATTGTTTCCAAACTGTTAATATGTAAAGTGTGACAAACATGTTTCAAAGATCTGTGTTACTTTCTGCACCAATCTTAATCTACAATTTGCTAATCTACATTTGGCACATAAATTGAACTAGAGATCATTGTGGATGAGATTCAAAAATCCTGACACCACCAGCCACTAAGTTCCTTGTATTATTACTTTACAAATGATGACTTCATATTAAGTATAACATTAAGCGAGAGCCTGGAAATCAGATATGAAAATGTTTTGAATGTAATTCAGATTGTTTGAAGTATGTTAGCAAGAGTAAAAAGAATGAAAATGTTGTAAAGAAGTACAATCTTATCGCTAAGAAAAAGGATATGGCTTTTGGGAATTACAGGCGGATTCTTTCTAAGATATAAGAGCTGAAAATCCTAATTAAATGCACAAAATCCCTAGCTAAGAAAATACTAGCACAGTGTGTTAAAAAGGGTAGACAGGGGAAATAAGTCAAAGGGAGGCAAGGTGAGATGGAAAACCAAAGAAGAAGGTGAAAAAAGGTACAAAAAAATAGACTGCTCAAATGATTAATTATGGTCAGTTTTTATTAATGAACGTAAAAAAAATACTTCAAGATTTTAAGAGAAGAAGTGATGACATATAGTGGGAATAAAAAAAGTCTGTCCAATGATGATGAGGTATGTTTAGTCCTCTCTAAATAAAAATTAAAATAGTTTTTGCCCATATGAACAAAAGTAATAGAGTGATTTCCAATAAAATATGCATGTATATATATATGTAGGTGTGTGTGTGTATATATATATATATATATATATATATATATATATATATATATATATATATATATATATATATATATATATATATATGTAGGAGCTGGGGGGAATTAGACATTTGGAGGGAATGGGGGTACACATGGAGGGGCTGGGGGGTAATGAGACACATAAAGGGGTTGGGGATGAGACACATGGAGGGGCTGTGGGGAAATTAAACACATGGGGTAATGAGACATTTGGAGGGAATGGGGGTAGACACATGGAGGAGCTGGGGGTAATGAGACACATAGAGGGGCTAGGGAAATTGGAGAGGTGGGGGGAATGAAAAACATTGAGGGGCTGGGGAGACACATGGAGGGAATGTTGGAAATGACACACATGAAGGCGATGAGAGAGAAAAAGACACAGAGGGTCTGAGGGGGAGAAATAGGCACACAGAGGTGTGGGAGGAGACACACAAAGTTATTTTTACATTAAATCAATCAAGATGGTATGCAGCTTTGAGAAAGAAACACACTGGGAAAGAGGAACAATAGACACACAGAGAGGCTGAGAACGGTGAACAAGAGACACACAGAGAGGCTGAGGAAGGTGAACAAGAGACACACAGAGAGTTTGGAGAAAGGGAGAAAGATGCACAGAGGGGGTGTGGGGAAAGAGACATACAGAGAAGCTGGAGAAAGGGAAAAAGAGACACGCATGGGATGAAGTAAAAGATACACAAAAGGGGCTTGTATAAGACACACAAGAGGCGTGAAAGACACACAAAGGGGAAAGACAATCAAAAGCAGGGAAAGAAACAAAAAAAGGAGGATTCAAAAGAAAGATTAAAAGAAACAGGCGGGGGGCGGGGCCTTGCTGCTGCCTGAACATGACGCAGGGTGAGGGAGCTCCTAAACCCTAAAGCATATATATGCTAAAAAAAAGGCCATCTGCCCCACAATCTCACCCAGCAAGGATATACCTTTATTCGGAAGCAAACAGGCAGCATTGGTGTGAAAACCCGATGGCGAAACACACCCGCGGTGAAGAGGGCGCCTTGCGGCCTACTAATAGACACCGGGCGGGAGATGCGGCCGGTCTTCTGTCCACTACTCAACTCGCAGGCAGCTTGGGTCTCGCTTTCCCCCCCTCTGGGCCGGTGGGGGTCATCCTGGTCCCCGCTGGGTCACATGCTAAGGTCCTCCCAGGTCGCTGTGAGCTGCCCACACGACAAACAAAATACCGTGCAGAGACACCCAAGATGGTGAATGCGCCTATGACTCAAACGTGGGTGCAACATCCAGCCGACCTTACTGAAGCACTAGGTCAATTTGAAGCACGACTGGATGCAGCCTAAGGAAAATTCTGGGCCAACCTAATTGAGCTGATGAACCGAGCGCCTCCTGTAGTGCTGCCACGGGTGAGAAAGCAGACACTAAATGAGAAGAGGCAAGAGAGACCCCGCAAAGGCATCCCGACAGCACCAAAGACACACCACGCTACATTATGCCTTCCTGGGCCTAGAGTCACACGGGGAATACCCCCAAAGCACAGACCACGCATGCAGGAGGGAACAACGAGCCAAAGCCAACATGGTACAGCTCCCTGTAACTTCACGGCTGGGAACAACTTGGACTCAAAGAAGACCCAAGTTAGTGGCAACAAGGTGAAGGCTCTGGAACAGGCCTGGGGCCTGGGGAGTACTTCGCTCTCGACCAACAGCGTGGCTTGCTGCAGGGGACATTGCACATATGTAAGACAGTTGCCCAACCAGGGAATCGGCTAATCTCATGACTCTGGGAGATGGCTGCAGGCCAAGATCAGTCACCGGACAGGGACTCTGACTCAAGACTGCTGACCCAGCGTATAAAAGCGTATATGTTTTAGTTTGTTTTGTTTTATTTTATTTTAGGCTTGTTGCCACCTATGCTACCCATCTCTTATAGCTATCTAATAGCCAACTAGCAAGCTAATGTATCGACAGTATATACTCGAGACTTTCAAACTAAAAAATGTGCTGATACTGCATGCCACAAAATGTTTAAAATATGTACTTCTTTTTGCTTGCATCTGCTGTTGTGGCAGTACAAGCGTGTTTGTTTAACTATGCACTGCAAAAATATATATAAAAAAAAAAAGAAACAGGTGAAGGTAATTTGTTTTACATCTTTGCCTTTATCTCCTGCTCTCCCTGTGACTCAGTTCTTCAGCACAGGGGTCTATGCCAAAGAGTTGATTAACACATAAGAGAAAGACGTCTTATTAAAAGCACACTATAGACAATAATGTGAATAATGCTTAAGTTGGGTTTCTGGTGTCTATAGACTGTACCTGCAGGCTGAGCACTGTAAATGCTGCTTTTTTAACCCCTTAGTGACCATGGACGTACAGGGTACATCAGACAAAAACTGTCCTTAACGACCAATGACGTACCCTGTATGTCCGCGTCCGATAGGAGTCGAGGCACTCAATGAAGATTAATTAAATACAAAATAAAGTATTAACCCCCTCCGTGACGTGAGGCTTTCTGGATATACACGTTGGAAACATTATCACCATCTGGTTTAAATGAGAAGAATTAATTATTATTATATTGTTTTTTACCTAGAAGAAAATATATGACTGAGCTAGGTTTTACAGTATGCATTAATATAGTACAATTATTTGCCATAATGCCATGGAAGTAGTCCATAGCGTATAATGCTTCAGAATTCCATTGACAATATTTATTTACGTTTGCTATAACTGAGTTAACCCCTTAAGACCGGAGGGCGTACAATTACGCCCTATTTTGAGCGGCTCTAAACGCCGCCGGGCGTAATTGTACGCCCTCCGTTTTTTTCTTACTTACCCGGTGCCGGCGATCCCACGCCGGCAATCGCGGTTGGGGGGACTCCCAGGGAGCCCCCCGCGGCACGTCTGTCCTCCTTGAGCCCCCCCCGGCCATGTGAGAGTGAGGTCCTTGCAAAGGACCTCACAATCACATGGCCGGGTTAGCTGACTGAGGCATTGCCAGCAGGGGGACTGCCTGTAATGACAGGTAGTCCCCCTGCTGGCTGGAAATAAAATAAAAATAATTAAAATAAGTGTAAAAAAATAATTATATACTTAGATCATATATATATGTATAATATATATATGATCTAAGTATATATATATATATACACATATACATACACACACATACACTGTCTAGGTGTATTTTACTATTAATATATATATATATATAATTATATATATATATATATATATATATATATTAATATTAAATTACACGTAGACTGATACTGATTAAATATATATATATATATATATATATATATATAATTATTGTTATATATATATTTATATATAATATAAAAAAAATAAATATGTAAATACGTAAAAAAAAATAAAAAAAATAATTAAAAATAAATAATTACAAAATATATAGATGTGTGTTATTTCGTTCTAACTGTATTGTGATATTAATATATTTATATTTATATCAAAATACACGTAGAACGAAATAATATATATATATCTATATACATAAATATATATGTATATATCACTATATATACCTATATATAAAGGAAAATATTTTAAAAAAATTATATATATATATATATATATATATATATATATATATATGTACGTATATATACACATATGTGTATATATATATATATATATATATATATACATATATTAATTCTACACATATATTTATGTAATATTTTTACATAATTAGGTATCCTAATTAATTACAATTAGCGGGACCTGCCTGACAACCCATGCCGAAAGTATAGGGAATTTATTTTGATAGCACTATATTTAACCCTATAACTTTCCAAGACACCATAAAACCTGTACATGAGGGGTACTGTTTTACTCGGGAGACCTCGCTGAACACAAATATTAGTGTTTCAAAACAGTAAAATGTATTACAACGATGATATCGCCAGTAAAAGTGGCCTGTTTGCATTTTTCAAGCACAAACAGCACTTACACGGATGATATTATTGCTGCAATACTTTTTACTGTTTTGAAACACAAATATTTGTGTTCAGCAAAGTCTCCCGAGTACAACAGTATGCCTCATGTACAGGTTTTATGGTGTTTTCAAAAGTTACAGCGTCAAATATAAGGTTTCATTTTTTTTCACATTAAAATTCGCCAGATTGCTAACTTTGGCCAGTGTTTGTGACTAAATGGCTACTAAGAAAGACTGGACATACCCCATTTGCAATACCTTGGGTTGTCTACTATTGCAAATGGTATGCCATTATGGTTGTAAATTTATTTCCTGGGCTACTATACAGTCTCAAAGGCAACGTAACCAATCTGGTGAATTTCCATTTCAAATGTAACACGCTATATTTGACCCTGTAACTTCCCAAAACACCATAAAACCTGTACATAGGGGGTACTGTTTTACACGTGAGACTTTGCTGAATACAAATATGTGTATTTTATTGCAGTAAAAGCAAACAGTATTATGACATTGACAGTTAAATTGTCATGACGAACTAAAAAAATAAAAAAAATCTTATTTTCTCCCATTTTTTCATATTAAATTATGTTTCATATCTAAATATTTGATATTAAATGAAAGCCCCATTTCCCCTGAATAAAATTATATATAATAAGGGGGGTGCATTTAATATGAAAGAGGTGAATTACGGTTGGACAGACATATAGCGCAAATGCCAGGTTTTGTTTACGTTTTGTTCTGTTCACAATGTGTACATTTGGCTCAGTCCTTAAGGGGTTAATATTTAGCTAATGACGATAAGTACTATGTATCTATGTTCACTTGGTTAGGGTTGAAACATTTGTATATACTTTATTTTTATAGTTATTTATCTTTTATTACTTTCTGACTTATCTACACGAGAGTATGTTTCACATACCGGTTACACAAAGGGTTAACTTCAATTTACTACGTAATTCAAACATGTCTTCGTCATTAATGACATCACTCTGATCCGTTGTTACCTTTCACCTGTTCACCCTCAAATAGGATCACTGCATTTTTTGTATATAAGGTATCCATCTCACATACACAATTGTCTTGAAAAAAGTATTTTACAGACTGAAACATTGACTTTAACGTTGTGTGAATTTGTAATTGCTCAATAAAGCAAGAGATGAAATTTACTTTGAAAGACTTCTGAGTGCTCTCTACTGATATCGTATACAATTTGGTCGGAGACAGCACCAGAGCATTAAAAGACCAGGAGCATTGAGTGCTGGAACCTAGGATGCGTATATATATATATATATATATATATATATATATATATATATATATAAACATAGAAACATCATAGAATGTGATGGCAGATAAGAACCATTCGGCCCATCTAGTCTGACCAATTTTCTAAATACTTTCATTAGTCCCTGGCCTTATCTTATAGTTAGGATAGCCCTATGCCTATCCCACGCATGCTTAAACTCCTTTACTGTGTTAACCTCTACCACTTCAGCTGGAAGGCTATTCCATGCATCCACTACCCTCTCAGTTTCTATCATATCCCCCCCTGTCTCGTCTTTCCTCCAAGCTATACATGTTAAGATCCTTTAACCTTTCCTGGTAAGTTTTATCCTGCAATCCATGAAGCAGTTTAGTAGCCCATCTCTGAACTCTATCCTTCTGAAGATACAATACTCCAAGTGAGGTCTCACCAGTGTTCTGTACAATGGCATGAGCACTTCCCTCTTTCTACTGCTAATGCCTCTCCCTATACAACCAAGCATTCTGCTAGCATTTCCTGCTGCTCTATTACATTGTCTGTCTACCTTTAAGTCATCTGAAATAATCACCCCTAAATCCCTTTCCTCAGATGTTGAGGTTAGGACTCTATCAAATATTCTGTACTCTGCCCTTGGGTTTTTACGTCCAAGATGCATTATCTTGCACTTATCCACATTAAATGTCAGTTGCCACAACTCTGACCATTTTTCTAGTTTACCTAAATCATTAGCCATTTGGCTTATCGCTCCTGGAACATCAACCCTGTTACATATCTAAGTATCATCAGCAAAAAGACATACCTTACCATCAAGACCTTCTGCAATATCGCTAATAAAAATATTAAAGAGAATGGGTCCAAGTACAGATCCCTGAGGTACCCCACTGGTGACAAGCCCAAGCTTCGAATATACTCTATTGACTACAACCCTCTGTTGCCTGTCACTCAACCACTGCCTTACCCATTCAACAATATTGGAATCCAAACTTAAATATTGCAGTTTATTGATAAGCCTTCTATGTGCAACAGTGTCAAAAGCCTTACTGAAATCTAGGTAAGCAATGTCTACTGCACCACCCTGATCTATAATTTTAGTCACCCAATCAAAAAAATCAATAAGATTAGTTTGGCATGATCTCCCTGAAGTAAATCCATGTTGTCTCTGATCTTGAAATCCATGAGTTTTTAGATGTTCAACAATCCTATCCTTTAACATGGTTTCCATCACTTTCCCCACTACTGAAGTAAGGCTTACTGGCCTATAGTTGCCCAACTCCTGCCTATTACCTTTCTTGTGAATGGGCACAACATTCGCCAACTTCCAATCTTCTGGGACTACTCCTGTTATCAGTGATTGGTTAAATAAATCTGTTAATGGTTTTGCTAGTACACGACTAAGCTCTTTTAATAGCTTTGGGTGTATTCCATCAGGTCCCATTGACTTATTTGTCTTTACTTTTGAGAGTTGAAATAGAACCTCTTCCTCTGTAAACTCATGTGTAATAAATGACTCATTTATCCCTTTTCTTAATCCCTTTACTTCATTTTCATCTGTAAATACCGAACAAAAATAGTCATTGAGGCAGTCAGCTAGACCTTTATCCTCTTCGACATACCTTCCTTCTTTTGTTTTTAATCTAACTAATCCTTGTTTTACTTTTCTTTCGTCATTTATGTATTTTGTCCCCCTTTTTTACTTACTGTGCTATTTTCTCTTCTGTGTTTGATTTGGAAGCTCTTATAACTTGCTTAGCCTCTTTCTGCCTAATCTTATAGATCTGTCTGTCTTCCTCACTCTGTTTTTTTTTATAATTACTAAATGCTAACTTTTTGTTTTTTACTATTTTTGCCACATCTGCGGAGTACCACAGTGGTTTCTTGATTTTTTTGCTTTTACTGACAAGCCTAATGCAATTTTCTGTTGCCTTCAGTAGTGCAACTTTTAAATAATCCCATTTCTCTTGGACTCCATTTAAATTGATCCAGTCTGATAATGACTCCTTTACACATATTCTAATTTTAGAAAAGTCTGTTTTTCTAAAGTCTAAAACTTTTGGTTTTGTGTGGTGTGACTCAGTCACTGTTCTTATATTAAACCACACTGACTGATGGTCACTGGATCCTAAACGTTCACCTACAGTAATATCTGATACCAAATCCCCATTTGTTAACACTAAATCTAGTATGGCCTCTTAACGAGTTGGCTCCTCAACGACTTGTTTTAGAGACAATCCCAGTAGGGAGTTTAGAATATGTGTGCTCCTGGCACAAGCAGCTATTTTTGTTTTCCAATTCACATCAGGAAGATTAAAGTCACCCATGATGAGAACTTCCCCCTGCATTGCCATTTTAGCTATTTCCTCAACTAGTTGATTATCTAACTCTTCAATTTGTCCCGGGGGCCTATAAATCACACCTACACGAGTTACTGTGTGATTACCAAATTCTAACGTAACCCAAACAGACTCTATGTTCGCCTCACTAACTTTTATTAGGCTATATTGTATTCTATCCTTCACATACAGGGCCACCCCTCCCCCTTTCTTGCCTTCCCTGTCTTTTCTATATAAAGAGTACCCTGGTATTGCTATGTCCCAGTCATTTTTCTCATTATACCATGTCTCAGTAACAGCGACTAAATCTACAGTATCAGTTGCCATTATTGCCACAAGTTCATGGATCTTATTCCCTAAACTGCAAGCATTTGTAGACATGACTCTAAGCTTATAATTTTTTTAACACACTTGCTACAGGCACCTTCTGTCCTTGTTTTGGGGGACAATTGGATTGATGTTTTATCACCCTTAAAGCCAAATCCTTGCTCCCGACACCATTCACCAAGCCACAAGTTAAAGTCCCTAATACGCATCCGCCTGTCGTTCTGAGTGTTATGCACAGGCAGAACTTCAGAGAACGACAGTGTGGAAGCACCCTGCCGTATATCATTGGCAAAAACACTAAAAACGTCCTTAACCTCTGAAACCTCATTGCAAGCCAAGTCATTTGTCCCTAGATGGACAAGTACATCCAGTTCGCCTTCCTGCTTTGCTTGCTTAACAATATTACAGATACGTCTCCTGTCTCTGTGAGCAGTAGCTCCGGGAAGACACCTCACAAGACCACCATTGTCCATCTCCACACCTCTTATGATAGAATCCCCTAACAACAACTGCTTTCTATTAGGCCTCACCATAGTCTCCAAGCCTCTTTCCACAACACCACTAGCTGCAATGCCTCTCTCCACAACACCACTAGCCTCAATGCCTCTCTCCACAACACCACCAGCATATATATCAAAATACACTTGAAATGGAATTATATATATATATATCTATATCTATATATAAATAAAAATAATATTAAATATACATATGTCCATATACATATTACGTAAATATTTTTATAAATATACATGTAGACTTAAATATATAAATATGTACAATTTTACATATTTAAGTAATTTTATTGATTGCAATTTGGGGGACCTGCCTGACAACCCAGGCCAAAAGTCCAGATAATTTAATTTGCTAGCACTATATTTAACCTTGTAACTTTCCAAGACATCCTAGAACCTGTACATGGGGGGTACTGTTTTACTTGGTAGACTTCGCTGAACACAAATATTAGTGTTTAAAAATAGTAAAATATATCACAGTGATGATATTGTCAGTGAAAGTGTCTCATTGTTGTGATATGTTTTACTGTTTTGAAACATGAATATTTGTGTTCAGTGAAGTCTCCTTAGTATAACAGTACCCCCCATGTACAGGTTTTATAGTGTTTTTGAAAGTTACACATTCAAATATAAGGACATTTGTTCACATTGAAATATGCCAGATTGGTTATGTTGCCTTTAAGAGTGTATGGTAGCCCAGGACTAAGAATTACTCCCATGATGGCATACCATTTGCAAAAGAAGACAACCCAAGGTATTGCAAATGCGGTATGTTCAATCTTTTTTAGTAGCCACTTAGTAACAAACACTGGCCAAAGTCAGCGTTCATAATTGTTTTTTGCATTTTTCACACAAACAAATATAAATGATTACTTGGCCAGTGTTTGTGACTAAGTGGCTGCTAAAAAAAGACTGGACTTACCCCATATTGAATACAATGTGTGTCTAACTTTTAAAAATATATGGTTTGATGGGGATAAATTACATTGGCCAGCTTCAAAAATATCCCAAATAGGACATGGGCGCATGATGACCAGCTGTGAAAATTCCAATTTGGAAAACTGAAATGCACACCCTACAAATAAGGTATTTTAGCCCCCAGAGAACCCAACACACCTATACATGGGTGGTATCACTATACTCAGAAGATGTTGCTGAACACATATTGGGGTGTTCTATGGCAGTAACCCTTAACCCCTTAAGGACACATGACTTGTGTGACATGTCATGATTCCATTTTATTCCAGAAGTTTGGTCCTTAAGGGGTTAAAGTTCTCAGTGCATGTATTCTTAAATTGCTATGTGTGTCAAAAAAATCACCAGTTATTATTATTTTTTGAAAATTTGGCAGAGATTGGTGGTAAAATAGTTGCATGAAAAGAGTCAAAATACCTCAATACCTTAGGTTGTCTTCTTTAAAAATATATATACATGTGAAGGGTTATTCAGGGATTCCTGAAAGATATCAGTGTTACAATGTAATTTGAGTTAATTTTGAAAAAGCTAAGTACATGTTAACATTGGGTATTTCTAAACTCAGGACAAAATTTAGAAACTATTTAAATTTTTTCATCATATTTTATAATTTGTTTTATAGTAAATTATATGATATGATGAAAATAATGGTATCTTTAGAAAGACCATTTAATGGCGAGAAAAACGGTATATAATATGTGTGGGTACAGTAAATGAGTAAGAGGAAAATTACAGCTAAACATTCCTGTCTCAGGATTACTAGGTGATCCAGCACGTAGGATTGTGTCACACAGAGGACTAATAGGTAACTTTTTACCGGGCCTTAGAATGGCTGGACTTAACGCACAGGATACTTGCTGAGGTTAAGGGACACAAAATGAGACACAACGATAAGGGAAAGCCAGAAGTCAGGGATACCAGAATACAGGGAAGTCAAACAAAGCCAAAGTCAAAAACCAGAATATAAATGCTCAGGAACATACTCTCGGACAACCACTAGGCAAACCACGACAGGGCAATGAGGAAAAGTAATTTTGAGCTTAAATAAGTACTTTACCTTTCTGATTGGCCGAAAACGGGTTTTGACCCCAAAATGTGCACGCGCGTCTCCGACATCGTCATTAACATGGGTGGACGTGGGGGTATAATATGGCATGGATCCACAGCGGCCGGCATCCATTAACATGTTGCAAGAGTCATTAGTACAGACGCACGACCTCTGGGCACAAATACTGCAAGGGGAGGAGGAATATGTTACACTCTGGTCCCAAACGGTCAGAAAATTGAAAACCGGTTTGGTCACTAAGGGGTTAAAGAAAAAAAGGCAGTGTTTACATTGTTGCCTAGGAACACAGTCTGAGTGACTGCCACCAGAGCTGATTGCTGGTGCAGAGCTGTGATTTTTAGAACTGGGACAACATACCAGCGACCCACCTATTACAAGCATTACAAAAGATTTGAGAGACGCAGATCATTTAGAAGAGGACAGAGGGGTGAGGTCTATAAGCACCCGATCAAAACCACCCATCAGGAAGAAATTAACCCAATTTTTTATTTATCTTATAAATGCTGAATATGGATCATATTAAAGCATTATCTAAAGGGCTGACATTTGTTCCCACTTCACAACCTAATCACTTCAAAATGGAAATAAATTTATTTAAAATGGAGAGAACACTTAATGTACAAGCTATGAGGGATTCATCTATTCATAAAATACATGAGACATTTAAATAAAAAAGCATGTGGGAACCCAAGAATGTCCATCATTCAATCAAAACATATACCCAATTAATCAAATCAGATATTGATAATATATGCACCAAACAGACAATGCTACTGTCAGGGTACCTGTGGTCTCTACCTCCGAAAGAGGTAGAGACTTAGCTGTTCCTCCATCCAGACGGTCTGATGGCTCCCTTCCCCGCGGTCTATCCGGTCATGCTAGGCCGGCCGCGAGGGAGTGACTGCCTTTTACAGCATCTAGGCAGGAAGTAGTCATCAGGACACTCCCCCGGAACAACCTGTCAGTCAATGGCTGCAGGACCAATCAGGACGCCTTGGAGGCGTGGTTACTGCTCTGAACAGGGTATTTAACAGAGCTTCTTTCATTAGCTCATTGCCCTGTCGTGGTTCTAGCTTGTTCTAGTCACTCAGTGCTTGTGTATTCTATTATCCCTTTTGGTTTTGACCCGGCTTGTTTACCTTACTCTGCTTATCTCTGTTACCCTTGATTCGGCTTGTCTCTCGCTTACCTGTCTTCTGTTACCCTCGACCTCGGCTTGTCTTTGACCATTCTATACTGTACTACTTACGTTAGTCCGGCCATTCTAAGGTCCGGTATACGTATCTGGCTACTGTTTGTACTCTGCGTGTTGGATCCCTGTCCCGATCCTGACATTACGACAGGGCCAATGGATCCTGCAAGTACAAACAGTCAGCTGGCTGCTCCTGATCCTAGGTTTGAAGCCATGGATCACAGAATGGATCAGATGGCGCTTGCGCTACAGGCTCTATTAGCTTGTGCCAATAACCCACCAGAGGAGATACGTAATACCCCTGTTTCTCCTGTCTGTTCAGGTCTAGAGGTAGCCACAGTGGGTGCTTCTTCTCGCATTACCCCCCCAGTACGCTATGGTGGGGCTCCTGAGAAGTGTCGTGGTTTTTTAAACCAAATTAGTATCCACTTTGAATTGCAACCTCGCTCTTATCCTACAGATAGGGCAAAAGTAGGATTTATTATCACCCTACTCATTGAGAAAGCTCTGAGATGGGCCAACCCACTATGGGAGAACGATAACCCATTAGTTTATAACTATAACGCATTTGTAGCTGCTTTTAGAAGAACATTTGACCCTCCAGGTAGAAAGGTTAATGCAGCCAGATTACTGTTGCGCCTGAGACAGGAGAACCGAACACTGGTGAATTATGCACTAGAGTTCAGGTCTCTGGCGGCAGAAATCAAGTGGAATGAGCAGGCGTATATGGATGTATTTTTGAATGGCCTATCTGATGTAATCCTTGATGAGGTTGCTACCAGAGAACTCCCTGAGAATTTAGAGGATTTAATTTCGTTCATCTCTCGTATAGATGAACGTCTAAGAGAGAGACAGAACACTCGAGAGAGGAACCAGAGACCTTCTTTTAGGTTAGCTCCTGCTTTTCCAAGTCCTGACTCCACGATATCTTTGCTTACTGAACCTATGCAGATAGGGTATACCCGCCTCTCTGAGGAGGAAAGACAGCACAAGAGAAGAGAGGGTTTGTGTATGTATTGTGGAGCCAAGGGTAATTTACTCTCGAACTGTTCTAACCGCCCGGGAAACGCTCGCACCTAAGTCCCTCTAGAGGACAGGCCTTGGGTGTTTCTATTTTGTCCTCTACTCCTAATTATAAGGATCACAGGCTTCTGCTACCAGTTTCCTTAACTTGGGGGAAGGAAGTAGTAAGGGCTAAGGCATTGATAGATTCCGGTGCTGCTGAGAATTTTATCGACCAAGCCTTTGCTAGTAAGAACAATTTTCCATCCCAGCTAAGGGAGACACCTTTGGCCGTTGAGGCCATAGATGGTAGACCACTACTAGACCCTGTTATCTTTCGTAAACCGTTACACCCTTGTGGTTTTTTCTCTAAGAAATTTTCTGGGCCTGAGAGCAGATATGACATCGGGGAAAGGGAACTGTTAGCAGTCATTAAAGCCTTAAAGGAGTGGAGACATTTGTTGGAGGGGACCCTACACCCTATTACGATTTTGACGGACCACAAAAACTTGTCCTATATTGGGGAGGCTAAGCGCTTATCCTCTAGACAAGCTCGTTGGTCCTTATTCCTGACTCACTTCAATTATGTACTGACTTACAGACCTGGTTCTAAAAACTCTAAAGCCGATGCATTATCTCGCTAATATGAACCTTCTACTGTACCTGAACCAGTTCTTTCTTCTATAGTTCCGAAATGCAATATCATTGCTAATACGAATCTCAGGATTCATTCTCCATTACTGGCCGAGATCATTAAGTTGCAACATCTAGCACCTAAACAGACTCCTGCGGGCCGTCATTTCGTTCCTCCTGCTCTTCAACTGGAACTTTTACAGTGTTTACATAATAGCAAGCTGGCGGGACATCCTGGTATTCGCAAAACTTATGCGTTAATCTCTAAGGACTTCTGGTGGCCTGCTTTACGGAGGGATATTGAGGAGTTCATCGCTGCATGTGAGGTTTGTACTAAAACCAAACAACCCCATACGCTTCCATGTGGATTCCTGCACCCCTTGGAGGTTCCAGAAAAACCATGGTCCTGTTTGGCCATGGACTTTATTGTCGATCTACCTATCTCTAAAAGACAGACTGTTATCCTCACCGTGGTTGACAGGTTTACTAAGATGGCACACTTCATTCCCCTGCCTAAACTCCCGTCTTCTCCCGAATTGGCAGAGATATTCGCTAAGGAGATTTTTCGCCTACATGGGATACCCTCTCAAATTGTATCGGACAGAGGCTCCCAATTTGTTTCCCGCTTTTGGAGGTCCTTCTGCTCTCAACTTGGTATTAAATTAAACTTTTCTTCTGCCTATCATCCTCAGTCTAACGGAGCTGCTGAACGTACCAACCAGAAAATCGAACAATATTTACGATGCTTTGTTTCTGAACACCAGGATGATTGGGTCGGTTTGATTCCTTGGGCGGAGTTTGCACACAACAATCTCGTTTGCGATTCTACTCATTCAAGCCCCTTCTTCATGAATTATGGTTTTCATCCGTCTATTCTTCCTTCGGATTCCCCTTCCCAGGGGGTGCCGTCGGTTGATGTTCATGTTGCCAATTTGAGGAAGTTGTGGGATCAAACTCGACAAATCCTTGTGCACAACTCTATGTTGGTCAAGAAACACGCTGATAAACGTAGAAGGGCGGCTCCGGTCTTTGTTCCAGGTGATAGGGTATGGCTGAGCACGAGGAACATCCGTTTAAAAGTGCCCTCCATGAAGTTCGCTCCTCGTTATATTGGACCCTACAGGGTGCTGACCCGTATCAATCCAGTTGCGTATCGTTTAGCTCTTCCTAATACCTTACGCATCCCGAACTCGTTTCACGTTTCATTGCTGAAACCACTCATATGTAACAGATTTTCCTCCACAATAGCCCCTCCTCGCCCCGTTCAGGTGGAGGGTCAGGAGGAGTATGAGGTTAATTCTATTATTGATTCTCGAATCTCCCGGGGGAGAGTACAATATCTGGTTGATTGGAAGGGATATGGTCCTGAGGAGAGGAGTTGGGTACCTCAGGAGGATGTTCATGCTCCCCGTCTCCGCAGGGCGTATCACTCTCGCTTCCCATCTCGTCCCGGTTCATTCCGCCCGGTGGGCGTATCTGAGAGGGGGGGTACTGTCAGGGTACCTGTGGTCTCTACCTCCGAAAGAGGTAGAGACTTAGCTGTTCCTTCATCCAGACGGTCTGATGGCTCCCTTCCCCGCGGTCTATCCGGTCATGCTAGGCCGGCCACGAGGGAGTGACTGCCTTTTACAGCATATAGGCAGGAAGTAGTCATCAGGACACTCCCCCGGAACAACCTGTCAGTCAATGGCTGCAGGACCAATCAGGACGCCTTGGAGGCGTGGTTACTGCTCTGAACAGGGTATTTAACAGAGCTTCTTTCATTAGCTCATTGCCCTGTCGTGGTTCTAGCTTGTTCTAGTCACTCAGTGCTTGTGTATTCTATTATCCCTTTTGGTTTTGACCCGGCTTGTTTACCTTACTCTGCTTATCTCTGTTACCCTTGATTCGGCTTGTCTCTCGCTTACCTGTCTTCTGTTACCCTCGACCTCGGCTTGTCTTTGACCATTCTATACTGTACTACTTACGTTAGTCCGGCCATTCTAAGGTCCGGTATACGTATCTGGCTACTGTTTGTACTCTGCGTGTTGGATCCCTGTCCCGATCCTGACAGCTACCGCACAACCTAACTCCTGCGTAAAGAAGAGCACTGAAAGATTTGGCTAATGATAAAAATATTGTTATCCGTCCAGCAGATAAGGGGGTCGCAATTGTTATACAGGATCACAGTATGTACAAGGCGGAGATTCTCAGACAACTTACTGATACTACAAGCTAAAAAAAGTTTACTTTTGACCCTACTTATAACAGTTTGATGATATTAAGAATCCTTGTCCAAAGAGGACTTACTGCCAGCTGGCTAAATGAGAATACTGCAAATTTACTTTACACCTTACCCAAGGTTCATAAGGATCCAAATAACCCCCCGGGTAGGCCTATAGTGTCTGCTAGAGGTGGCATTTTGGAACCCTTGGCCAAATACGTTGACTATCATTGCAAAACATCTATCAGTTCTATCTTGACATGCTTGAAGGATACCCAAGACCTCTAATTCTGGATTAAAAACATCAGTTTACCTGATGGTCCTATTATTTTGGCTAAGATTGACGTGAAAAACATATATGTCGTCATTTTGCATACCGCAGATATTGAAGCCATGCAGAAAGCACTGCTTGAATGTGACACATACTCCGGACCTCCAATTGAATTTTTACTCAAATATCTGGAATTCACATTGTACAATAATTATTTTCGCTTTGAAAAATATTTTTTCATGAAACAAACGGGTACTGCGATGGAATCGACCATAGCTCCAACATATGCCAATTGCTATGTGCATTTTTATTAAACCACCAATATATTGTCACAATTTGACACTCATTTGATATAAGATTTGTGGATGATATTCTTGTCATTTGGTCTGGAACAGTGCCTACTTTAGAACAGATGGTAAACACATTAAATACACAGGATTCTCCTATTCAATTAAACCTGACATAGGACATGGATAGGATATGTGGAGATATATCGGATACAAAAGGGAATTGGATATACATTGTACAAGAAGTCATTGGATTGCAATACTTTGCTTCATGCAACCAGTTTTAACCCATCATCTTTGAAACGGTCTCTTCCAATTTCACAATTCCTCAGGGTTCTGAGGAATAATTCTGATGAGGTTAACAGAGTTAAACAAATGGAATTAATGACTCAATTATTCTTAAAACATGGATATTTTAAGACAGTACTACAACAAGCTGCAACAAGAGCTAACAAAATTTATGATGAGCAGACAGTGGAGGGAAGAAAAACACATATTGCTAATCCACGGATTACAATTTCTTTAGAATACCATTCATCTAGCAATACGATGTCTCAAATCATTAGGAAAAGATGGGACTTACTTTCCACAGACCACACACTAAATGTGAAAATTACACAAATGCCACGTATTTCTTTCAGACGTAATAAAAATTTGAGGGATATCTTAGTCAAGAGTGACAATCCAGATCAATATATTAACAAGCACACGGTCATCAAAAAAGGCTGTTTCCAGTGTACAGGTTGTGTGACATGTGGACATATGTTGACCGGACCCTCATTTTCTCACCAACACTCAGGCAAAAGATTCTGTTTTCAACACCATATTACATGTCTAACTGACCACATCATTTATTTGATCTCATGTCCTTGCGCACTTCATTATGTGGGAAAAACAGTCCTGACTCTCCCCGATAGGATCTGTGGTCACAGATCAGGAATTATGACAGCGTACAGGGACGGCAAGGCAGAGATGCCAGTGGCAAACATTTTTTAGCAGTTACACCAAAGTCTCCCCTAACTTAAAGGTCATAGCCATTGACCACATACCACCTTTGTTGAAGGGGGGTGACAGGTCCAGATTACTTCTACAACGTGAGATGTTCTGGATGAAAAACTTTGAATACCTTACACCCTACGGGACTTGATGAATAAGTTTCTTTCAATGCATTTCTTAGTTCTCGTTAAGCTATATATATTTAGTTAACATGATTATGTTTGTAGTTAAATATTCCTCATGTCATTGTTTAGAATTGCTCAGTCATATTTAAAGTTTGATTTAGACAGAGTTAGTCCCGGACTTTACATAGGACACGAGGTCATGTGTTTAGACTGGAAGAAAGAATATTCCATCTAAGGCAAAGAAAAGGTTTTTTTTTTTACTGTAAGAACAATAAGGATGTGGAATTCTCTGAATGAAGAAGTGGTTTTATCAGTGTCCATACAAATATTAAAACAGCTACTAGATGCATACTTGCAAAAACAGAATAATCAAGGATATAATTTTTCAATGTAGGGTAATAGCTGCTTGATCCAAGGATTATTATGAAAGTGGAGCGCTGGACAAGTATCAGAGATTAACCAAAGGGTATATATGGAAAAATAGGAAACCTAACGACCTATTAACAAAGAACATATAATGATAGCATAAATACCCTAAATCTCTAGCTTAAATAAGCTCAATGTTATTTGTACAGAATGTTTGACCAATTTGGTTATACATAACATAAAAAGTAACAGATATAATGGATGCACAAGACTAATTAATGAATAGTCCAATGATGTCTGTGCAGACTCCTTAATTCAAAAGTTCCTTTAAATAGTGATACTCCGTGATATAAATGAATATATATAAAAAACAAAGGAAAAAACAATAAATTAGTAGATCTTGGTATCGGCAAAAAAAAAGTTGATGAGATGCAATCCATCCCAAAAATTCAATGTAAAAATCTCATAGAAAAATATAGAAATAAAATGCTGATCACTAGAAGCCAGCCACTAGGACGTATCTGCCTTTATTGCATCCAGCATTTTGACATCTAAACTGCTGATCCGGGACGCCGTGAGCATATAAAGTCGGCACCTAGCATGCACTTTGGGAATCAGCTTGCAGACACTCGTAGATGAGGTCTGTACATGCAGCATTTTATTTCTATATTTTACTGTGAGATTTTTACATTGAATTTTTAATTTAGAGCTAAATAAAGCTATTTCTATTTTATTATCTGTATTGCATCTCATCAAATTGTTTTTTGATGATACCAAGATCTACTAATTTATTGTTTTTTCCTTTGTTTCCATATATATCCATTTATATCACGGAGTATCACTATTTAAAGGAACTTTTGAATTAAGGAGTCTGCACAGACATCATTGGACTATTCATTAATTAGTCTGGTGCATCCATTATATCTGTTACTTTTTATGTTATGTATAACCAAATTGCTCAAACATTCTGTACAAATAACATTGAGCTTATTTAAGCTAGAGATTTAGGGTATTTATACTATCATTATATGATCCAAGGATTAATCTGACTGCCATCTGGGGCAAAGAAGGATGTTTTTTCCTAGTTTGTTGCAAGTGCTTCAAACAGTTTTTTTTTTTTTTGCCTTCTTTTGGATCAACAGCAAAAAATATATGTGAGGAAGGCTGAACTTTATGGACGCAAGTCTCTTTTCAGCTGTGTAACTATGTATCTGTTTATTGGGCCACGTAAAGATTCTTCTTTGCAGGATCTTTGTAGAATTTTGATATGTTTAACACTTGATTATACATTTCGTTTTTGCTTCTCCCTTTAAGATTATTTATTTAGGGAATTTCTATGTATTGCTATTACACAATATTATTTTGATTGATATTGATACTCGTCACCTTGAGATTTTAAACACCTATATATATAGCCGTCCATAAGCTACACACCGCCTAGATCCACTTTGACTGGGGTGCAGGGAACAAGATTGTGAAGTGGGACTCATGCACCTCCTGCCAGCTGATGTACTGCTGTGCAATGACCTGGGCCAGCTAACCTCCACATATTTGCTCAGGGATGGCCCTGAGGAGGCATACCTGGTGACAACCCGACAACCAGCCCTCACCACCCAGGACGGCTCAAACTCTGAGACTTTGGTAGGCACCCATGCCTTTCCCCTTGCCCTGGCCCCCTTACCCTAGGATATCCCAACCAAGTTTGGGAGGGAAGTAGCTTCTGACCCTACCCTTCAGTCCTATAGGGACCGGATGGCCACTAGCCAGGAGGAGTTGGATTTATTTGGGAGAAGGGGCTGCTTATATCCTGCATTGCGGTGCAAGTAGACTCAGGGACAGCTCCTACTACCACCAAGCAGCTGGTAGTAGCCAGGAAATATCGGCATGAGCTGTTGAGGATAGCTCACGATATTCCCCTGGCAGGGCATGTGGGAATTGAGTCATACTAAGGATTGACTCACCCAAAGCTTTTTCTGGCTAGTCATCTCTAAGGATCAGAGACAGTATTGTCGGTCTTGTGATGTCTGCCAGAGAGTGGGGAAGTGGGGCAACCAGCACAAGGCCAAGCTCCAGCCCCTACCCATTATTAAAGACCATTTCGGCAGAGTAGCTGTCAACATCATAGGTCCCCTGGGGAAGCCTAGTTACTCTGGGAAGAAATATATTCCGACCATTGTGGACTACGCGACTCAACACCCGAGACAGTTGCCCTGAGCAATATTCAGGCAGAGATTGTAGCTGGATCCCTGATGTGAGTGTTCTTCCGGATGGATTTTCCTCCGGAAGAACATCTCGAATCAGGGCACCCAGTTTACTGTCAAGATGACTCACCAGCTGTAGAGGTTATGCAGCATTAAAACAATCCTAAACTCCTCTTACAAAGCCCAGATTAATGGCCTGTGCAAGCGCTTCAATGGCATGTTGAAGCAGATGCTCCGTACCTTTGTGGCGACTCACAAGAATTGGGAAAGATTCCTGCCGCATCTCCTGTTTGCATATCTGTAGGTTCCCCAGGATTCCACAGGATTCTCTCTGTTTGAATTAATATTCAAGCGGAGAGTCAGGGGTTAATGTAGACCTTGTTTGAAACATTGGGAGGGAAATGGGGATTAAGAAGGGACCCCCATCGTGCCATATGTGCTTGAGTTTTGGGACTGGCTGGAGGAACTCACTCACCTGGTGTAAGGGAACCTCCAGATGGCGCAGAGGCGCCAGCGCACGTGGTATGATCGGGTACCCAGGAGCTGTAGCTTTTCTAAGTCGGTCAGAAGGTTTAGGGTTTTGAAATCTGTCCGGCATGACAGGCTACAGGCCACCTGGCAGGGCCCATACTGGGTGGTGGAACGTAAATGTGACACTACTTACGTTATCGGTCCTCGCTCGGGTACAGGAGTTCGACGCATGTTGCATGTGAATATGTTGAAGCCCTACCTAGAGCGGAAAGAGGAGGTAGCCATTATGTGTTTCAGCCTCGGAAGATTTTGGTAACTTTCCGCTGCCTGATCTCCTAGAGGATGGAGTTCAGGCAGGGTCCATAGAGGAGGTCCACTTAGGGGACCAACTGATTGAGGGGGAACGCAGACCATCGCTGCAGATTCTGTCTGCAAAGAGTAAGACGTTATCTAATCTGCAAGGGTTTACCCCACTAGCCAGCCACAGGGTAGAGACCCCCAACCTACAACCTCTGTGGCAACCCCCATACAGAATACAAGTGGCGGTTCGGGAGCGTATAAGACCGGAGATCCAGGAGATGCTCCAACTAGGGGTAATCGAACCATTCAAGAGTCCTAGGGCTTCTTCAGTAGTGCTGGTCCCGAAATAAGACGGAGCCACCCTGTTCTGTGTGGACTACAGGAGGCTTAATGACAAGACGGTCTTGGATGCGTACCCCATGCCCCGTATAGACTAGCTATTGGACAGGATGACTCACAGCCAGTACCTCGCCATGATAGATTTGTGTAAGGGGTACTGGCAAATTCCCCTAGCGGCAGATGCTGTCGCCAAGTCGTCATTCGTCACCCCATTTGGCCTGTAAAAATTTAAAGGTAATGCCATTTGGGATGAAGAATGCCACAGCTACTTTCCAAAGGATGATGCACCGGCTGTTGGAAGGCCTCCAGGATTATGCCTGTGCATGCCTGGACGATATATACAGGGACACTTGGGAGACGCATCTAGTACATGTAGGAGCTGTACTAGACCGAATTAGGGAGGCAGGATTAATTTTAAAGCCCAGTAAGTGCTACATAGGGATGGCTGAAGTGCAGTACCTGGGACATCGGGTAGGGTGTGGGAAACAAAAGTCTGAGCCAGCTATGGTTGAGGTAGTAGCTAACTGGCCCCTTCCCTACACTAAGACCCAGGTGATGGCCTTACTAGGGACTGAGGGCTATTATAGGAAATTTGTCCCCAATTACAGTGCCTTGACTAAGCCCCTCACCGACTTGACCCGAAAGAACTTGTCCAGACAGGTACACTGGACCCCTGAGTGTGAGTGGGCGTTCCAAGCCCTTAAGAACGCCCTGATAAATGCCCCTGTCCTAACTGCTCCTAGTCCGCATAAGCGTTTTCTCGTCCACACAGTTACTTCTATGTTTGAATTAGGAGTGGTGCTGAGCCAGGTCAGGGATGATGGCGGAGAACATCCCGTAGCCTACCTCAGTAGGAAACTATTACCCAGGGAGGTGAGCTATGCCGCCATCGAAAAGAAGTGTCTGGCGGTGGTGTGGGCCCTCAAAAAGCTGCAGCTCTACCTCTACCGACAGCAGTTTACCTTACTCATGGATCACAATCCGTTGGTGGGGCTTAACCGGGTCGCTGGGGACAATGCCAGACTGTTATGGTGGAGCCTCGCCCTACAACCATACGTCTTTACCATTCATTACAGGTCCGGTAAGCAAAATGGGAATGCTGAAGGGTTGTCAAGACAGATGGAGTTGGAGAAGTGATCCATGAGTACTCCCCCGGGCATCCCCAAACCGATCCGTTGGGATCAGACTGTGAGGGGGAGCTGTGTTGCAGAACCGCTGCCTATTGATGAATTTTCCCCTTTATTTTATGACCCTTTGCCTGTGCTTTGGCTCCCAGGTGTAGAGTATCTTGGGATACAACCCCTGGGTGTTTGTGAAGTGGACCCCTTGAGTGCCAAGACCATGCAGCGGTTTCACAGGACAGGTTCCACTCAGAACAGGCCTCGCAATGGTCGACCAAAGAAGTTAAGTGCATGTGCTCAACATCATATTCAGAGGATGTCTTTGGGAAATAGACATATGAGTGCTGCCAGCATTGCTGCATAGGTTGAAGGGGTGGGGGTCAGCCTTTCAGTGCTCAGACCATACACCACACACTGCATCAAATTGGTCTGCATGGCTGTCGTCCCAGAAGGAAGCCTCTTCTAAAGATGATGCACAAGAAAGCACGCAAACAGTTTGCTGAAGACAAGCAGACTAAGGACATGGATTACTGGAACCATGTTCTGTGGCCCAATGAGACCAAGATGGTGTCAAGCGTGTGTGGTGGCAACCAGGTGAGTAGTACAAAGGCAAGTGTGTCTTGCCTACAGTCAAGCGTGGTAGCGGGAGTGTCATGGTCTGGGCCTGCATGCGTTCTGCTGGCACTAGGGGGCTATAGTTCTTTGAGGGAACCATGAATGCCAACATGTACTGTGACAGACCATTATCCCCTACCTTCGGAGACTGGGCCACAGGGCAGTATTCCAACATAATAACAACCACAAATACACCTCCAAGACTATCACTGCCTCGCTAAAGAAGGTAAAGGTTAAGGTGATGAACTAGCCAAGCATGTCCCCAGACCTAAACCCTATTGAGGTGGGGGAGCACAAGGTCTCTTACATCCACCAGCTCTGTGATGTCGTCATGGAGGAGTGGAAGTGGACTCCAGTGGCAACCTGTGAAGCTCTGGTGAACTCCATGCCCTTGAGGGTTAAGTCAGTGCTGGAAAATAATCGAGGCCAAACACAATTTTGACACTTTGGGCCCAATCTGGACATTTAAGGGTGTTCTCACTTTTGTTGACAATGGTTTAGATATTAATGGTTTAGTGTGTTGAGTTATTTTGAGGGGACAGCACATTTACACTGTTATACAGGCTGTACACTTACTACTTTACATTGTTGCAAAGTGTTATTTCTTCAGTGTTGTCACATGAAAAGATATAATAAGATATTTAAAAAAAATGTGATGGGTGTATTCACTTTTGTGAGATACTGTATGTAAAGGATCCTGCTATCCATGCAGCGCTGATCTTTGTAGCGTCTCCTGAAATCCAAGCTGAGTAGAGTAAAGTAGTGATTACAGCTCCCAATCCCCCAAACATGAGTCGAGACTTCATGAAGGAGTAAAACGATCTGGTTTATTGATGGCCAAACTCAGCCCTTTTATGATGGTCTCCCAGCAAGGGAACTCCCACATGGGACCTTGTGGAAGACTGTGACAAAATATACAGAACCAATCAGTGTACAGTACAGTATAACCCCTCCTCTATATTCTGGAGATAATTAACTTAAGTGGTTGAAGAGAACCTCATTATCTCCAGGTAGAGAAAAACATGTCCGTTTTTATATTTTAACAAAACTGTATTAAAATCTATAACTTATATTTAGTCAAACATATTCTCCATGTTCCACATACCCCCAGATAGCTTGGATCTGAGCGCATGATATAGGTGAATAGCGCTCAGATCCCACGAACACAGTTCTCAATATCATCGAGTAAAGTTTTAGTTCACCAGTTGTTCGGGAGATTGAATCCGAAAAGAGTTCCATAATTGCACCTACCTGGGGTTGGTCTATCTTGTGTAAAAGGAAAGTACCGAACGGTAAAGTGGTTAACGTGTTCGGGAGTTATTAACCGTATGAACGAGGACTTGGTACGTGTCAGCGGTGTGCGGCTGAATAAGTGTCCGAAAATAGTTCCAGAGGATTGATACCTTTCCACCGCTGAGCGTTCGACGACTTTAAAATGGCGACTGCCACGTTTTCGTCAAACGAACGGGGACCACCATGCCTTTCATCAATTATCTTGCGGTTAACCACAAGGTCTGGGTGGTAAATGAGCGGCACACGACCTCAGTGGGAGGTCGGGTGGTTCGGTAAGTTGTTCGGTTCTTTGAAACTGCACGAAATAGTCATACATACGCATGATTAAATGAAATGCTGTTTCTCTGAGGCTGTTAAAACAGGGATTTTGTTACACTGTATATATAAATTTCCAATTAGTCAATTTGATGTTATTTTTTTATGTTTACATTAAAAAAATATATATTATAGTACTACATTCAACATTTTATCTGAGATAAAAACTAAACAATAAAGTCAATGGTGCTTTTATATCCATGAAAGGAATATTCTGATAATATCTACAGTGCTGTAGCATGCTAGTGAATAGCTTTTTAACATTCGCATCTTGTCTAGATATTGCTGAGGATTTAGTGACTTGAGTTAGAATTCTCCAGAGCTCTGGGGACAATGGCTAGCTTACTACATAAGAGGAATTGGCAAGTTTGCAGTCACTCCAATTAAATTGAGATGGATCGCATGCTGATTTCCTTCAAGTACTATATCGCTAAAGAAGTTAGAAGTGTAGAGTGTGTTGGTCAGCATTTTAAATAATGTTCAACCATTTTTTAAGGGAAAAATAAAAAAATAAAAAAAAGGACTACAGATGTTGCATGCAAAAATTTTGTTTTAAGATTTAAGCCATTAATTCAAGACATGTATGTATAATGCCATATATTACTATATATTTGATCGTATTTATGTAACTGCATTGGACATTAAATACCAGTGATTTTTTTTCAAAGACCATAGAGTGCATCTCTTTTCCTTCCACTATCTATACCCAGCGTGGGATTGCACCAGGGCATAGTTTTTCATATCTATATTCCTTGAAAGGGTGAGTGCCACTATATCTGTATATATATATATATATATATATATATATATATATATATACCGTATATACTCGAGTATAAGCCGAGTTTTTCAGCACATTTTTTGTGCTGAAAAACCCCAACTCGGCTTATACTCGAGTCAGTGTCTGTATTATGGCAATTTGCATTGCCATAATACAGACAGGGGCTGTGGGGGCTGTCAGAGATGTTACTTACCTCTCCTGCAGCTCCTGTCAGCTCTCTCCTCCTCCACGCCGTCCGTTCAGCACCTCGGTCAGCTCCCAGTGTAAATCTCGCGAGAGCCGCGGCTCTCGCGAGATTTACAGTGTGAGCTGACAGAAGAGCTGACCGGACGGCGCGGAGGAGGAGAGAGCTGACAGGAGCTGCAGGAGAGGTAAGTAACATCTCTGACAGCCCCCACAGCCCCCCCACTGAACTACCAATCCCACTGGACCACCAGGGAAGGAGCCCCCCTCCCTGGCACGCTAGCAAGCAGGGAGGGGGGACAAAAAAAAGTATAATAGTAATAAAAATAAATTAATTAATTATATAACAAAAAAATGAAAATAATACAATAATAATAAAAATAGTAATAAAAAATAATAATATAACAAAAAAAATAATAATAATACAATAATAATAAAAATCGTAATAAAAAAATAATAATATAACAAAAAAAATTAAAATAATAATAAAAAATATATTGAAATGCCCACCCCCCACCAAGGCTCTGCATCACACTCTGCATCACACACACACACTGCATTCACACACACACACACTGCATTCACACACACACTGCACTCACACTGCATTCATATACACACTGCATTCATACACACTGCATTCATACACACTGCATTCACACACACTGCATTCACACACACACACTGCACACATACTGCACACATACTGCACACACTGCACTCATACACACTGCACTCATACGCACTGCACTCATACGCACACACTGCATTCTCATACGCACACACTGCATTCATACACAAACACTGCATTCATACACACACACTGCATTCATACACACACACTGCATTCATTATATACACACACTGTAAATAAATATTCAATTAATATAATTTTTTTAGGATCTAATTTTATTTAGAAATTTACCAGTAGCTGCTGCGTTTCCCACCCTAGTCTTATACTCGAGTCAATAAGTTTTCCCAGTTTTTGGGGGTAAAATTAGGGGCCTCGGCTTATATTCGGGTCGGCTTATACTCGAGTATATACGGTATATATATATATATATATATATATATATATATATATATATATATATAATGCCATTTTTACACCATCAGCATATTATTTTCATAAGATATATAGAGAGATTTTATTTTTTACTTAACTTTAGTTTTCAATGCACAACCAAGGCGTTTGCAAAAAAAATTCGAACAATGAATGAATTTATGCTAAAATCTTTCATTTAAAAAAAAAAAAACAGGAAACAAATAAAAGCAGAAAAGTGTATAGGATGTGATATTTTGAAAGTATTAAATCTTAGATTTTTTTTAATCATTTAAGTGATTGTTTTGTTCTATCTTACAATTATAGCATGTATTCAGTTTTTAATTCATAATGTGTGCACACTTTATTATGTTGTTTGTTAAAAGTTAAATTTACAAGATATTTGATAACAGGATTGTACATAGACCCAGAGCCTAATCAGTGCCTTGTAATTGTCTTAAGAAGACTCGTATTTTCCATCAAAATATAATAATCATTTAGCACAGCCACTTGGTATGTAAATATCTTTTTGACAGCTTTAAAACATAACATTGAAGCACATATTGTGTTTACAAAAGGGTAATTTCTTTCCACCTGATTCTAAATTTTAATGTGATCCAAAATGAATACACAGTTATATTAAATTAATAACATTTTATATTAATAATATTTTTATATCTATCACAGTGATTCACATCACACGCATACTGAAGAGCTAGCAAGAGGTAGAAGTATGAAAATCAAAGGTAAATCAGACAATAAAGAATAGTAATTTTTCTATAATAATGCTGTAATACAGCGACTTGGGATGAATCCAACATTTCAGCTTCAGTGCTGTCATCAAGTGATCAATGTCTGTTCAAGCATGTGAGAACGCTCAAACAAAATGTGATAAATTTGATGATAAGATTAAAAAGGAAGAAAAGACCTTTATTATGCTGAAGTCACGTTCATACAATGATTCGTAATAATCAACATAATACATATAGCAAATTACAAGTTGCCCAAATCGTGATGAAAATATAGGTATGTACTGAGGGCCTTCCACCTGGACATATAGGGATCGCACATATGTCCAAGCAATGTAGACAACATCATTTGTCTTTGATGTTAACGTAAATACTAATTTTGCATGACCATAAGTCAGAACGGATAGGATGTATAGTTGGTATGTATTGAATGAGTGGCCCAAAGCAGGTATCTAGCAATTGTATTGAATTTTATGACCAGGTGTTACAATTTTGGAGCCACATGTTCTTGTATGTTGACAGAGATGGACAGTCTGTATACCTCTATTCCTCACAAAAAGTCAGAGTTCATTGATTTTCTATAATCATTTTTGTTATAGACTAGATTTGGGGATGCTGAATACATTTGTTTTTGCTGAATAAATTTGACTGAAAATTTTTCATTTTCGTTGATGCATTAGTTGAGTTCATTCAAATATAGTCTATGGAAACAAATCACTAAAAGGTATTGAGATGAAATTAAAATATGTTAAATAGAAGCCTATCACTGTACTGCAAACTATACACCGTATTTACTAAAATCTAATGCACCATCACATCTAATGCGCACCTCAATTTTTTAAACCTGGAAGCTGAGGTATGTTTTTGCTGACAAATGTAGTGCGCATTTATACAAAAAGATACTACTATACAACACTGCGCTACAATGTTTATTTCCATATACCATAGTAACATTGATGACATTTCAATTTTAGTGTTGCTTGTTAAAGTCTATTCTTTATTAAGCTCTCTTTCAGGAACAAAATTTGTTTGTTTGAATTCACCAGTTTGAATTCACCAGTCTTAATTTGCCTGTGTGAATTCGCCTGTTTGGATTAGTCTGTTTGAATACATCTGTTTCACTTTGTCTGTATCACTTTGTCTGTTTCAATTTGTATGTTTGAATTCACCAGAATGAAATTTGCAGAAAAAAATCAAATTTTGCCCCGAATGTAATGTGCCATCGAATCTAATGCATTTTTAAATTTTAGAAACTTTATTTTTTTTAAAAGGTGCACAGTCGATTAAAGTAAATACAGTATGTAATATTTATATGTATATATATTTTGCAGTACCATGATAGACTTCTTTTTCATGCTCTGTTAATGAAGCTAATCTAATTCAGAATTCAGTTGAGCAAATACTAACTGAATAGAAAAGTGTTTTTTTTTTCCATTCAAAGTTGGCCCACATTAAGTCAGTAATTGCAATTCTAAGCCTTGAGTTACTTTTGAGCATTCGGTTGGATATTTTAAGCAGTCGGTCCAGCTAATCTCTGTTTTTTTTTTCTTTATTATTTATTGATCTGTTTGATTTCTTTATTTGACTTAATTGCTGTCTCCAACCATTAATCACCTCTTTTTTTGGCATCATGAACAGAACACTGAATCACGAAACAAAAAAAGCTATTCAACAATTGTCCATGTAATTTGTTCATGATACATCCATATGGCACTTAGGTGGGTCCTCCTCATTGTGTAACTTAGAGCGGCCAAAATTAAGATGAATTCCAATTTGTTTGAAACCAGTGCAATTTGTTTGAAAAAGTCTATTATAGACCTTCCAACAATATCAATTTAACTTTCCTAAGGAAATTCATAGGACATCATAGGCACAATTAAATATTGACCTTAGTCAGTTCACACTTGTTCGTTATCAAACTAGCCAATATGGAGTCTCAGTGATGGACAAATAAAACATGTGAGTGAGTCTCTTTTTCAGAGAACCAGAGAGGTCTTGGAAGATTATAGATAAATTACATGACTTTGTAAGAATGTCTTTGTCTTTTGGCAGGTCAGATAAAATAATATAAAATATGTTATTTAAATAAAAAAATAGAGAAAATAGTTTTTCTTCATGTATTGGAAAATACTCACCCTAAACACACTTCTCTTAAAAACATAAATCCAGAAACTGTAATAAAATGAATCAATTTAACTGCATTCAGAGAAGTAAATCTTATCTAAATGTCATTGTAGAGTAATCACACTTCTTGCAAGTTTTACAGGCAAAGATGCTAAAATAATAAGTTGTGTTCTGTTATGTAAACCAAATGTCTGAATCAATAGAGGGTACAGTACATTTTAACACTGGAGTTGTTTTGTGCATGACTCATTGCATATCATTGTTATGTTTGTTAGAAAAATGATATTATATTAGAACTTAATACATGTCTATTCAATATAAAAGAAATACATGTAATGATTTGTTTAGCTTCTGCTTGTGTTTATTTTGCAAGAATATTCCATTTCATCTGTAAAGTGAAACACTTCACAAATATTATATCAAACTGATTTTTGATCAGATCAGTGACCTTTTAAAATGCTGTTATACATTCTTAACCCCTTAAGACTGGAGGGAGTACAATTCCGTCAGTTTTTAAGCTGCTCTAAACGCCGTCGGGCGTAATTGTACACCCTCCGTTTTTTTTTTTACTTACCCGGTCGCCGGCGATCCCACGCCGCCGATCAACGTTGGGGGGACTCCCAGTGAGCCCCCCGCGGCACGTCCGCCCTCTTCAGCCCCCCCGGGCCATGTGAGAGTGAGGTCCTTGCGAGGACCTCACAATCACATGGCCGGGATAGCTGGCTGCAGCATTGCCAGCAGGGGGACTAACTGTAATGACAGTTAGTCCCCCTGCTGGCTGGAAATAAAATAAAATTAATTAAATAAGTGTAAAAAAATATATATATACTTAGATCATATATATATTATATATATATATATATATATGATCTAAGTATATATACACA
Organism: Pelobates fuscus; assembly: GCF_036172605.1. NCBI lineage: Eukaryota > Metazoa > Chordata > Amphibia > Anura > Pelobatidae > Pelobates > Pelobates fuscus. The sequence continues at coordinate 324,044,015 of NC_086318.1, read as the reverse complement.
TATACATACACACACATACACTGTCTAGGTGTATTTTACTACTAATATATATATATAATTATATATATATATATATATATATATTAATATCAAATTACACGTAGACTGATACTGATTAAATATATATATATATAATTATTGTTATATATATATATATTTATATATAATATAAAAAATAAATATGTAAATACGTAAAAAAATTCAATAATGAAAAATAAATAATTAAAAAATATATAGAAGTGTGTTATTTCGTTCTAACTGTATTGTGAAATTAATATATATATATATATTTATATCAAAATACACGTAGAACGAAATAATATATATATCTATATACATAAATATATACGTATATATCACTATATATATACCTATATATAAATAAAAATATTTAAAAAAAAGTATATATATATATGTATATATATGTATATATACACATATGTATATATATATATATATATATATATATATATATATATATACATATATTAATTCTACACATATATTTATGTAATATTTTTACATAATTAGGTATCCTAATTAATTACAATTAGCGGGACCTGCCTGACAACCCATGCCGAAAGTATAGGGAATTTAATTAGCTGGCACTATATTTAACCCTATAACTTTCCAAGACACCATAAAACCTGTACATGGGGGGTACTGTTTTACTCGGGAGACCTCGCTGAACACAAATATTAGTGTTTCAAAACAGTAAAATGTATTACAATGATGATATCGCCAGTAAAAGTGAAGTTGTTTGCATCTTTCACGCACAAACAGCACTTACACGTACGATATTATTGCTGCAATACTTTTTACGGTTTTGAAACACAAATATTTGTGTTCAGCAAAGTCTCCCGAGTACAACAGTACCCCTCATGTACAGGTTTTATGGTGTTTTCAAAAGTTACAGCGTCAAATATAAGGCTTGTGTTTCATTTTTTTCACATTAAAATTCGCCAGATTGCTTACATTGCCTTTGTGACCATATGGTAGCCCAAGAATGAAAATTACCCCTATGATGGCATACCATTTGCAATAGTAGACAACCCAAGGTATTGCAAATGGGGTATGTCCAGTCTTTTTAGTAGCCACTTAGTCACAAACACTGACCAAAATTGGCGTTTTTTTGCATTTTTCACACACAAACAAATACTAACGCTAACTTTGGCCAGTGTTTGTGACCAAATGGCTACTAAAAAAGACTGGACATACCCCATTTGCAATACCTTGGGTTGTCTACTATTTCAAATGGTATGCCATTATGGGTGTAAATTTAATTCCTGGGCTACTATACAGTCTCAAAGGTAACGTAACCAATCTGGCGAATTTCAATTTCAAATGTAACGTGCTATATTTGACCCTGTAACTTCCCAAAACACCATAAAACCTGTACATAGGGGGTACTGTTTTACACGTGAGACTTTGCTGAATACAAATATGTGTATTTTATTGCAGTAAAAGCAAACAGTATTATGACATTGACAGTTAAAATGTCATGTGGAACTAAAGAAAAATAACAACATTTCTTATTTTCTCCCATTTTTTTTCATTTTAAATTATGTTTCATAGCTAAATATTTGATATTAAATGAAAGCCCTGTTTCCCCTGAATAAAATTATATATAATAAGGGGGGGTGCATTTAATATGAAAGAGGTGAATTACGGTTGGACAGACATATAGCGCAAATGCCAGGTTTTGTTTACGTTTTGTTTTGTTCACAACTTGTACATTTGTCTCAGTCCTTAAGGGGTTAAATGTGATTATGATCCAATGGATTTCTTACTGTCTAGAATAGAATCTTTCTTTTTTAATTTTTTTTTCTTTTTTATTTAAGAATAGTAAATAGCAGTTATTGTCTTGTAGGGCATCATGTTTGGAACGTTAGAAAGCATGTTTTAATTAATTTAAATGACAAAGCTTAAGAAAGGCAACTCAATTTCCAAAATGTTGATCCTCTCTGAGTATTTATCCATAAGGGATATTGATTACGTAGTTGAATGAAATATATTGCTACCAGAACTGACAGAGACATTATCATGCATGATTTCAAGCTAAATACACCTGCTTGTTAGGCATAAACTATCTGTGCTTTTGGCCACCAGAGTCTTCCTGGTTTTTGTCATGCTCATTAATTTCAAATGGACACATTCTTAGAACAAAAATATCATCCATGTGAGTGTATTTTGTAATTATTACATTTAATGAGCAAAATTCTACCACATTTTGATGTAGTAAATTATGTGATGTTTAAGTTAATATAAAAGGAACAACCCATACACATAATGCACCTGACTTAGCTTTTTGCATCTTGTCTGTTATATTTGTGACAATTCATAAAAGTTCAAATTTCAATAGAAATCAGCCCTTTTTTTAATTGGGGACAGAAACACCTCCCTGGCTGTAAAGCAGACAGCTAAAAATGGGATTCTTCTATTTCTGTTAGTGTCACAGAACAAATGGAAGCAGCAGATGTGCTGGGCTACCCACGTCTTAATGAGCTCATTGAGAAGCATGGGAAAACTGCACTTGATGCTTCAACACAGATGCTTCTCGAAGAGAAGACTGTGATTGGTGAATTGCTCAGCACAGAATAAACGTTTGTGTCAGGGAAAGGGGGTTGTTTGCATAGGCTGCAAACAACAGGTCTGCAGTTTTTGCAAGCTTTTTTTCCATATACACCAAAAGAAAACCTGAAGGAAAAAATGCATGCATGTTTTCTTTTGGTGTTAATCAACTAAATTGTTAAAAATGAAAAATAACAATTTTCAGTGGAGTGTTCCTTTACATCCCTTTAATTTCAAAGTAATTAAATTTGTGTAACATTCATTTTTTACACTTTATCAGTGACATTTTTATTTTACTCTGTCTGAATGAGTGATATTTGATAATAATCACACACAATTTGATGATAGAATTATTTTTCCCAGCCATAATATATAGAACTATCTCTGTAAGATGATATGATTTCTATCACCTCTCAGATGTAATTGACAACACTGTGAATTATTAGGCCACAAATCATAAGACATATTTTAGTCTTTATAGAGCAAATTGGCTTTCAAAAGATACATCTTTCAAAATATAGCATTGTATGTGTCAGTGTAAAAAAACAGTAGATATATAAGAGACATATACTAATCATTACACTAATTAAGAATGATTGTTGTATTAAAAAAAATGTAGTGATGATCCAGGAACTAATTTGACAGCAAAAAATAATTCATATGTTCAATTAAACATATATTTGACATCTAAGTATGCAATCTACAGACTTATCTTAATATGTTTAGTTTTACTGTAAAACAGAGTTACACATGGGATCATTCGTGGCCAAACACTGTAAGCAAAAGCAGACAAGCTTGCCAGGAAACAGCTTGTTCCAGCTCTGTAATTTAGATCCATAAACAACTGAATAATATTGTTAACAATTCCAATAGTTAAACAATGCCTTTAGGGTTTTAGAGAAACCCTAATTAGGGATTATTCTAGCCTCGGTGAGGGAATAATCTAAATTTTAGACAGGAGGCGAATATTTGCTATACCTTCTTTACTGAAAGCTCCAGCAGCAAAGAAACAGTTAACAGAACTTTTCAAAACAACCAATCAGAACAAAGCAACAGTAGTATAAAACCCCTAAGCAGGCTCTTCCACTTCCTCTTTCTTTGATGAGGTCGAGCAGGAGAGCAAGGAAACCAACGAATCCACCTTGGAGCAGACAGATCCAGAGAAACAATCGTCAAGCCCAGAGAGAAAACAGATTACACTGCAAGAAAAAGGAAAACATTGTGAAAGTAAATTGTCAGGGCAAGATGTCATATCCATACAAATCACTTGCACATCATAATATCTGATGAATAAACAAAGTCTACAGATCTTATGAAGACCTAGTATCTAGTATGTACCTAAACTAAAAGGCATTGACGAAACATAATTACAACACAAACATGATGAATAAAATGCACACAGACAATCATCAATGAATAATAGAAATAACCTTTATTATGTAAAACCATGCATTCACAAAACATAACAATATTCCCAATTAATTATAATAGAATAAGACCCAAATTAAGGGAGGGAACGTAAAAAAAGGGGGGGAAATATTCGCCTCCTGTCTTTAATAAAATTTAGATTATTCCCTCACCGAGGCTAGAATAATCCCTAATTTTATGGCAGGACAGGAGGCTTCATATTTGCAATTTTAATGCCCAAACAGTAGAACCAGAAGCAATATGAGATAGAGGACTGAAATAAAAGGAGAATGGAAAAAAACATTCCCTAAACCAAGCAGCAGTGTAGAGAAAATGCAGAAGGCACCCAACGGCTTCCAAAGTTGTTGAGGTGACAGCACCCCAAACCAAAAAGTGTCCGAGAGGAACTCTCAAGGTCAGCCAATGAGAGGATCCACCAAATCCAACGGGCGAGCGAAGATGCAGAAACAGTCCAAAATGGCCGTACGCAGAAATCAACAGCTGTCCATGAGTAGACGGACGAAAGAACCAGATCCTGGATCTACATGGTCATGTACAACCTGTCAGAACTGTGGCCTATCAGGAGAATAGAGGTACACCACAGAGGACGAATAGAAATGAAATATGTGTGGAGACAAAAGCCGATGTACTGAACGGCAAGAAGGAAGAAGACACTACGTCAATACCATGACATCAGAACGCCATGAAATACAGGATGTACTGGGGAAAACCGTAAACTGGTCATTCCTCAGGTCATTCCTCAAGGAAATGCAGAACTCCTGATACCACTAGAATTGAGGAATAGCGAGAGATAGGGCTCCCGTAAGGTATACCCCTCTTGGTAGACTGCAGACCAAGAGATCCTTACCAATGCCAGAATCTTGAGAAAATGCACATGAGTCGTCCACTAGCTGACATAGGGTGTGAATGGCCCCATACGATCCTACCCTGAGAGGGCAACTCAGCCAGACAATGGTGACAGCCATAGGGACCCAAACATCTCTCCAGACACTAGTCGTGGCAGGCTACCCCTGTGGAACCCACACAGGACATTAAGAGACAGGGAGTCGTAGATTGCCTTCCCATGGCAAACTCCAGCAAAAAGGGGAAAGCACGGAGGACTCCTCCGAAGTGGTGTGGCCAGGCAAAACGACACTCCCAGGAATTCAGTCTGAAGCAAAGCCCGAAGTATCCTGGAGGTAAACGGGATGTGTACGCCCCGAAGGAGACCAAGCTTGGAAAACGCGTCCCTCGCCGAGGGTTCGGCAGCCAGCTGGAGAACCGCTCTGTATAGCGGTTCACACCAAATTTAATCATGCCAGTATTCAAGACTCCAGAGGGTGAGGCAACCAATCATTGGGGTCTCTCCATGGTCGGGTGAAGCCGCCCGCCACATGAGTGTCTCGTCCCGCAGACATTCTGTCACAAATGACGAATACTTGTCCAGACGCTATAGATAGCGATCCTACGTGAGATCCGACTGCAGTCTGTAGTGGGCAACCAGTGATAAGTCCACGCCGGAAGTTAGCGAGCAGTACTACTTCCCCTGAGAAAACTGTGAATGTTGAATAAACCTGCAGGTAGTTCCATGCAGTTGGCACAAAGAGGTCCCTCCCCCGGACTCCAGAGTCCAGGCCGAAGTTGGTTGGGGTCTGAAACTCCTAGGTAGGCCAGGTCCCCCTATGTCGGAGTCATCAATTAAGTTTTAGATGAGGTTCGTCCGAGGTCACATGATTCGGTCATACCAGGCCGAAGACCCGAGAAAGCGTCATGATGGAGCGGCTAATAGTACCGGATCCTGGAGGTATGGCCTCGATGGCAAATAACAACTGGTCAATCGACCGGGTTGGGCCCCTAAGTGTGACTCGCGGGTTGCAGAGCATATGCCCGGTATTTTCCTTGAAGACGGACATCTTGGTCCTCAAGAGGCGGAGCACCGCCTGGACCGTATATTCTATGAAAGACCAGAAACTGGGTTGCCTGGGAGTGAGTCAGATTCAATATGTCCATGTTGATGGCAAAATCCATGCGGGTTTCTCTCATGTCTAGTTGAGGGAGAGAACCAATCGTCCACGCCGAGCATCTCTCTGAGGGGATGAGTGCCCTCCGTCTCGGAGTGTCCACAGGCGACATGTGCATTGGGAGCATGTAGCGTGGGGATGGGGCGGGAGTTCACTCCACCACACCCTTCGCCCAGCATGGCAACTTCGGAATGGACGCCTCTTTGGTCATGCGTATCGCTCATGGAACGGTCCAAGGTTCCGCAACCTTGATCCTGAGTGTTTGCGGGGTCCTTTCCGAACTCCGTCATGAAGACTGATCCTCTTGATGAATCCATCCGTTAGCCAACGCGTACCGGGGTGCTTGGTGCAGCGTCTAGGGTGGCTGGTGGAGTGTCCCCTGTAGGGTACCGATGGTTTCTGGCAGTGGGGTCAGCGGGGCGGCATGAGGACAGGCCAAGTGACCTTCTGGGTACGGGAGATTTGTCCTTCGGTCGTGATTGCATAACTGCCATAGAGGTAACACTGTCGGAGTAATACCTGGTGCGGCCAGCTGGGGGTCACCCAGCATGCAAGAGGGGTCACCCAACAAGCACAAGCATACCATGCAGTATAGGCCAGCAGGGGAGGGGGTCACCCTCAGTCTGAACATAATCGGACACTGTAGGTACAGTAGTGCCATAGTGGTTAGCCGTATAATAAAGTAACCAGATATTGCCGGTCCAGCAGTGCAGAAGGCAGGAGGGGGACACCCTCATATAACCATAACTGGGCATTGCAGATCCAGCAGTGCTGTAGGTAAGAGTGTGGTATCATAGAGGTCTGTACACCCAGTAGTGCAGTCAGCGAGAGGGGGTCACCCTCATTATGGTTATAACGGGACCCTTTAGGTCCAGCAGAATAGTCCACAGGAGGGGATCACCCTCAGTATCTGCGTATAGCAGGGCACCGTAAGAACAGTAGCTCAATCAGTGGGAGGGGTACCCTCTTTTACGGGTATACCCGGACGCTGCAGGTCCAGCAGTGCAGACTGTAGGAGGGGTTTCCCCTCGGTATGATAATAATGGGACATTGACGGAGCATTAGTGTAGGAAGCAGGAGGGGGTCCCCCTCAGCATTAATCCTACAGGACACCGTAGAGCCAGCAGGATACTCATTGGTAGCCATGTTGCCAGAGGGAGGGGGTCACCCAGACCACAATGGCATCATACATCCATTGTTATGGTCCAGTAGCAGGTAGAGCCCCAGAAATATGGACGGGGGGGGGGGGGTGGTCATCCCCCATAATAACACGGCTGTATGTGGGGCCAGTTAGTCCCCCTGAGGGGTAGAAGGGTCCATATAGCTAGAAGCTGACTCACATCTACAGACCACTCAGGTATTATCTTAGGATACTCTTTCGAAGTGTATGTATAGTGGAAAAATTGAAGTCCCTTGCAGAAAGGGCAGCAAATCCTAGGCATGGGAGCTAGGTGCTGAAAAACAGGCCATTTAATTTTTATGAGAAAAGACTGAACCTTAAGAGAAAGACTTGATTAGCATATATCACATGTGGCATAGCCTTGTTAAACAATTATTTTTTAAACAATGATTTTTAAATCTGAGCTTCACATGTAATTAGTAAAATACAAACGTGACAAGTCTACTGCTAAGATAGAGAACATAGTCACATTGCATCAGACATCATAATAAGCTGCAGTTGTGAGCTGTGAGAGTGCCTGGGACAGATCCTGCTATCCAGGATCTGTTATATATGCAGCATGTGAGACAGGCACAGTAAATAGTGGGATAGCTGAAAAACTGGGCTATCTCCCCTGATAGAGGGGAGGCTGGCCACATGGCCAGCAGGCAGCAGGGTGGGTGAGACTGGGCTGTTCGCAACGCACGGAGCCCATGCGGCTCCAACAAAATGGCCACCACGGCTCCAACAAAATGGCCCCCACAGCCAAAAAAAAAATAGTGCGGCCTACCGCGTGGTGATCGCGCAGCACTGACACGGTTGAAAAAGCTGCTCAGCAAGCGGCCAGGGGCCGCGGGGAGCAGGTGGGGAATAAGGGAGAAAGGGTATGGGCGACAGAGCCCAGGGGGGGAACCTGGGGAGGGGAAACAGATTACAGGCAGAGCCAAAGCATCATAGCAGGGACACCCATTCCCCATACAGCATAGTGAGAAAAACTGCATAAAGTAACCCAGAATAATGATAAATCAATGAGCAGTATCCAGAATCTATCAGATAAATAGCCTAAATACAGCAACAGATGTTAACAAGTGATACAGCAGCTACGTAGCATGAAGTGGTATAGGAAATAACACAGCAGACAAACTGTTAAAACAAATCCAGCAAGAAACCTGCCTAAATAAATCCAGCAACTAAGCTGCCTAAACAAACCTAGTAAATAGACAGATTAAATAGAGTGTTTAAATAAACAAGCAGCATGTCGGATAAAAAACAACCCAGAGCAGAGACAACTCTGAGTTGGTGAGTGCTCATCTGGAGGCAGCAGCAAAAAAATAGGAAGTGGAAGAGCCTGCTTAGGGGTTTTATACTACTGTTGCTTTGTTCTGATTGGTTGTTTGGAAAAGTTCTGTTAACTGTTTCTTTGCTGCTGGAGGTTTCAGTAAAGAAGGTATAGCAAATATGAAGCCTCCTGTCCTGCCATAAAATTGAGATTTTATCAAGATAACTTTAGATACAATGTATTTAATCCTACTAAATGATTTCACTCTATAAATCGTGTGTATTACATTAGATCATGACTTTGCACAATTAGATGGTTACTTTACAAGTTCATTCGTTTGTTTGTTTTTCATTACAATAATGAATTTATGGATTTTAAAATAAATGAATCACAAACTAGTGATTATAAAACTATGGTCATGATGTAATATTCTTGGATAAGCTTTCCAAATAATTTTATCTTTTTTAATTGACTTTTAAAATTAATTTTATAAAAATATTTAAATTTTACAGTATTATGATATGTTTTCATATATGTCGATGTATTTTTTGAATATTATATGTTTTTATATTTTAATAATTTGAACAAAATCTTTTGAAATGCTTAGCCAATAAAATTAAATCAAAGCCCATCTTCTGGATTCTCTTAGCAGAGTAAGGGTTGACTTAATTTTCCCAAAAGATTTCAATGGGGAAATTGCTATTCAGTAATTGGAGTAAATCCATACTCCACTGAACTATGAGAACCCCAGCCCTAACACACGCAAGTACACACACATTCTCTATGATGAAATGTCCCCACTTTCTGGACCTTACCATATTAAGGGACTATGTCCTGCAGACACTGGTTATAGGTTCATGGTATTATTTTTTTTTTTTTTTAAATATTAATGGCCATACAAAATAAATAAAAAAATGTTTTAAAAACTTGAGCTCTTTGTAAACATTTAGTTGTAGGCCTGACTAACTTTGGACAGCTACATTGCTTTTCAGCTGTAACATAATACTTAATAACACTATCCCAGGAATACTTTTCATGCTCAGTTCCTTATTTCCCTGATGGCTCTGTGTTTTGTTTTTTTATTACTTTATTTTATTTGATTGCAGTATTTTTTTTCAGCTAATGCGCCTTAGCAATTTTTTTTAGGTACCAAAACAGGGATTTTAAGCTTAGGTGATTTTCCTTAAGTGGTCCTGTTTATAATTTGTTTGTTTCTTTTGCAGTTTTGCTTCTAATAGGTTATATATTAAAGTTATATTGCATTAAAAGCTATATACAGTCATGGGAAAAAGAAAGTAAAAACTCTTTGAAATATGATTTTACATATCAGGACACAATACAAATCATTTGTTCCTTATCAGGTCTTAAAATTAGGTAAATACATCCTCAGATGAAAAACAAGACGTGACATATAACACCATAGAGTTTATTGGGGTCTATTCACTAAATATCAAATTGATTTTAAATGAAAATAGAATGTTTTTGTCACATGCATAGTAAATATATATATATATATATATATATATATATATATATATATATATATACTATGCATGTGTAACAGTACAAATTATTGTAACATCATAAAATATCAAATATTGGAAAATCAGATTTAATTAATAAAAACAAAGATAGATGAGTGAAATCCTTTTTTACATCCATTTTTAAATTATTATTTAAGAATGAGGGGGGGCGGAGCCAAGCCACAGAACTGGACGGACACACAATACAAGAGCTCTGCACAGAAAACCAGGAAAATCAGGAAAAAAAATGGTTTTTCATACCCCGAATGCTTGCATCGCATACTTGCAGCTGCCAACCATGACATGGGACGAAAGACCAAGGAGCTTAAGCCGGAAAAGCAGTGATTGGGCATGAATATTGGGGACCTGTGGCACCAGGCCCAGAGCGGCATGGCTCCCAAAATGGCTGACTTCTCGGACAACGACACAGAGATTTCCAACGACATCTCCCTGGGAACAGCAGCGGGATACCCGCCAGAGCAGAGAGCCCTCAGGCCTTCCACCTCTCACCCAGCCTTAGCACATGTAACAACAGCGTTCATGAAGGATCTGCTCGCAAACCTCCAGCACACACTCCAGGCAGATATGGCCCACCTCAGGAAAGACCTCTTAGGCCTCACAAACCGCATGGTAGCACTGGAAACTGACACACGCCAAAATTCCCAGCAAACAGCTCAACTTCAACGGGCAGTGCATGACCTGCAACTACAACAGGCAAACACAGACACACAGCTTGCTGTGATGGAGGACCAGAGGCACAGGCTAAACCTCAAAATTAGGGGAATATCCGGCGACTTCTCACGGCACTACTACCACCCAAGCAGGCAAAAATGGTGGGGCTGGAGGGGATATTCTGCCTACAAAAAGCAGCAAAAGCACCAATCACAGCACTGAGAGACCTCCTGGTCAGATTTCAAAGCGGCAAGGATAAGGCAGCTGTCATGGCCGCAGTTTGGAACCACTCACCATACACATTCGAAGGCATGCCGCTAACATTCTACGTGGACATATCTGGAAGCACCATGGCATGGAGGAGATCACTCCAGCCCTTTACCACGCTCCTCCATACTAAAGGCATCACCTACAGGTGGAAAATACAGCGCACACTGGAAATACTACACGGCACAAGAACCCTCCGGTTGCACTCCCCATGATTAATGTTTAACGTTGTATTACTTGCTTCTTGATTTATGTTGTCTCTACAGTTTACTACCATGGTTTTTATCTGTACGTTAAATATGACTCTCGCTATTCCTATGTTTGGGGACTATGGTTAGCACGGCCTACCAGGAGATTTGACTGGCACACGGGGGACTTGGAGCGACGATCACCTCCATACAAACGAACACCGAACTCTAACCCATAGCACCACACCTCCGACCACACGCCCACCACACCCCACAACCTCAGGGAGGACCAGCACCAAAGCCGGGCAATATGGTCACCCATACAACACAAGAGACCACAAGACCACAACACAAGAGACAACCATGCCAGAACCCTAGGCGACAACCTGTTCGGCAGAGTCCCCTCACCCATCCAGAGAACCACATACACCAGTGAAAGCTTTAATCCCCCCCCATGCACCCCGACAACTATGGGACCCCTAGTACCTGACGACAATTAAGTACACATACCGACATGCAAACCCCTGGCCAGTAGCCCTCCCAGCTAAAGGCCCCGACATCCAAGTCAAGTATCAAGAACGCCGAATCTACACAATACTGTACTGGGTGTCAGTATATAAATTGCCCCATCACTAGATATGTCCTCGGTCACTCGCAACCACAGGGGGAGAACTAACATGCGATTACCCTACAGAACAATTCTTAACGACCCACACGCTACTCATATTAACTGAGAATATACCCTAACAGCCCACCAGAACTGGACACCCTGACCCTGGGGAACTCACCTATGCTCTAAGGAGTTAAGCTGGATCACTAACGCGGTCAGAAAAAACAGCCCGTATGACCCAAAGACCGACCGAATCCACAAGGTACCGAAGCTACATTACAGTCTGAATTTAGCTTAAATAACAGGCGGATGAGCACCCGCACACCCTCTATTCCCATAGCCACATGAACCAGAGTGACTTACACGACTCACCACCTATTAAAAAATGTGCAATGTTTAAATGAAGCCATGTTAATAACCTTAAGAATTGTTGCTATTACGCTGGTCTGAGCTGTCGTAGCTATGCCAGATTGTCTGTAATTTTATGCACAACAAAATAAAGAATATAAAAAAAAAGAATGAGATAGCATAGTTGTCTTTATAAATTGAAATTTAACAATGACAATTGCAGTGTAGTCTGCTAGATCCATTTTTAAAATTTTAAATATAACATTAAACTGTTATAAAAATGGCAATTTATCAATTTATCAAGTCATCAAGAAAATAATATCTAAGGATGTTGAACAAGGTGGTTTACATAAAAAAAAAAAAAAAAGAATATGGGATATGGTACACGTGAGTAATGATGAGGTATTGTTTTGCCAGCTACTTGAATTGTAATTCTAGGAGAATATCATGTTTTGTATTCCAGGAAAAGTGTAAATTTGTATTTGTATATATATATATATATATATATA